>NC_084494.1:18716816-19031601 GCF_030035675.1 Rhineura floridana | reverse complement strand
CATTTGTCTTCATCTGGGTGCTGTGTCATACACTGACACACAAAATGTTTTCCATCTTGAGTTATGGTGAAATGCTCAACTACAGCTGACTTCATGGGAAGCTTCTTTGACATTGTGAATTTATATTTTTTTTAAATTGTCAGTCAAAATTTATTTTGGAGTCGGAGTCAGTACATTTCTACCGACTCCGACTCCACCCAAAATTGCTTCCGACTCTGACTCCACAGCCCTGGTGTTCAGGGTAGCATGGCCGTAGGCTTATATACCTATATATTTTCTATTTATTAAAATATTATTAATAATATTATTATTAATAAAAACATTTGTTTATTAATAAAACAAATGCCTTGTCCACACAAGGCAGGGCACATTGGGGCCTGTTTGCTTCCCACTCTTACCTACCAGCAGCTTTCTTTGCTGCGCCCATCCTTGCCACCACAGATATAGGGTGGCTTTCTACACTCTCTCTCTCTCTCTCTCTCTCTCTCTCTCTCTCTCTCTCTCTCTCTCTCTCTCTCTCTCAGATGGCCTCTCTCCTCTCTCTCCCACCCCCACCCCACTTTCATTTGGCTGTGGGCCTGTCAAAGCTGAGGGTACAGGAAAAGGAGGAGGAGGGCTCTTCTGTTCTATTATCAACGCGGCAGCTTGGGCGGCCAGCTGTCGTGAGGCTAATCCTGCTGGTGGTGGGGAATGACAGGATCGCCCTCCATTGGGCCAGACAAAACAGCTGCTCCCTGAGCTGTTCGGCTCCTTCCTTTTGTCCTTTTCCCACCAAACTGGCACCCCTGGGGACTGGTGAATGCATCCCTTTCCCCTGTTTTGGAGGTGATGGAGGGGAGTAGGCGGGTGCTGGTGATTCTTGCCTTGTGTACATGATGCATGGAAGGCGCTCTCTCTCTCTCTCTCTCTCTCTCTCTCTCTCTCTGTGTGTGTGTGTGTGTGTGTGTGTGTGTTGGGTCATCCCTCCCCCTTGCAGACATGGGGAAATGTGAAATGTTCCCATCTCCCATCCTTTCCACAAAGCTATCCTGGGGAAAGGCTGTAGCTCAGTGGTACAATTATCCAGGTTCAGTCCCTGGTAGGGTTAAGAATGTTCCAGTCTGAGACCCTGAAGAGCCATTGCCAGTCAGCATAGACAGTTGTGAGCAGGGCCAGATTTAAACATGTTGTGGCCCTAAGCTATAACATGAGCGAGTCCCTTCCCTCTTCAACAAGTATGTGCGCTACTTATAGGGTTAGCGCAGTCGACGATGACACACGGGCTGTTTTCTGCAAGAATCCAAACAGCAGCATGTGTATTTTCTATAGAATTGTTTACTGTTGACTGTTGTCGGCAAGCGAGCTGCAACAATGATATTCAATACCTACCAAAAATTATCTTCATTTTGTATGATGTTTATGGTTTCTTGGTGGCAATGTTGTAAACTTTCTTTCTTTCTTTCTTTCTTTCTTTCTTTCTTTCTTTCTTTCTTTCTTTCTTTCTTTCTTTCTTTCTTTCTTTCTTTCTTTCTAGCTTGTTTAGCTTGTACATAAATCTGCCCCTGGTTCTAAGGTAGATGGGCCAATGGCCTGACTCTTTATAAGGCAGCTTCCTATGAGTGTCCAAGCTAACCCCCTTAGAATCAGACTCGAGATCACTGACATGTTTTTTCCATTGCCCTTTCTACAAAGCTTAACTTGCAAGCGGTACATAGATCAGACAACACAGATCTCTACAAGGCATTTTGAGGCATGGCTGCTCAAGCAAAGATGTTGTCACAACTATTTGACACCCCCCCCCCCGGGACCCCTTAAGTAATATCAGGGTGGGCACACTACTTGCATGGAAAGTGTCTCTGTCTCTCAGATCGGGACTGGGCAAGAAAGTGGGCGCGCCTACAAATAGGCTGCAGCGCTAGTTTGGTCTGTTTGTGCCTGTGCAAGCGACGGCATGTCTTTGGCAACTGGGGTGGAAATATCTTGGCTAGTTCGTCCCTGGGCTCCTCCTCTGTGCACTTACCAGCCGCCTCCAATGCAGGGGGCAGAGCAGGAGGCACCTCAGGAAGCTGAGAACTGTGCAGAGGCAGGGTGATGGAAGGTCCATCTGAGATGACTGCTTTGTCTGCAGGGGGCTGCTTCTCAGGGGCAGGGCTGTCATTCAACAGACTACTGTGATCTTCATTGGTTTCCTATTCCCCCCTCACCGCAGACCACTGGGCGCCTCCCATGGATCCCAGACCCCCTCTTCCTTCTGAGCCACTCTACCAGGGGTTCTTTACGGGACTCATGACATCAAGTACCTTAACAATCCTCAACTTGGAATGCCTGTGCTCTTTTTAAGCCCTCCTTGGCATCCTATAAGCCGCCATGGGCCTCCAGTAAAGAGATGCCTTTAAAAAAGTCTGGCTGGCTTGCAGTGTGTTGCTAAGTGCATGCCTTCTTCAGGGTAACTTTGTGGGATTCCAGGTCTGTCCATCACGACATCTGCAACCCCACAAATCAGTGGCAAGTATTTCCCTGGCTGTCTGGGGAGGAGGATGTCTAGGGAGAATGCAGAACCCCTTCGCACACTGTCATGTACTCTGTTTGCAGCAGGTAGGAAAAAAGATCAGAAGCCTCCCATTCCTGTAAACAGCTGGAAAGACTCTTGCTGCTGCTAATTTGTTTAAACCTTGGTGCAAATAAGGCCCCATCTCTCTTTTCCAGGATCTGGAGGACTCAGGGCCTTACTTCATTTTAAGATAGGGAATGTAAGAAATGGGCAGAGTTTTGTTCTGAGCTGTGGGGCAGAATCCTGTTGTAACTTTTTCCATATCCTGTTGCAAATTTAAAAGAAGCCCCCGTTTCTCTCCCAAACCCTTTGTGCATGTTGGAGGAGTCGAGGGTCATAGTGGCGGCAATAAATAATGGTTGACCACAAACCAAGTGACTCACTAGAAAAGAAAATAATGCTGGGAAAACAGAAGCGAGTAGAAAAAGAGGAAGACCAAACAAGAGAGGGGTTGATTCCATAAAGGAAGCCACAGACCTGACCGTACAAGATCTGAACATGATGGTTCATGACAGATGCTATAGGAGGTTGCTGATTCGTAGGGTCGCCATAAGTCATAACTGACTTGAAGGCACATAAAACAACAAAATAAACCAAGTGAACATTGTGTCTGGATTACACCCTGTGTATGTGGTGACCGTCTGAGGAACCCTGCTGGATCAGGCCAAAGGCCCAGCTAGTCCAGCATCCTGTTCTCATAGTGGCCAACCAAACACCTACGGGAAGCCCAGAAGTAGGACCTGAGAACAACAACACTCTCCCCACTTGTGATTCCTAGCAACAGGTATCCGCAGACGATCCTGTATGCGTAGCACAAATCATTTTGGTATCTGCACCTATCAAAGAAGGCTGAAGAGCTGTAGGAGCATCTTAACTCTGCCAAAAGATGGCACCCAGAAGAATATAGGAAGCCACTGGCCCATCTAGGTCAGTACGGCAACACTTACTGGTAGCCGTTCTTCAGGGTTTCAGGTGGGGACATTCTGCCTTACCTGAAAATAGAACCTGGGACCTTCTGTATGCCAGGCAGATGCTCTACCACTGAGCTACAGCTCTTCACCAGAGGAGCATCCCCCCTTTCTTGTTTCTGATTTCCTCACCTGCCACTCATTCAGTTACATTTTGGAAGTACTCATCATGGGGATGGGAAATGTTGGGAGCAGAGGAAGCTGCCTCATACCAGGCCAGACTCTTTGTCCACCTAGCCCGATATGGTCTATTCTGACTGGCAGCAGCTCTCCAGAATCCCAGGCAGAAGTATCACCTGCTACTTGATCCTTTTAACCAGAGATGCTTGGATCAAATCTCAGCTTCTCCATGCAAAGTAGGTGCTCTACCACTGAGCTCTGGCCAAGTCTCAATGCCCTGATCCATAGTTCTGTTCTCCTACTAATATTTTTGTATATTTATATTTACATTTATTAAATTTTCTATCCCACCCTTCCTCTCAAAGGAGCCAAGGGCAGTAGACAACAAAACAGCAAAATAATACTTTGAAAAACCCCACCCATTAAAAACATGTGAAAACATTGTAAAACAGTTGCATATCCTCACAGCTAATAATTTCAAGGTTGCCAGGAAGAGCATATTTGAGGCATATTTCAGGTCTGGGTGAACAGGATTTTTTTTATTCCTCCTGAATGTTATTAATGAGAGGGACTCTTAGTAGGACAAGTAGACTCTTGACAAGATGGTTTGCTAAATATTCTGAGTCTTTCCAAAAGTTGTGACTGAGAGGGAGGGATGAGCTACAATACAACGAGATCATTTTTGATTGCATTCCCAGCTGAATCCCACAATGTGAATGCAGAAAAAAAAGGCAAACACAACCCCCCAGTTGAATTCCTTGATTGAAAAGCATAGCATTTGCTAAGCTGGACTCTTCATGCAGCTTGGCCCAGCAGTAAATGGTTTCTTAGCCTGTGTACACACCATGCATTTACTTCTCCCAAAGAATCCTGGGAACTGTAGGTTACCCCTCACAGAGCTACAATTCCTAGCACTCTTCATAAACTACAGTTCCCAGGATTCTTTGGAGGAAGTCATGTGATTGCAATGTATGTGTCTATGCAGCCTTAGCTAAGCAAAAATACTCCCTATACACACAGCTCTGAACCATAGGTCATGGGAGGGCTTTACCTCTTTGCTGACAGTTATATGTAGTGTGTCCACTTTTACAATACTTTGTACAGTTCTGGTCACCCCAGTTTCAAGCAGGACATTGTAGAGCTAGAAAAGGGTGATCAAAATGCAGGGCTGTGGAGTCAGAGTTGGGGAGTCAGAGTCAGGAGCAATTTTGGGTGGAGTCGGAGTCGGTAGAAATGTACCGACTCTGACTCCTTCATAAATGGCAAATGTATATTAACTAGTAATAATAAATTTACTGTAGTAAAATGGTAGCACAAGGCATTTCATCACCATGTGAATCCAGAGCTTGGAAAAGTCACTTTTTTAAACTACAACTCTCATCAGCCCCAGGGATTGGGCTCATGGGAGTTGTAGTTCAAAAAAGTAACTTTTTCAAGCTCTGGATTCACATGGTTGTGATGAAATGCCTTGTGCTACCATTTTACTACAGTAAATTTGTTATTACTAGTCAATATACATTTGCATTTATGAAGGAGTCGGACAGTAGAAAAATGGAGTCCGAGTCGAAGCTCTGGCGTGCTGACTCCACAGCCCTGCCAAAATGATCAAGGGACTGCAGCATCTTCCTTATCCAAAAAAGCTGCATTTTAAAAGGCTTTTTAGTTTTGGGGCAAAAATGGTGGCAAAGAGGGGTTAAACAGTAGAGCTTTTTAAAATGATGCCTAATGGAGAGAATGTTTATAGAGAGTTTTCTCTCTCTCTGATAATGCTAGGACTTGCAGCAGAATTGCAAATGTTTGCCATTAATAAACTTAACATGGTGTGCATATAACGACATGGTTACCTTCATGTGATGAGTGTAACATGTATCTAAGGTCATAATAAACCTTGCAGAACACTCTCCGACTTACTGGCTGCTACAACAGTAACGGCTCCCAGGTGAGCAGCTGAGAGGCAAAGAGCCGTTGCTGTGAACCCGCTGCTATGTTAGTGCTGCTGTACATTTCATTGCTTGGAAAGCAGCTGCACGTTACACAGGCTGCGCTCCCAGCTTTCCACATTCTAGTGTAAAGACCAGAAGGCACAGACACGCAACAAGAAGGGGGAAACATAGGGCAGCTCTATTGCAGCTGCATGAACCTTCATTTTCTGTAGTTAAGCCATGAGAAATGGGAGAGATCAACAGCTAGCAAGATCCTTCATATCCTGACCCCAAACACAACACCCACCAATGGGGGGGGGGAACAGACATCTAGGGACTGCTGTAGTGCTTCCCACATGGCGCTACATTGAGAGACCATCTAGCCCTGTTCAATGCATTCAGTGCCCAAACATGTGAGCAAGAATGGTGAGGCAAGCCCCAGCCCCTCAATAAGCATTGCATGCTGGCCACACCCCTAGCCAATACTTGTGCAGCATTAATCTGAAGGGAGGGGGTGCTTCCACTCCTGTAGGTTTCCAACACGGAGACTGGTGCTGCTGGTCAGTAATAGACAATACTGAGCTAGATAGACCAATGGTCGGACTCAACAGGAGGCAGCTCCCTGTGTTCCTATCCCATCCTAGTTCTACTCAGAGTAAACCCATTGAAGTTAATGGACATGGCTAGCTTTGGTCCATTCATTGTAATGGGTCTACTCTGAGTGGGATATGACCCGATATATATTTCGTTCTCTTGTCTGGCTAACTTGGCTTAGGAGGTGGGGTGGAGCGTTGCAGGATAACTTTGCAACAGCATCTTTCTGTCCATGCATAAAAGAGGCGAGAGAGCACACAACCCATCTGTCTTGCCTTGCATTGTGGGAGGAGGGCTGGCATCTTGACTTGGCGGGCTTCTGGGCTCCTCCCTGGATTGTCTGCCCTGTCAAAGCCACCTGTTACTGACCACCTCTACATTTGTGGCTGACAGATGCATTGTATGGGGAGAGGCAGAAAGCGTGGGCCCCCAGAGAACTGTCCTTGCCTCTGATCTGCTGAGCATAAAAAAGGGAGGGGGGCAGGCAGGAGGGGTGTAGTGGATCCTGCCTCTTGGGTTGATGGTGTTTGGTTTGGCAGGTGTTTCCCGTGCAGCTGTGTTTAACCATATGGGTGCCCAGAGAGACTGGGAAGAAAGGAGGATATTGGTATCTCAGTTCATTGTGTTCATACTAAAGCAGTATAAATAAATCTTTAAACCCACTTTTGCAGAAACCTCTCTGTGTGCTTTATTTTAGGTGTTAGGGTTTGTGGTCGGGTTTTCTGCAGAATGTAGAGATAAGTGCCAAATATCAGCATTGGTAGCAGGAGGAATTGTTGGAGATGAAGGTTTGTTTTTGTTTTTGTGATTGTGTGTTTGTGTGTACATGGAAGCCACACCATGTGGCCTGCTCTGACACTCTGTGTGTGTATGTATGCTAGCTACATGATATCCAGTATTTTTCTGCAAATGCGAGTGCTGGAATCTATTTTAAAAAAAGAAAACAGAACTACTCTGGAAATCAGTTTTTGCATTATAGTTAGTTTTGCTGTGAGAATGGAAGACAAAACAGTGGTGAATATGGATCCCTGGAACTTGCACAAAGTAGGGTGACCAGGTTTCAGAGTAGGGTCAGGATTGCTGCATCTTCTACAGACGAGAGAAAACTTTAGCCAGTGTCAAGTTGTATGGGCTTGAGAAATGTATGGTTGGTCATGTTTGCTGATGACACCAAATTGTTCAGGATGTTAAAAACAAAAAGGGATTGTGAGGAGCTCCAAAAGGATGTCTCCAAACTGGGTGGATGGCATTAAATTGTAACTTCACAAAGATGTTGATGGGGTCTGAACTGGTGATGATTGACCACAAAAGAGACTGTGGAGTTGTAGTGGATAGTTCCACAAAGATGTCGAACTGGCAGACGGCAGCTGTGAAAAAGGTGGATTCCATGTTAGGGATCATTTGGAAAGGAACTGAAAATAAAACTGCCAGTATCATAGAACTGTTACCCATGTCTGTGATGTGACCGCACTTGGAGTACTGTGTACAGTTCTGCTTGCCACACCTCCAAAGGTGTGCTAGAAAAGAGCAACCAAGATGATTAAGGAGCTGGAGTAACTACCCTATGACAAAAGGTTACAGCATCTGAGACTTTTTAGTTTAGGAAAGAGGTGGTGGAGGGGGCTGATATAGGTGTATGAAAGTATGCATGGTGTGGAGAAAGTGGATAGAGAAAAGTTTTTTCCTTCCTCTCATACAACTAGAATCCAGGGCAATCCAATGAAGCTGAATGCTGGACAGTTTAGGACAGACAGAGGGAGGTATCATTTCACACCGTGCATAGTTATACTATGGAATTCACTGCCTCAAGATTGGTGATGCCCCCCTCCCCAGCAGCTTTAAAAGAGGATTAATATGACAAATTCATAGAGCATAAGATGCTCCGTAACTACAAGTCATGATGGCTATGTTCTGCCTCCACTGTCAGAGGCAGTATGCTGGGAATCACAAGTGGAGAGAGTGCTATTGTGCTCAGGTCCTGCTTATGGACATCTCATAGTCATCTGGTTGGCCACTGTGAGAGCAGGATGCTGGATTAGATGGGCCACTGGCCTGATCCAGTAGGGGCCTTCTTATGTTATCCCACCTTTGACACAAACGTTAAAGTTATAGGTGCTCCATCCTACTCTGCAGCTGGTCAGCCTAGCAGATAGCTTCTTGTTTGTGCCAGACACATCTTATGGTTGGTTGGTTCTCTAACTGTCAAAAGAAGAGAGGGTGTGTTTTGCAGGGGAGGGGAAACTATACTGTATGTTTCTTGTTTGGGTGTCAGTATTTGCTTCTAAGACACCCTCGTATTGCTATCGCAATGGAAGGATGGGGTACAAACTATATACACCTGTACGTCCTCCCTGTTTGATTATCTGTGCACCTTGTAGATCTTTGATATGACCATTTTTCTTCTGTTTGTAATCTTTATCGTGGCTAAAGTGATTTTTTGTGTGTGGTTATACAGCACTTTTGCTTGGAAAGTACTTTAGCAATATTAACAGACTGCAGGTAAATAATTGGCTCTTGGGTTCAATTTTAGGGTTATTGCCCGATTTAATCAGGATCTCTAGTGTCTGGCAACAGCTCTCAAGGGTTCCATCAGGGTTTATTTTCACTCAGCCCTATCGGGAGATGACCCTGGATCTCTTGCAAAGCATGTGCTCTGCCACCTTCCTTTCAGTTTTTTGTTATGTGCCTTCAAGTCGATTACAACTTATGGCGACTCTATGAATCAGTGACCTCCATATCTGTCGTGAACTGCTCTTTTCAGCTCTTGTAAGTTCAGGTTTGTGGCTTTCTTTATGGAATCAATCCATCTCTTGTTTGGTCTTCCTCTTTTTCTACTCCCTTCTGTTTTTCCCAGCATTATTGTCTTTTCTAGTGAATTTCCTTTCAGTAGCCTCTCCTGAATCCCAGCAGTTAACACATAGAGGAAAACACCTACCATCTTCTTCTGTCAGCCTCCTGCATATCTGGGCTTTGGAGTTATAGCTCATTTGGTAGGGCACATTCTTTGCATGCAAGAGATCCCAGGTTCAACCCTGGGCATGTCCAGTTAGGGCTGGAAAAAATTCCTATCTGAACCCCTGCAGAACCCCTGCAGTCAGTGTAGACAGTACTGGGTTTGACTGACTAATGGTCTGACTTGTTATAAGGCAGCTTCCTATTCTCTGAAGGGCACAGCGTTCAGCTAAAGTTAGAAGCAGAGAAGCTTGCATCAAAGGGACAGAGCAGATGGCTTTGGGGTTTGGAACAGCTCATATGTATATGTATATCCTCTCTCTCTCTCTCTATGTATATCCTCTCTCTCTCTCTCTCTCTCTCTCTCTCACACACACACACACACACACACACACAAACACAAACACACAGCTTTTCTGAAGTGGAAAACAATGCTTAGAGCAAGTAACTTACCACACGCACAGGCTTTGGGATGCACTAGTACATTCTGGATAATGGGATGATAAATTTTATTAGAGAAGAGAGTGGGGATAGAGAGAGGCTCTGTTCAGGCAGCAGATATGCTGGAACAGAATGGGGACTCCAGAAATGCATTGTTTTAACGATGTACTTTACTATGTGGTTTTTCACGTTTGCTTAAAGTGTATGGAGAATCAATACAGTTTTAAAACATCAGAATTCAGGCATCACACCAAACCATGGTTTGATCTTCCAAACACACAGGGAATCGATGATTTAGAGCTACTTCTCTATTTCTATGCTCCTTAACACTGGTCTCAAGAGGAACAGCTTAACTATGGCTGATCAATTCAGACACCAAATCATGGATTGCAGATCCAGTTCATGGATTGCAAACCCTATGGTTTTGAATTCTAGTTTGCTAGGCACTTGCAAACCATGATTTTGTCGGTTGGCTGTCTTTGCACATCTGATTCACCAACCTTGTTGGCTTATCGTGCCTTTTTGTGAATAGCAGTGTTGGAGAGCAACAAACCACCATCCCAGGTTTTGATGTCACAGCTAATTGCAGCTTCCTGGTTTGTTTCCCACCCTCATTTCAGGGGAGGAGCAGATCAGGAGTGATCAGGGGGCATGCATAAGAACACTGCTCATTCACAATAAACCACAGTGAGATGTGTGGCAGTTGTGCTGAACCACAGTTAAGTTTCCTTTACCATAGTTTGACACAATGTCTAAACAGAACCAGAGAGTTGTCAGAAATGTACATTAAAAGCCCTGTGGATTAAACCCTCTCTCTGGGTTATCTCAGCTCAAAATAGAGCAGTGGCATTGAAGGCATTGCACAGGTGGTTTCTTACTCCTAGGTGGCTCTCTTACAGTAGACGAGACTCTCCTGCTCTGTGTTGCCATAGGATCATACTTGCACATGGGGTGGGAATGTGCAAAGTGGCGACCTTTTGGCAATTGGTCTTTATTGTGATAGAGAACATTATCAAACAGAAAACTGAGAGAACTCTGGAACTGATGTTACTTGGTTTATGTATCGGATGGACCCTATAGGGATTTCAAGTCTAGGGACTGGTACATGTGCTATTACTTGCTGCCTGCGAGGTCATTGCAAAGGAATGGAAAGAATGTAATGGGATCTCATTGGATAGATGGTATGATCGAACGTGGTTGCCCTTTTGGAGAAATTGGTGCAGAAATTATGGTTAGCTCAGGGCCAAAGCAAACGAGATATCTTTTTTTGCAGTGTGGTTTAATTTCATTGATTATACAAATTCACCACACTACATAAGACAATGGATTTTATAGATGCGTTGTCTCTTTATATATTTTTTTCTTCACCAGGTATCCTTTTCTTATTTGTCAGGTCTGTTCTGTTAAATCCACATTATTTGGAAACGATGATGATGAAAACTTTTTATCCTATGTCTCCTGCAAAATTGTAGACTTTGTATGATTATTTGATCTTTTTCTCCTTTATAACTGGAGGTACCCTCCGCGCCACTCTCTGTCCAGCCCCTTCTCTTTTTCATTTACTTGTATTGGCCTTTGGGTCCCTTTTGATTATATTTATCTGAAACATTTTCAATAAATAATTGATTTAAAAAGAAAGAAAAGAAATGTACATTAAAAAGCAAAAAGCAGTAGTGTTAGTCTGTAAGGAAAAAAACCCTTCCCAAATCCACAGTTGGACAGTATCTTGTGACCAAAATGTCACACTGATTTAATAGGACCATAGGTAGCTTCCTTATCCCAGCCTTGTGTCTGTGTTGGAATTGCTTTTAAGATGTTTTTAAAGCTTTTTTTAAAAAAAAATGTTTTGTTTTAATATATTTCAAAGTCTTTATGGTGTTTTAGAGTGTTTTTAGTGTTTTTGTTTGCCACCCTGGGCTCCTACTGGGAGGAAGGGCGGGATATAAATTCAGTAAATGAATAAATAAACTGAGTCTGACCATTGGTCCATCTAGCTCAGTATTGTCTACACTGACTGGCAGCGGCTGTCCAGGGTTTCAGAAAAGGAGTCTCTCCCAGCCCTACCTGGAGATGCCAGGGATTGAACCTGGGACCTTCTGCGTGCAAGGCAGATGCTCTACCACTGAGCCACGGTCTTTCCCTTAATTTCCTTTTAAAAAGTTGTCAAGCTGCTTTTGAAGATCAGCTGTTAGAAAAGTGCTCCTTAAATAGAAGGATGGGGGAGCAAAAGTGAAAAGGAAGTTGAGCGCAGGGGAAGAGTTTGTATGGTCTTCTTTGCACAGACTCCTCAGACCCAATGTTGGAAGGCCCACAGGCTGTGGAGCAAAGTGTACATCCCCCTTGTCTTCTCCCTTGGGAACTGGCTTGTCCAGTTCTTTGCCACCACTGTGGTGGTTTGCCCGAGCGATTCAGTAGCAGGGAGGAAGCACTTGAGGAGGAGGGCAGGCAGCATGGGAGCCGTCTGGCCACCAGGCAGGAAGAGGGCAGGAAGCGATAAGGCCGTTGGCTGCTGCCCCACCCCCACCCCTCTTATTTTTCCTGCCAGTCATCTTTGCTTATTGCTGTAGCTTGCATTTTGAATGTGACGAAGGACAGGTGCCCTTCTGTAAGCTGGCACTCATGCCCATGGACTCTTCTCTCTTTCCTCATCCTTTCATTTAGTGGCTAGCCCTGACAGAAAAGCTGCAAGCTTTCAGAATCACCTCTGATAACAGCTCTCAATTCTCTGGCCACATCTGCACCTTGTATTTAAATGCACTCTTACACCACTTTAAACAGTCATGGCTTCCCCCAAAGAATCCTGAGATGTGTAATTTGGGAAGGGCGCTGAGTGTTATTAGGAGACTCCTGTTCCCCTCAAGGCCGCCGTGCCCAGAGTTCCCTGGGAAGAAGAATTGACTGCTTAAACCACTCTGGAAATGGCAGCTATGTATTCTCCCCCCCCCCCGACACTGGACAATATGTATCCCCCCCCCCCCGACAATGGACAATGTGCTTTGTTGGCAGCCTGGTGTTGCAGCCTGGACCGATAGTAGTAGTGCCACAAGAGTCTATTAACCCTTAAGAACATAAGACGGGGTGGGGAACCTCAGGACTGAAGACCAAATGTGGCCCTCCAGGCTCCTTCTGTTTGGCCCTCGTGACTCCCTCCAGGCCATGCATTCTCCATAGCCACACCTCTCACCTCAGGCCACACCCTTCACCAGTGCTGCTTTGCACCCTCCTTTAGTGTTTTTTGCATGGGTGGAATGAGTCCTTGGACTCTGGAAATGCCTCTTGCACGCCTGGATGGAGGACAGAGGGTTGTATGAGCATGTGGGCTCCTACTGGGAGGAAGGGCGGGATACAAATCAAATAATAAATCAAATAAATAAATATATAGAAACTATCTGACTGTGCAAAGGTGAAATTTACATTTGTGTCTCCACCCATGTTTGCCTCTGGCCCTGCCCACCACTGACCTGTGGCCCTCGGAAGGTTGTCCAGAAGTTTTTTACGCCTAACATAAGTAAAGCCTTGCTAGATCAGGCCAAAGACTCATCTAGTATGTTCTCCTGTTGTCACCTTCTGCTGACCAGTATTTGGATACTGCGGCATCTTCCCAAAGGACAAGATGAGGGTCAGATAAGTACATACTGTACTTTAATTCCCACTTTTTTGTTTTTTGTTTTGCTTTGTTTTAGGAGTTTGCACAAGCAGAGCTGAATTTTGTCAACAGTATAGAGCTTCCAAATTAAAATGGCATCATCTGCATGAATTAATCTGTTTTTTAAAAAATCATTCGAATTCTTACCAGTTTTCCTTTGTAAATTCTTACAATTTCCCCTTTGGCATCCGCTTTTCAGGTGCATCTTCCCCACATTAGGACTAGAAACTTGAGTTTTAAAGATGTAAAAGCCAAGATCCTCAAGGATACCAGCTTTTTCATTTGCTTGGTGCCGTCATGAAATACACAACTCTGGTCATGGACCATTATTTTTGGGAAGCCCCTGCCAGAAACACATGGTCATCAGCTGCACTCCCACACTAGAAGCTGCTTTAAAACAGTGTCAGAGTATTGGTCCATCTAGCACAGTGTAATCTATGCCGAGATGGGGATCCCTTGGCCCTCCAGATGTTGCTGAACTAAAACTCCTGTCAGCCCCAGCAAGCATGGCCAATGGTTAGGGATGATGGGAGTTGTAGCCCCCCCCCATTCAGTTTAAAAATTAGCTAGTAGAAACAGCTTGCCTCAATCTGGGAGGGACTTCTTGCTTTGCAGGAGCACTGAATACATGTTCTACCCACACTGCAAGGAAAACGTCTCCTTCCTTCACTCAGTAGGTTGCATTGTCTTCTATTTGAGCTTATGATCTACTAGCAACTTGCTTTTGAATTTATGATCTGCTACTAGCAACTTGGGTTTTTTTGTGATTTGGTATTGTTCGTTCTGCCCATATTTTCATAGGTGTCACCCACCCTTCAGCTGCTCAAGCCTTTTGAACTACCTTCTTATTGCTGCTGAGATCCTTTGCTGGCTATTTGGTCAGTCTTTCATCTTGTGTGTTCACTGACAGAAAACGTACAGCGAAGCTCCCTTCCACCACCACTCCGAATCTGCTGCTGCAATAGACATGTGTCTCTTTGTAGGATTGTGCTGGAAGTCATATAGAAACATGAAGCAATCCATTAATCTACTCTGATAAGATCAGCCCCATTCCCTTTGCCCTGGCTGCTAGCCAGATTGGTAGCAAACATCTTTTTAAAAGAGAAACACTGTATTCCCAGGGCTCTTGAATTCTTTGTTCATCAGAATGTTGGTGTATAGTCCGTGGCATGCGTGCCTCAAAGCATTTGTTTTCAAGTATCTATTGACAGTGTTGCTGAGAGTGAGAAAAGCAGCAGGAGTGAATTTCTTCTTTCCCTGTTTTGACCTAGGCCAGATTCACACATATGAAATTAAATAGTCCTGTCCATGCACTGGAATCAGCAGAGGAAGCCCTATTTTGGCCACATTCACACACAACTCTTAAACTGTAAAACCTGGCTTAATAAACTGCATGAAAGACCTGCAAGCAGCTATTTGCTCTCCCTTCAGACAAGTAGTGAAATGAGCCAGGAAACAGCCCTTGACCATGGTTTCATGTTACATCTAAACAAGGAAACTATGGCTAATGGCTTCCAAACATATCAGCTTGGCCACCAGCTTGGATGGCTTTAAAAGAAGATTAGACAAATTCATGGAGGACAGGGCTATCAATGGCTACTAGCCATGATGGCTGTGCTCTGCCACCCTAGTCAGAGGCAGCATGCTTCTGAAAACCAGTTGCCGGAAGCCTCAGGAGGGGAGAGTGTTCCTGCACTCGGGTCCTGCTTGCAGGCTTCCCCCAGGCACCTGGTTGGCCACTGTGAGAACAGGATGCTGGACTAGATGGGCCACTGGCCTGATCCAGCAGGCTCTTCTTATGTTCTTATATCAGGATTTGCAAGCCAGCTTTACAACACGAACACTATTGTCTTTCATTTAATATATTTATTTTGCTATATTTCTCTCCATTTTTCTACCTAGTATTTTCAGAGCAGCTGACAGTCTTTATGGGAGGGAGGCTCTGACGTGGAACTGCTAAATTAGGAAGCTGCCTTATACTGAATGAGATCATTGGTCCATGTAGTTCAGTGTTGTATACACTGACTAGCATCAGTTTCAGGCAGGGGACACTCGCAACCCTACTTGGAGCTGCCTGTGATTGAACCTGGGACCTTCTACATGCCATGTAGGTGTTCTACCACTGAGCTGTGGGGAGGACCCTTCACCATAGCTCAAATTCTCAAGAAGTTCAACTCTACTTGCTTGTTCTGAATAGAGACAATGGTTTCCTTTCCCACTACAACCTTTAATTAACTCTGCATTGCTGAGTTGATTGTTTTATCACCTATGCGAATAACCAGTTGTCCGCGTGCCCTTTTTTCATGTCTGCCTGCTGTGACAACCTTTCTCTCCCTTCTTTCTAGGCCAAAAGGAAGCTGGATCTAGAAGGAGCAGGCCAGCAGTGCATCCCAGAGTTCCGAACCCCAAAGGGCAAGGGAAGGACTCTCCCCCACATCCCCAGTCCCAAAAGTAAGTGGAAACAGAAGTAATGAGTGGAGAAAAAGCTGCATTCTTTTTTTAAAAAAATCTACAAATCAAGTTTCTGGCCCTTATGGCTGAAGTGATTAGCTTGATGTTGTGTTGGCAGTGTCCAGTGCAAGTTGAGAAGCGAGAATGTACAAAGACCGTGAGCCTCTTTTTAACACCTGTGTAGCTGTATGGCATGGTATATGTCACAGCAGGATTGGGCAGAAGGGAGAGTGAAACCTACAGGTAGTGCAATGGATGATCTGCAGTCGGTTGAGACACCCAAATGTTTAACAGTAGGGACAACAAAAAGCTTCTTCCCACCCTCCAAAATTAGAGAGTTAGAATCTCTGTTCTTTGGTTACTCAGATGCCGATTTGTACTTGCATATGCAGGTCAGCCCCGTGTGCGATTAACAGGCTGCAGGAGATGACTGGCTCCTCCTCCCTGAGCTGCCATTTTGCACCTAGGTCCGCACACCCACCATGATTTTGCACCTGGCTTGGAGAATGTAGCGCTCCTGCCTCTGGTTCTCATTTGCAAGTTACTTCCCTTTCCACCACAGGAGAAGGAAGAGGAGGCAGCAATTGTAAGGGGGCAAGCAAAGGGAGAAAGAAAGCACCCCACAGTTGAGTGTCTGAGATGGAGGTGGCGCATGCAGCTCCTCTCTTGGGCAACTAGCTAGAGGGCACTTTCCAACAAAAGGAAGAGGAAGATGGCAACAATCATGCCACCAGCAAATAGGAGAGACCATATCCCAACATTGTTTTTGCTGTTGTTCGCATACTATTAAAGATGGCTCACAGCACCAGGGATGTGCAATCAACTCTTTAAAAAAAAATATTATTCCATACATAGGTACCTTAGGCAAGGCTTCTAGTGTTGCACTTTGCCCTACCCTGACCAGCTGAAGTAGAATCAATCCAGCCTCTAAAAGGCCACTTGTCTGGTTGCCTGGGACGAGTCTGGGTTGTCTCTCCAAGTGGGCAATCAAGGAAAGATTGCATTGCTCAGCTGTTGTTTCTTTAAGACCACAAGTGGCTTAGATCTTGACAGCACTTAGAAGTCTGCACAGAGTCAGGTCTGTAGTCAGTGGGAGCAATCACCTTCAACCCCCAAATACAATTGCCATTCCCAGTGGGACACTTTATGGACTGAAAAGTAGGACAAGCTGCTTTTTGCTGCTTGAAGCAGCAGCAAACCTTATTCCATTTACAAAGAGAGAGAATTTTACTCTCTCTTGCCTTGTCCTAATGACAAGCCTCGCATCATCAAAAATTAGAATTCAGCACAAATTCTCTTTCAAATGCCCCCTTTTGCGTGTGGGAAAAAATGTGGAGAGGGAGGGCATTTTTAGGCCAGCATTAGTGCATAACACATGTGGCACCATAAGTATAACGGCATGGAAGCCAAATTGGTCACTAGGGGGAGATACACATCCATTTTTTAGCGTGAGTTGTAAGTATGCTGTTGAAAGGGCTTTGTTGTTTAAGACAGGGCCAGGGAACCTTGGGCCTGGGGACCAACGGCCCTCCAGGCCTCTGTATCTGGCCCTAGGGATTGGATCAGTTGTCCGATGTCGGTTCGAATGCTTTTTGTCAACCTAACAGGCCGGTATTGATACGAATTTGTTTTTTGTCTACTAGCCACCGTTTTTACCGATCTGGGTTTTTTTTTTCACTTGCAAAAAAAATTGATATTAATAGCAATATTTTGAAAGGAAATATCAATAAATGAAAGGATGCATCGATAAAATTATCGTTCTTAATACTAATATTTTAGAGGCTGGTTTTTTTAAAAGTTTTTGAAAATAGCTGCAGAAAACACATCATGACAATCCCATCCACAACGGTAGAGAATAAGGGAATTAATGGAACATTTGGTACCAAATCTGAATTGGGCACCTCCTTATCTCATGATTCTGTCCAGGCCACACCTGCTCCCCAGCCACATCCGCTCGCCCCAGGCTACACCCCTCGCCAGTCCTGCCTTTTGCCCACTTGAGGGTTTTTGCCTGGCTTGAATGAGCCCCTGTGTCTTGCTTGCTTGGATAGAGGATAGAAAAGGTTGCATGAGTGTGTATAGAAACTACCTGACTGTATAAAGGTAACATTTACCTTTGTTGCTGCAGCCGCTTTTGCCTTTGGCCCTGTCTATCACTGGCATGTGGCCCCGGAAAGATTGCCCAGAAGGGAGTGTGACCCTTGGGCTGCATAAGGTTGTTTAAGAAAAACAACCAAGAGTCTTGTGGCCCTCATGCTTTCCCCTCTGCAGCAGATTGCTAACCTAGAGACAGAAAGCGCATGGGTGATTCAGGACGGCCTGTTTGCTGAGCTTTCATTCTGATTTGTTTGTGGGGAGATTAGATGGCATCACATCAAAGTAAGTGTTACCCCACACTTTCCCCCCATCACTTCCCTCATCGCAAAAAGTCAGATCTTTTGAAGAAGTAGGCTTGTTGCACAAGGCCTCACTGTCAGCCTGAATTTGCCAGGATGTAATTGAATCCCACCCTGAAATAGTGACAGCCTGGAAGCACCCATGTTTAGAGGATTTGGTGGCTACTTTTTTGGATGTGCTGATGGGCCATTATGGAAGAGAGCCCTGGCCCTGCCTGGTTTGGGCCCTCTGCCTCCTCCTCAAAGTGACCCACCAGTAAAAGAATTTGCTGACCAATGGCAATTGGCAATGAGGGATAGAAGCTTTGGATTCCAGTTGAGCATAACTTGTGCATAGGAGCTATGTCGAATATTTTTTGTTCTTTTTAGCCCCCAAGTCACCTGGGGAGAAGACCCGCTACGACACGTCGCTTGGCCTGCTAACCAAGAAGTTCATCCACTTGCTCAGTGAGTCTGAAGATGGGGTGCTGGACCTGAACCGGGCTGCTGAGGTGCTGGATGTCCAGAAGCGGCGCATCTATGATATCACCAATGTCCTGGAGGGGATCCAGCTCATTCGCAAGAAATCCAAGAACAACATTCAGTGGATGTAAGTGCCTTGGGGAAATTGGAGACATACACCCACACACCCATGCTGGTTAGACTGTACTCTCTCCCAGTGAGACTGGCAAAAGCCCAAAGGGACTCGATAGGAATCTGGGGTCTGTTTCACAGTGACAGCACTTGAAGTATGCCTGTGTGCCACTAACAGGCTCTTGCCTTCACTGCACACACCCCTTTCCAATCTCAAAGCCGTCCCTGCTCTTAACAGGAGATGCTTCACCTTGTTCTTCCGCAGCAAAAGCAGAATGGAGTAACATCAGTAAGGTCTCATCCACACCATACATTTCAAGCACTCTTATACCACTTTAACAGTCATGGCTTCCCCCCAAAGAATTTTGGGAAATGTAGTATGTCAAGGGTCTCCGAATAACTCTCAGCACCTTTAACAAACTACAGTTTCCAGGATTCTTGGGGGGAAGCCCTGACTGTTTAAAGTGACATAAGTGTGCTTTAAAATGTATGGTGTGGCTGTGACCTAGCTGTCCCGTATAGGGGAGTGTGTAACAAGCCTCTATGTGCAGTTGCATCCATGGGAGGAGGACGCAGTGGGAAGAGCTGGGACAAGTGGTGGGCAGTTGCCCTCCCCACACCCCGGAAGGGCCCATTTATCCACCCAAGAGCTGCCTCCCTCCCACGTTGCTGTAAAAATCCCCCTCCCTTAAGATGATGGGGACAACGTAACGGTAAAGGGAGCACGCCTACCTTTTTCTTTCAGCCCCACATATCTGGGTACACAGAGGGCACCCTCCGAATGAGCTGTTTATTGAGCATGCATTCTGATTTGCTTGTACATCGCTTACGCAGACCTTAGACGATGTCCGGTCTTCTCTGAGAATTCATTCTGATTTGTTTGCAGGGAGGTTACATGACAGTGAGCATTCTTCCTGCCTTAATCCTGATTTGCTTGTGGGCAGTTTTTACATCTTCCCATTCATCATGCATTCATTCCACATTTTCCAGTGTGTTTCCCTGTCATTGTTCTATCCGCAAAAAGTTTCTTCCTTAAGTGGACGCATTGTGCTCAAGGGGCAGAGTGCTTTCAAATGCACCTTAATTGTGCAAACCTTAATTTCCCAGGAGGCGCTTGAATCCCTCCCACAAAATCCTGACAGTCTGGAGGTGCCCAGAGAAGTATCACAATATTTGTAGTCCAGTATTTGTTTGAGACTAGGCCGGGGATGGAAAACCTGTGGCCCTCTAGATGTTGGACTGCAACTCCCATCAATCAGCATGCCCAATGGTCGGGGACAATGGGAGTTGTGGTTCAACATTAGGAGAGCCGCGGCTTCCCCAGCCTTGTCCTATGCAGAACCTCATTGATGCAACAGGAAAAAGAAATGCTTGCAGCACTCCTGTGTGTGAACTCTGTTTGATGCATCTCCTATTGCAACTTTTAATAGGGCACGTAGATTCATATGGGTATGTGTAATCCTGGGTCTGTCTGGCTAAGGGACTGTGCCCTGTGATTCTCAGGGGAGGGGCCTTCCCATCATCTGCTAGCTCATCCTTTTAACAGAGATGCCAGTATTTGTACATGACAGCTTCTGCATACAAAGCACACACAACTCCTTACCTGGAGTCCCTGTGACTGATTCCGGCTGCTGAAGAAAGTAGACAAATTGAAATGGGTTTAGAGGAGGGCTACACCAAGATGGTCTGGAGCAGTGTTCTTCAATTTTGGATCCCAGATGATGATGATGATGAAATTTGTATTTTGCCCTTCTTCCCAAAGGAGCTCAGGGCGGCAAACCACAAGCAATAAAGCAATAAAATCATCTTAAAAACAGTTCCAACACAGATGCAGACTGCGATTAAGATCTCTACTGAAAAGGCTTGTTGGAAGAGGAAGGTCTTCAGTAAGTGCTGAAAAGACAACAGAGACGGTGCTTGTCGAATATTTTAGGGGAGGGAGCGACAACTCATATCAGATGGTTGAAGAACACTGATCTGGGGAATGGAAAACAAATCCTGTAAGGAAAGATTGAAAGAAATGGGTATATTGAGCCTTTGGAAGAGAAGACTGAAGGGAGAAATGATAAGACTCTTCAAATACTCGTCACACAGAAGAGGGCAAAAATTTGTTCTTGACTGCTCCAGAGGGCAGAATTAGATCTAATGCATTTAAGTGACAGGAAGGTAGATTTTGGTTGAATATTGGGAAGAACTTCTTGACAGTAAGAGCAGTTCCCTGGAACCATTTGTCTAGAGAGTTGGTGAGCTTCCCCCTCATTGGAGGTCTTCAAGCAGAGGCTGGGCAACCATCTGTTGGGGATACTCTCGCTCTGGATTTCATGCATTGAGCAAGGATGTGAACTAGATGACTTGCAAGGATCCCTCCCAACTTTTCAATTTTACTATGGAGCTATTCTCTGTCTCCTGAAGGGGTGGCACACATCTTCCTTCAGAGCTGCATTGAGGGATTACAGACATTGAACGATGTGTGGTATATTTTCTATACTTTATATTTTTTTGACAATGTTATTATTTTGGCCTTTTGTGTTAAATCTGGTCTCTTTCAGTGGGCAGAGGTACTCTGCACATGCTCAGAATCCATGCCTTAAGTCTTTTTTTTCTTTTTAATAACCCTGTTATATTCTACATGTGCTCAGAGACATCCTGCAAAGGTGCCAGGATTTTGAAATGCAAAATTGGCTTAAAAGGGTTGCCTTACCCAATCGCTTTCTCCATGCCGTACATAATTTTATACACTTTTATCATGTCACCTCTTACTTGCTTTTTCTCTGAACTAAAATGTCCTAAATGCTGCAATCTTTCCTCGTAGGGGAGTCTCTTCATCCCCTTGATGGATGATTAATAAATGTTGATTATATAGTGATATTTCTTGACTATATTTCATTTGCCTTCCTAAGAATTTAGGTTGGGGCTTATGACAACTTCATAAGCTCATCAAGGGGTCAACAGGTGCCAGTGCGGTGGAGTGGTTAGACGTTAGAGTGTCACACTGGGACCTGGGAGACCAGGGTTCAAATCCCTGCTCAGCCATGAAACGCACTACGTGACTACAGGCCAGTCACTGTCTCTTAGCTGAACCTACCTCACAGGGTTGTTGTGAGGATAAAATGGAGAGGAAGAGAACCCTGTTTGAATACCATGTTGTGCTCCTTGGAGGAAAGATGGGGTGCAAATGTAAAAATCAATCAATCAATCACAGAAGTTTGGGAAACCCTGGCTTAGAGGTTTTAACGGTTACATAGTATAACGAATCCTGTTAAATAAATTTGGGGGGGGAAATGAATAAAGTTGGTTCTTGTGCAAATTCAGCAAAAGGCAGCTCTGCGCTCAGCCAGCATATCACTAACCTGCTGACCTTTGCTGCCCAGGGGAACGGGGATTTTTGAGGACTCCTCTGTGACAACGAAGCAGCAGTCATTGCGGAAGGAGTTGACGGAGCTCTCCAAGACTGAGCGGATGCTGGACAAGCTCATACATGAGTGCACGCTTCAGTTAAAGCATCTGACGGATGAGGAAACAAACCAGAGATATCCTTTTGGAGAGTCAGGACGCTAAAGGAGAAGTGGGGTGGAGGCCCAAGAGCTGGCTTCTGTGTCCGTAACAGAGGCCATCAACATGGTGACCTCCAGATATTATTGAACTACAGCTACCATCAGCCCAGCCAGCATGGCCGCTGGCCAGGCATGATTGGAGTTGGAGACCACGTTCATACCATACATTTATTCAGCTACTATTCCTCTTTTAAACAGTCATGGCTTCCCCCAAAGAATCCTAGGAAGTGTAGTTCGTTACAGCTCTGAGAGTTGTTAGGATACTCCTAGACCACTCATAGGCCTGCAGTTCCCAGAGTTCCATGGGAAGAGGGATTGACACACCATTCTGAGAACTGTAGCTCTGTGAGGGGAATAGGGGTCTCCTAACAACTCTCAGCAGCCTTAACAAACTACACTTCCCAGGATTCTTTGGGGGAAGCCATGACAGTTTAAAGTAGAATAAACTATTGGTGTGAATGTGGCTGGAGTCTGGCAGTGGCTGCAGCGCACCATGTTGGCTATCCCTAGTCCAGAGCAATTACATAGTATAGTCAGATAGTAATACAGGTGGTGGGGAGGTGACATATTTGAAGGTTTGCAGCTCTTATAATCTCCTTCAGGGAGTTAATCTTCTGAATGTTATCCCTATAATGTTTGTAAAGGTCTCTGTAGAAGACTTCATGTAGAAAGAAAAAACCTACAGCTGGGCTGGGGAACCTGTTGCCCTCCAGATGTAACTGGACTCCAATTCTCATCAGCCCTGGCCATTTGCCATGCTGTCTGGGGCTGATGGGAGTTGGAGTCCAACAACTGGAGGACCACAGGTTCTCCATCCCTGACCTAAAGAGAGACAATGGGCATGGAATGCTGACAGAATGGCTGGAACACTGATGTGGGGACGGAGTGGAATATCCTGAAAAAGGGTATGGCAGGCTGGGCTAGAACCCTGAACAATAGTGTTCTACACTACAACATTTTGCTGCAGATCCCATTTGCTCTGAACGTACTAGGTGGTGTAGGTGAAATCTCCTCGTTTTGGTTCCAGTTCAGGGTTCGCTTGACTGTTGTCCCTTGGCTCATCGAGGAGGCCCGATGTTCTAAATGATCACATACAGAAATGTTCAGACATGTATGCCTGTAGCGGAGAAGAAGATACCTTGATATCTTGTCTACCTTCTTGTTCCTCACAGAGTTTCTCCTCCCCCCCCCGCATCCCTGATAGCAGAGAAAAGAACACAAACATACAATTTTACTACCAAGCAGCAAGATTTTCCCTAATCAGGGTAGGCGACATAGTTCCTCCAGACACTGTTGGATTCCATTTCCTGTCAACCTCGGCCACTATGGCCAGTGGCTAAGCATGGTGAGAGTTATAGTCCAGTTACATCCAGAGGACACCGTGTTGGCTATCCCAGCCCTAGCTGGTTTTGGGATATGGGTATCTGTGGTTTTCTTTAACTTCTGCCTCTCCCGTGTCCTACATTAGCATATGTCACATATCAGGATGTTCGTGCCATCAACAACTTCAACGAACAGACAGTGATTGTGGTCAGAGCCCCACCAGAAACCCGGCTGGAGGTGCCAGATGTTTGTGAGGTGAGATTGCTGGGGGGGTGTGTGTGGCAAAAGCATACTTTTTGCCATTCTCTTGGTAGCATTGGCCTGGGCCATACAGTGACCAATTAGTACAAGCGACCATGAGGCAGTCTGGATGACATAAGGCATGAGGTAGTGGCTGCACAGCGATTTCTAGCTGCACAGGGGGTGGTGTTGGTGAGGGTGGTGGGGGTACATGGAGTCGCTATTCCTGGGGTGAGGTGGTAGGATTGGTGCGTGAAGCATGCATGGGTGGAAGCCCCTGGTTAACAGTAGTTTCCTGGCTCATATGAAACAGGAAACTGGTTAATTAGAGATTTCTTGACTTGATTGCTTGGGCTGGGAAGAGAGGAGTGAAGGGGTTCCGTGCGTGGGCAAAAGGCTCACTAAGGTGAGATACAGTCTGACTCAGGCATGTTGCTCGGTGGTATAGCACCAGTTTTGCACACAGAACGTCCAAGGTTCAATCTGCGCATCTCCGGTTTAAAGGATCAGTTAGCAGATGATGGAAAAAGTCACCTCTCTGACTGAGACCTTGGAAAGCTGCTGCCTGCGAAAGTAGCCAGTACTAAACTAGATGGACAAAAATAGTCTGACCTGAAACAAGGTCGCTTCCTATGTCTTGTATGAGATTGCAGAAAGCAAAACACTTCAAAAATGCTTCTTTTAGGTTTATTTATATGTAATTTTGTAAAAAATAGTTCAAAACCATTGGGTTGTCTCTAACAATCTGAGTAGACCAATTGGGTTGTCTCCAGTGCTAGTCCTACTCAGAGTAGACCCATTGAAATTAATGACCGTGCTGGAGGTAGGCCCATTAATTTCAGTGAGTCTATTTTGAGTAAAACTTAGTTGGATACAACCTACTGAAATGAAATGAGCATGACTGATTTAGGTCCATTGATTTAAGCGGGCTTATTCTGAATAGACCCTATTTGGATACAAGCCTTTGGAATTGGAAGCCTGTCAACAGAACAATGAAAAGAAATTGTAGTATGACGTAACAGATCTCCACAGGAAGCGGACTGCAGAGCTGCAGTGCCACCACTGATGAGGCCACGTTTCTTGTGGTCATTTGCCTAACAGTCCATGATGGTCACACAGAGAGCTAAGCTTCGTGGTAATGGTAGCTGAACGGAAGTGCCTTACTGGTCCATTCCTGCTTTAGAACAACCTTCCCCAACCTGGTGCCTCTCCATTTGTTTTGGACTACAAGTCTCATTATCCCCTAATCATTGGTCAAAGGTAAAACACCTGGTGGGCACCAGGTTAGGGAAGCCTGTCTTAGATGTTGCCACACCTCAAACAAAAAGTTGAAACTGGTGCCTCTTCTGCTCTATAGATATAAGCTCATTTTTTTAAAAAATGGCACACAGAGATAAGAAGCTGGGAGCAGGAAAGCCACGCCCGCTCTGGAATCTGCTGCCTGAAGTGGAGGCTGCTAGCTTGATCTCTTTAAGCAACTATACCATCTGAGCACTGATTTGGGAAGACCCAGCATAACATAGAGGCCAAGAGACCGTTCTGTGGTCCTTGATTCAAATCTCACAGCTGTCATCAACTTAAAGGATCGCCGTTAGCAAAGCCACTTTTATTTCAGTCTCTTCCCCCCCCCCAAAAAAAAACCCTGCAATATTGGGATACTAATACTTGCCTACATTACAGTGTTGTAAGGATTATGTCTCAGTTCAAACATCACGCCAAACTATGGTTTGCTCTAACTGTAGTATAGAACTCTCAGACCGTGATTATGCAGATAGGAGCATTGGAAAGCTTCCTTGACCATATAGTGTCAGTCTGGCCCAGTATTGTCTGCTCTGACTGGCAACAGCTTTCCAAAGTCTCAGGCAGGGGCCTCTCCAATTATTTGCTCCTTTTTAACTGGTGATGTGTGGGATTGCATTGGGCTATTTGCCCATCTAGCCCAATATTGTCCACTCTGACTGGCAGCAATTTAAGTAAAGGCATTTCCCATGTCATGTGGTCTGCCAGGAGGCGATAGCCTAGCCTTCCCTCCCTTTGCCTCACTTGAGACCCCAGTGGGCTGTGTTTGGCTTGGTCAGTGACAGATTGTGCTCTGGTCCAGGGGTGAGGAACCTCTGGCCTCACAGCCAAATATAGCCCTCTAGGCTTCTCTGGCCCTCAGGACTCTCCCCAAGCCACACACCCCACTGCCCCTGCTTCATGCCCTAAATGTTTTTGCCTGGATGGGTTGTGCCCTTGCACTCTGATAATGCCCCTTGCTTTTCTGTATGGAAGATAGAGAGGAGAATGGGAGGGTGTCTAAAAACTAGCATACTATACAAAGGTAAAAGTCACGTTTGTTCACCGTCTTTTGTCTCTGGCCCCGCTAGGGTTGCCAGGCTCATGGCCTGAGACTGATCCTGTATCTTTAGGAGAAGAGAAAGTCAGCCAAGTGCAGGTGTTCTTGCAACCCTGTAATGGGAAAAACCACAAGGTGGAATTCTCCCTTCCCCCTGCACAGCTTTTAAAGATACAGAAGACCTCTTGGTTGCCAGGCCCAGCCTCCAAGAGGTCTTCTGTAACTTTAAAAGCTGTGCAGGGGTTTTTTCCCATTACAGTGTTGCAAGAACACCTGCACTTGGCTGACTTTCTCTTCTCCTAAAGATACAGGATCAGGCCATGAACCTGGCAACCCAAGGCCCTGCCCATCACTAGTATGTGGCCCTTGGAAGGTTGCCTAGAAGGGAATGCGGCCCTCAGGTTCAACAATGTCCCCGCCTCTGCTCTAGCCTTACACAGTTTTCCTCTTTTTGTCTGGCCAGGAGAATGTCCAGCTCCACCTGAAAAGCATCAATGGCCCCATCGAGGTGTACCTGTGTCCTGAGGAGATTCTGGAGGAGAGCCCTGCCAAGGAGGGCAGTTTCCCTGCTCCAGCACCCCAGGAGAGCAGCAACCCCCCAATGGTGAAAGGTAAAATCAGACGGATCTGCATAGCGGATGTCTTGGCACTGTTGCGATGATGTGTTTTATTTCGCAAAATGCATCTGTATATCCTACCTTTCCAACAAGGGCCCCCAAGCTGGTTTGTTTGCATGCAAGGCTGGGGATGGTGAGAGGATAGAGCCCTGGGCAAAACACCTTCTGTTGAGCCCCTTTCTTCTTCACCTGACAGTAGCACCCATCATCCAGGTCTTGGGCCACATTCACACCATACATTTATTCCACTTTAAGAATCCTGGGAAGGGTAGGTCATGGAGCCTCATTTAAATTCCCTACAGTGCCCTGCGCTGCTGGGCAACCCCAAAGCCTTGTGAGGAATTAAAGTGGCCATTCCTGTGATGCTGTCACTGACCTCCCAAGTGAGGCAAAGCAAGCCCTTTTGCAGGACACAGGCTGAATGCAAGGGAAGTCTCTGTGCAGGATTCAGGCTGTGTTATCTTAGAGCAGAGCTCAAATGTTGTCTCGGCAACAGTTAGTCTTAGGCTGAGTTTTATATAAAGGGAGCAGCTCTGTCTCAGTAAGCTCTGCCTTTACTGAAAGATGCCTATTCAGTTAAAGGCTCTCCGCTCTCTTCGGCAGCCTTTTCCTCCGATGGAGTGGGAAAGACACTGGTTGTGCTGGGGCTGCTGTGATTGAGTCAGAGGGCTGCAGTGCAACACCCCCAGGCCAGAGGGGCACTGGTACCACGGGTTCTTCTTGCAGATGGGCTTCTGGGTGGGCCCTGTGTGCAATTCCCCTTCTGATTCAGAGCCCTCAACCTCATCTCCTTAAGAAGGGGAGTGTGGTCCCAGGGTTGCATTCATTTCATTTCATTTCATTTCATTTTATTAAATTTATATACCGCCCATAGCCGAAGCTCCCTGGGCGGTTCACAACAATCGGCATAAAATACAATGAAACACATATTTAAAACAGTTATTTTAAAAGCTTAAAATTTAAATTTAAAACATAAACATTTTTACACATACTAAAATGCCTGGGAAAAGAGGAAAGTTTTAACCTGGCGCCCGAAAGATAGTAATGTCGGCGCCAGGCGTACCTCGTCAGGAAGACTATTCCATAATTCGGGGCCGCCACTGAGAAGGCCCTCTTTCTTATCGCCACCCTCCGAGCCTCCCTCTGAGTAGGCACCCGGAGGAGGGTCTTCGATGCTGAGCGTACGGGTAGGTTCATATCGGGAGAGGCGTTCCATCAGGTATCGTGGTCCCGCACCGTATAAGGCTTTATAGGTTAAAACCAGCACCTTGAACCGGGCCCGGAAACATATAGGCAGCCAATGCAAGTGGGCCAGAATCGGTGTTATATGTTCGGACCGCCTGGGCCCTGTTATCAATCTGGCCGCTGCATTTTGCACGAGCTGCAGTTTCCGAATCGTCTTCAAAGGCAGCCCCACGTAGAGCGCATTGCAGTAATCTAGTTTAGAGGTTACCAGAGCATGGACAACTGAAGCGAGGTCATCCCTATCCAGATAGGGGCGAAGTTGGGCCACCAAACGAAGTTGGTAAAAGGCACTCCGTGCCACCGAGGCTACTTGATCCTCAAGTGACAGTGAAGGTTCTAAAAGAACTCCCAAACTACGAACCTGCTCCTTCAGGGGGAGTGTAGAACAGGTTGAACATCCACCATCCGGTCGGGAGAACCTCCCACTAACAGCATCTAGGTCTTGTCTGGATTAAGCCTCAGTTTATTAGCTCTCATCCAGTACATTGTCGCAGCCAGGCAACGGTTCAGTACATTGACAGCCTCACCTGAAAAAGATGAAAAGGAGAAGTAGAGCTGCGTGTCATCAGCATACTGATGGCAACGCACTCCAAAACTCCTGATGACCACACCCAGGGGCTTCATATAGATGTTAAAAAGCATGGGGGACAAAACTGACCCCTGTGGAACCCCATACTGGAGTACCCGGGGTGTCGAGCAGTGTTCCCCAAGCACTACCTTCTGGAGATGACCCGCCAAGTAGGAGCGGAACCACTGCCAAGCAGTGCCACCAACTCCCAAATCAGCGAGTCTCCCCAGAAGGATACCATGGTCGATGGTATCAAAAGCCGCTGAGAGATCAAGGAGAATCAACAGAGTCACACTCCTCCTGTCTTTCTCCCGACAAAGGTCATCATACAGGGCGACCAAGGCTGTCTCCATACCAAAGCCAGGCCTGAAACCCGATTGAAATGGATCTAGATAATCGGTTTCATCCAAGAGTGTCTGGAGCTGGCTGGCAACCACTCATTCGAGGACCTTGCCCAGGAATGGGACATTTGCTACCGGCCTGTAATTGTTAAGATTTTCTGGGTCCAAGGACGGTTTCTTCAGAAGTGGTCTTACCACCGCCTCTTTCAGGCAGCTAGGGACCACTCCCTCTCGCAATGAGGCATTTATCATTTCCCTGGCCCAGCCGGCTGTTCCATGCCTGCTAGCTTTTATTAGCCAAGAGGGGCAAGGGTCCAACTTAGAAGTGGTTGCACGCACCAATCCAAGCACCTTGTCAACGTCCTCAAGCTGTACCAACTGAAGCTCATCCAAAGCATCAGGACAATGCCGTGCTCTGGATACCTCATTTGATTCAACTGCTGTAACATTGGAGTCTAAGTCCCGACGGATGCAAAAGATTTTATCCTGGAAGTGCCTAGCAAATTCATTACAGCGGTCCTCAGATGATTCCACCGAGTCCCTAGGGCCAGAAGACAATAGCCCATGGACAACTTTAAAGAGTTCCGCTGGACAGCAAATAGATGCTTTAATAGTGGCAGCAAAATATTGCTTTTTTGCTGCCCTTATTGCCTCTGAGTATAACTTAGTATAGGCACTTACCAGTGCATGATTGCATCCATCAGGAGTTCGCCTCCATCTGCACTCCAGCCGCCTCCTATACTGTTTTGTCGCTCTCAGCTCCGGAGTATACCATGGAGCGGCATGAGCTCTACAAAGGAAAGGGCGCGCAGGAGCGATCGTGTCAACAGCCTGGGTCATCTCTGTATTCCACAGTTCAACCAGGGTTTCGACAGGAGCGCCAGCCCTATCAGCCGGAAAACTCCCCAGAGCCCTTTGAAAATCATCAGAAGTCATAAGTCTCTGGGGGCGGACCATCTTAATAGATCCCCCACCCTTACAGAGGGGAAGAGCCGCTGTAAGTCTAAACCTCAACAAGCGATGATCTGTCCATGACAGAGGGACTGATGTAAAACTCCCTACCATCAGATCATCATCTCCATGTCCAGTTGCGAAAACCAGATCTAGAGTATGGCCTGCTACGTGTGTTGGGCCAGTAACATATTGGGACAGCCCCATGGTTGTCATAGAAACCATGAAGTCCTGAGCCGCTCCAGATAAGGCGGCCTCGGCATGGATGTTGACATCCCCCAGCATCATCAGTCTGGGGGATCTCAGCAGTACATCCGAGACTACCTCTGTCAGCTCAGTTAGGGAGTCCGTTGGGCAGTGGGGTGGGCGGTACACCAACAGAATCCCCAATCTGTCCCACTGACCCAACACAAGATGCAAACATTCCAGACCAGTAGTCACATGGACAGGGTGCTTGGAGAGGGGGATGGAATTCCTATAGACCACAGCAACCCCCCCTCCCCAACCTTCAGATCTACCCTGATGCTGAACCGAGTATCCCAGTGGGCACAGCTGGGAGAGGCCAACTCCTCCCTGCTCGCCCACCCAGGTCTCAGTTATACATGCCAGATCGGCAGCCTCATCCACAATTAAATCATGGATGAGGGAGATTTTATTATGTACCGATCTGGCATTTAAAAGCAGCATCCGGAGATCTGAGGGCTGGCTGATACGGCAACCAGCGAACCTGTGGTTGTGGGGAAGACTGGAACGAGGCACAGCCATTAGTTGTCTGGGCCGAGTTCCCCTCACCTGGCAAGTCTTCCGCACAACACCATATCTCCCTCTACCCATCACTACACCAATTGGGGCCCCCTCAAGTCTTCCCACTCGGCTCTGAATCCTCTCTCCCAGGCACATAATACAAACCCAGATTTGCAACAGGACCCAGGCACAATACAAGGCAGGCGTCAAGGGTGGGTCCTCCTGGGGTCCTGGCAGCTGTCCAAGGATGCTGTATGTGGAGGCTAGGCCTGATGCATGTGTGCAGGGGCGCACACAAAACTCAAGGAGCCACTTGCAATCTCATTAGCGACTGTGCAGGTGTTTGGTCAGCCCCTTATCCCCGAGATCCACTTGACTCTTTGTTTGCCCTCTCCCTGTGGACCTGATCCACGCCACTGAGATCAAGAGGAGGCACTTTTTTCTCCTTGCTTAGAGAGGGCAGGGAAAGGGGGCAGTAACAGGGAGGCGGAGGAGCAGGACTTCAGTACTGGTGGGGTCATGTGTAGCCAGTGATGCCAACCTCTTGACACCGGCCTTGGATGCTCCCCTACTATGCTCACGCACAGCCTTTCTTCCAGTGGAGGCTGGTCCATGAGGGCAAACGAGGCGGTGCCCCACCAACCTCATTCTGCCCCTAGCCAGGCCCCACCTGCCTGCCTTCTTACAACCACTCCAGAGGGTGGCCCAGCCTGCCAACTTTGTTTCCCCATTGCCCCTTGTGGAACTCAGCAGGGAGGAGGACGGGGACTTGCCAGTCATTGGCTGTGGCTCCACCTACTCTTTGGGCTCCCAGCTTTCTGCCCCACCAGTCCCATTGTGCACCAGCTGCCACTGCTTTCCCTCTCTTTGTTTTTCCCCAGCCGAGTCGGGGAAGACGGAACTGCCAAGCTGCCTGATGGAGGGGGAAGACGGCTTTCTCGAGCTGCCCCACCACCTTTTGCAACAGACTGAGGACCAGCTCCCTTCTGCTTCCTACGGTGACGTGGGCCCCTTTGTCACTTTCTCCCCTCCCCTCGACCAAGAGGACTACCTGTGGGGGCTGGAGGAGAGCGAAGGCGTGAGCGACTTATTTGAGGCTTATGACTTGGGTGACCTGCTAAAGAACTGAAGTCTGGGATCCTGGGCCCTTTTTATGGTGCTAATAATATTCCCTCCACTCCAAAGCCTTGGACCTTTTTGCTTTGAAGTGCCTGCTTGTGTTTTGGCCCAACGCAACCCAGCCGTGGAGGTCCCCGCAAGCAGTTCTCTCAAACTCAAGAAAGATTCTTGTTCAACTCAGGCTTTCCCTAAACAGTCAATGACTGGGTGCCTGCCTCGATAGAATGAGGAGCACCAGGGCTGCTATGGGGAACCCTCTTTCCTTCCGGGCACCCCAGAAAAATGCCCTGTTGCAAGTTGGATGGTGGTTCCTCCATCCCTCTCACACTGCAGGCAGAGAATATCCTCAGGTGTCTGACTTTTCTAGGAACTCTAGAAACCTTAACTATGACACATCCTTGTCCTGCTCTGATTTCTCACCGGGGCAGAAATGGTCAGTCTAGGCCAGTACTGGTGGTACTTGTGGGCCAGCAAAGCAACTACACCATCCCAACAATAGATTTGAGAGGAAGCCATTTTCTCAGTTTATGAAGTGATGGGTCCATCTGCCTGGAGATTTAATACTTTAAACAACTTCAAAGAGCTTCTGTTGCTGCTGTGGTTCTTTGCCAATAACAGTGTTGTAGCATGATGTGTCTGAGCTAAAAGCTTGCCCTGGTGCAGCTGATTCAACTTGAAACTCAACTTCCAGCATGCCTGGTATGAAGATGCAAGGTCATGTGTGAATGTACCATGTGACATTCTTGATGGCCAGGGAGGCCCTCTGGCCCACCAGATTTTGGACTGCAGCTCTAATCATTCCTGACCATAGGGTCAGGTTGGCCATGGGTGATGGGAGTTGTAGTCCAACAACGTCTGGAGGGCCACAGGTTCCACAGCCCTGCTGTACCAGGAGGGTAGATAAAGGGAGGTTCCCTTTGTCTCATAGAACAAAGTGAGGTCAGCTTATTTTCTGCAGGGTTGCTAAAGGCTGATGTCTAAAATTTAATTAATAAATAAATAAATAAAAGGGGCAGTATGCATCCCTTGTTAAGATCTTTTGAAGATGCTACCCTGTGCTTGTGTGACTGGATCCATGCAAAATAATTTCACCTCTTAAGAGCACCAGGTTCACATCAGCCCCTTGGCTGCTTCATCTCGTGGTTGGAGCCATTTCTGGTCAATGGAACACAGTTCCTTGCTTCCGACCGTTATGTCTGGAGCAAAGCATTCTTCCTTTTGCTATAGCCCTCATTCCATGTTGAGTTACACCAGAGAGTAATCCCTTGTCATTCATAACTGCCTGTTTGCGGTAGCTCTGTGCTTTAAGGTATTGGAGGAAGTAAGCTTGGAGGATCGGATCTCTTAAAACAGGGCAGGGAAGCTCTTGGCCCTCCAGATGTTGTTGGGACTCCTGTTATCCCTGACCCTGACTGTTGGCCATGCTGCCTGGGGTTGATGGCAGCTGGAGGATCCCAACATCTGGAGATGTTGCAGATTGCCCAACCCTGCCTTAAAGCCGGATGTTCAATTACATTTTAGTCTGGTTTTTTTCCATGGTCACCAAATCCTCCTGCCTTACACAGCCTTAATTCTCGGTAAGGGGCTCGTTGTCTTTGGTACCGAAGGCGGCTGCTCCGTTCCTTAATTTTGCCCAGTAACTGAGCCAACAAGGCTTCTCTCTCTCAATCCACCCTTCCCTGTGACCAAGAAATACAAAATAGAGAAGAGAGGGAGAGCTGTTTAACCGGACTGATACCGCTGCAGGGCGTAGGCAGCTTTGGAGCGGCACAGAACTCGCCCTGATGGGTTCTACGCAGCTTAAAAGCTTGCAGATTCTTACTCCTGCATTCATTCCCCTCTGGGAGCTGATGACTGTACAGTTGTAATGTGTCAGTGCAGAGCTAGACTTGACATGAGGCAGCCCCAGAGAAAAGCATCTTCTCATCCTCCCCAAATATGTTTAGTGAAACTTCCAGGGTATCATATTGTGTGGGGAGCTTTCCCACCTTTGCTCCACATATGGGCAGGTGTGGGTGTCAAATTGCGGCACAACAATAATAGAGCCAAGCAGCTAGTTTCTCTAGATAGTATAGAGCGAGTGGGGGGTGCAGTCTAGATACAGGGATGCTGCTAATATCCAATTGTGCCCTAATGGAGCCCCAGCTATCTATAGTGCAGGGGTGGGGACATCCAAGAACATCTGGAGGGGGCCACAGGTTCCCTATACCTACTGAAGGGAATGCATACTTCCTCAGGGAACAAGGATTTCATTAATGCTGATACTCCTGACCAAATATCATGCATTCTTTAGAGGTGGTGGTAGTGCTGCCTTGAATCAAGTTCTTTACTTAGATTTTTATTGTAAATGAGAGTGCCTGAGCCTGGAGGGTTTGTAACACCCTCCTTACAACCTCATTTACTCTGAATCCTTAGGATTGCAGCTGTAGTGATTTATTGGGGGTGTCTGCCACCGCAGGTGCCATTCATGCTAGGGAGCAATTGAGAGGGAAGTCGGCTGCTAACTTTACAGTGGATAGGGCCCAGCCAACCGTCAACCTGCCTGGTGCTTGCCTCACCTTTAAAGCACAAATCCTGCGCCAATTTGAACAGATCCTCAATCGCACATACCCCTTGTTCACATGGCATGTGACCCTGAGTTCCATGAATGGGTCAAGCAGGCCTTTAAATCGTTGAAGGATTTGAGCCATAGGCTTTATTCCAATGATAGCTTCTTCCATGGCTGATTTAGGCTGAGTTCTCAATGAGGCAGTAAACCTATATCTGGGCTATATACCACTTTAGGCTGCGGGCAGAACTGGCATGATAGAATGCTCCCCCATATTTATTTTTAAAGTCCCTGCATGGGGAAAATTAGATGTGAAGCCTTTCAGTCTGGCTTTTTCTCCTGGTATGGTAGTTTTCTGCTTTCAAAGTTTTCTTAGTTTTGTTAATGGCGCACTTAGTCATGTGGGTTCCTCACCAACACTTTGAAATGTTATCATCCAGGCAGATAGAGGTCTCCCATCTCGGTAAGAACTAGGATTTTGTTAGAACACTAAATAATCAGAAGTGTGAGGGTGGGGACTAAGAAAGTGAGACTGACTAGCACTGGGTTTATGTGTTGCAGTTGCTGCCTTAGATTGTGCCACCTGCTGCAGATATCAGCCAATTGGGACTAGCGGGGATCAGCTTGATGCAGTCCTGCATGGCCTTGGGTAACAAGTATACTGCATGAATGCATCCTTTTCTTGGGAAACAAACAAATAGACCCTCCTTTGGGACACTTCCTTTCTTGAGACAATACGTTTGCAAGCCTGGAAAGTGTGCTGTGTTTTATGAATTAGGGTTGCACTGAATTCTATCCATGAAAATGTTGAGGGCGAAAGTTGTTTTCAGGAGGAGGGAGGATTTTGTGAACATAGTTTATCTTTTTCATTGTTGTTTGCACCATCTGCAGCTTTAGAACCACTTTAAAACCAAAAACAGGCTTCTTAAGGCGCCCCAGCCAATCAGGGATCATCTCGCATTTTGATGTCACATCACCATATGGCCAATAAAGCCACTTGTGTGGCACGCCTCTCTCTGTAAACATATTAATTTTCCCTGACTCTTTAAAAAGTTACTTTTTTAAAACAATAGAAAAAGTGTACCAATGCAAATGCACTTTTGTGTGTGTGTGTGTGTGTGAGAGAGAGAGAGAGAGAGAGAGAGAGAGAGAACTTTGTAATTTGCCCAAGACTTTCCTTTGGCTTGCCGCTCAAAATGGCGAGGGATTTTTTTTCCCTAGCTGGAAACAGTAACTTCATCAGCTGCAGAAATGCTGGGTCGGAGGCTGATAGCAGTGCTGTCCATTTTAATAAGCCCTCCCTGTGTTGTGAATGGCATGTAGATGACATTTGTTGCAAAAATGAGTTAGCTGTTGTGTGTGTCTGAGTGATCAAAAAGTGCGTTTGTTGGGGGAGGAGAAAGACTGGGCCATTTGAATGAGTAACTTAAGCCACTTCCATGCAAGGTTGGGAGAGTCCAGGATTAGGCTTTGTCTTCTAGTTACAAAGGTGTGCATGAGATCTCTGGGATGAGCTGGTTCCTTAAACATCGTGCCCCCTCCCACATACACACACTGTCTGCAGTATTCATTTTGTCCTGAGCAATCCCTTAACCAGCGTCCTTTTCAGAAATGAGCATATGATTGAGAGTCCTTGGTACAAATGGAGGTCTATTTCTATCTGTGATAGACAGCTGATGGAGAACATGCTGTCCTGTCACTTTTAAAAAAAATGTACACTGGAGGTCTGCTTGGATCAAATCTATCCTTCCTTCCTTGTCTCAAAAGCAATCCACCTGTACTGGCCACCTCTCCCTCCCTGAAAAGACAGTAAGGCAAGAGGCAGCAGGGCACATGAAGACAGAGTATACACCAGTGGTGCATTTCTGCTTTACCACCAGCCAGGCCACATGCAACATAAATGCTGCAGTGTGCTGTACTAACACAGCCAGATGCCTTGCACAAACTGAGAGAGCGCCCTTGAGTTCTTAAGCACGCTCATGTGACGCAGAACTGGAGGGCTAAACAGCACCCTTCCAGAGGCTAGATTCAGCCACCGGGCTACCAAGTTGCCAACCTTACTGTACAACCGTGGCAGCTCTTTAATTTGGTGTAGATCATCCTGGGGTTTATGTGGAAGGCTGGGAAAAAATGGATCAGTCTTGGGCAGAAATGCCACAATCTTGTTTTGGTTTTGGTTTTGAATCATTCCCGGGACATGCTTAAGGGCTATCTGTTATAGACCAGTTTGAAAATAAGCTTTTGGAACACAGATATGTCTTAACTGATTTCTTTGTATATATGAGGTTCTTTACTTTGTACATAGGAAAATGAATTGTAACTTTGGGGCTTCATCAGCCCTTCCATAATATCAAAGTTCTGCCACATTCAATTGCCTGTTGCTGTTTTGGAACTTGGCTTGTAGATCAGCCTTTCCAGACTGGGTGCTTTCCAGATGTTTTGTACTACAACTCCCATCAGCACCAGACAGCACAGTTGTAGTGCAAGACACCTGGAGGGAACCAGATTAGGGAAGGCTGTTTGAAAAATAATTAGTTCTCCAGGTTCCTCGTTTGCTGAGTGGATGTTTTTAACCAATTTCTCAAGCTAGATTTTAATACGGGTTGAGCGTGCATTAACAATAAATTTCAGCTCAACTTTGTCTTAATTCAGCGTATGTTCCGAGACGAGGGGGGAAGGACCGTTTTGATTCTTCAGTGCTTCCTCCTGTATAAGATATTTTTAAAAATCTTTCCAAATGTTCTTTTAGCCCAGCAGTGCAGCTGGCTTAGTCTTACATATTGTAAAAAGTTGTATATAATTATTGCACTGTATTTATAATGGAAACCCTCTTTGATACTGTTCTGCTGTGTGGTTTTTATGTTTTGTTTGAAACTGAGTATTTAAAGAGTTCTAGGTTTTCTGTGACATTTGGAATTTAGCCTGGTGGGTGAAGATGTATGTAAGCGGGGTTTTTTTGTTTTGTTTTAAACTTGAGGCACTTGATGATGTGTGTTTTGTGAACAAAAAAAGGAAATAAAATTTGTGAACAAAATGAGGGATTTTTTAAAGATTACAAGATCATTAGATTTTTTTTTTTGTATTTTGATGGTGGTGGTGGATGATTTCTAAACTTGTACCTCCCAAACTTTAACACAGGTGTCACCAGTGTGGTGACTATAGGCACCAGATACATGCCCGTGAGTGACTCCTATGGTGCCTATGAAAGGTCTCAGTAAATATCCCCTCAGAATCCACAATACGTGAGAGACTGCTTGCTCTTCCTGCCAGTCCATGACTGCACTGGCTTGGCCTGTCTAAGGCCACCTTAACCATGCCCACATATCATTTGATGCCCATATTCCCTTCCATTCTGAACAGAGGATAGGTGAGCTTCTCTCAGAGAGTGTGTGGCAGTGTCTGATGTGGGTGCCTTTTCCCCTATTTATGTGAGGTGTGTGTGTGGGGGGGAATGCCTACACAATTTTGTGGTCCTGGCTCTTCTGCTGTTAGATGTGGCAGCCATTTTGTATAATGCCACAGCCCTCATGGCATTCAATTTATGATATGCCACATCCCACGTGCAACCATTTTGTGTACTGCCATGCTCCCGTGCCATCCGTTCTGTAAGTGCCCCATCCCCCACAGCAGCCATTTTTGCAACTGGCGCCCACAGCACACTCAAAATCCCAAATGTGAACACCAGCCCAAAATGGTTGGCAACCCCCGCTTTAACAGATTGCTCTCCCTTTCTGTAACGAACGTCATGCTTTTGCAGGAGCCGCTGGGCCTAGAACAGAAATCCTCCAGTTGGTATTTATTTTTATTTATTTAATTAAGCTTATATACCGCCCGACTAGCAACAGCTCTCTGGCCGGTGAACATTAAAAATACAATAAAAATAACACAATACAGTATATCACAATACAAAACTGTACAAAAAACTGTACAGTCTAAAATCAAAATATAATAATTTAGAATTAACAGGAATTAAAATGCCTCAGAGAAGAGAAAGGTTTTAACCTGGCGCCGAAAAGATGATAGTGTCGGCGCCAGGCGCACCTCCTAGGGGAGTCCATTCCATAGTTCGGGGGCCACCACTGAGAAGGCCCTAGATCTTGTCACCACTCTCCGGGCTTCCCTATGAGTCGGAACCCGGAGGAGGGCCTTTGTAGTAGTAGACCGTAGTGTACGGGCCGGTTCATATCGGGAGAGGTGCATGGGCATGTAAAATGCCCATGCGCCAAGCTGCCAGGACTACACTTTTGGGAACATCTTCCTGGACAGTGTCAGCAGTTGGCAGGCTCTGGACTGTCCCTACCCACCTAGACTAGCTGTTGGGCCCTCCTAGGCAGGCAAAGTTAAACAAGGCTTCCTATGCGGCTGGGACCAGTGGTGGCTGGTGCCTGTTGGGACTGGTGGAGCGGAAGGCAGGGATCCCTAACAGTAGGTGGAGCCAGAGCCAATGGCAGGCAGAGCCAACTGGTTCTAATTTTGTTCCCGTCCTCCTGCTGAGTTCTACGGGGCAACGCTTAGATTAAGTTGACAGTCAGTGGCACCCTGTGGTATGGTTGTATGCAAGAAGATAGTAGGCGGGTGGGGGCTGGCTGAGGGCAGACTGAAGTTGGTAGGGCAGTGTCCCGTTTGCCCGCATGGACCAGCCTCCACTGGAAGAAAGGCTGGGCGTGAGCATAGCAGGGGAACATCCAAGGCTAGCTCCACAGCTTGGCATTGATGGGCACTTGCTGCCGACATCCATATTCCAGCGTAGGACCCACACCTGGCCCTGCCAGTACCAAAGCCCCGCTCCTCCGCCTCCCTCTTGCGGCTCCCTTTACCTCCCTCTCCAAGCAAGGAGAAAAAGGGCCCTCCTTTTGACCCCAGGCAGGTAGGGACTGGCTGAGCATAGACTTGAGTTTGCCCCATTTGTCCTAATGGTCTAGACTCCACTGGCTGGGACTTTGCCTGGGCAACAATAATTTTCCTGCTCTGGTTTGCTCCTGGCTGGATCCTACGCCAGCACTGACTCCCTAGCTCAACCCCTGGTTCTGGCTTCACTCTGTCAATGTTGAGGTATGGCCCCAGCTCTTCTTCAGGGTTAGCTAATAAGGTGTTTTCCTGATGCTGTTGGATTACAACTCCCAGCAGCCCCAGCCAGCATGACCAGTAGTCAGGGATGGTGGGAGTTGCAGTCCAACAACCTCTGGAGGGCACCACATTAGCTGGTTAATTAGAAATGTACTTAAGATTTTTCAAATGAATGGAATCCTAAACTACAAGTAAATAATTCCTCCAAATTACTGAACCTTTTTGGAAAATTTTCAGGATTTGTTAGCATAGACTGCCCCCATGTGGCTATCTCTTAAACAAAAAAAGACATAAAGCAGAAGTGGCTGACTTTACAGCTGCTCCGTGGAATCTGCTGTTAAATTGGTCATAGGGTGTGTGCGGTTGCTGCTGAGTGCCATTATTTGTAGGTGTTTTGTATGAAAAAATTGAATTACATTTTTAAATGTAAGTCCCTTGGAGACCTTTGGGTAACAAGTGACTAACAAGTCCAATAAATAATTAGAACTTTTTGTTATTATTCGGGTGCAGTTGATCAGCATGTAGGCCATGATGGGAAATGTTGTAGGACTCCAAGTCCCATTCACCTCACCCAACATGGCCAGTGGTCAGGGATGATGGGAGTTGTAGTCCAATATCTGGAAGGCTGCAGGTTCCCTAATGTAGACTGTTGATTTTTCCCCTTAGTACAAGCCATGTGCCTAGTATGCTGGGCTTGCTGATGGCCTCTTGCCCACTGAAGGTCTTCAAGTGGTGACAGGACAGCCCATCTGTCAGGAATATTCTCACTTTAGGTTACCTCATTTGTTCAATCTTACTCTGGACAAGAGGCTACTGTAAGATGGAGAAACCAATTGGTTCCCAGTCGGAAAGGGTGTGAGACAGGTATATTTTATCACCCTGTTTGTTTAATCTATATGCAGAACATATCATACAGAAAGCAGGATTGGATTAAGATGAAGGTGTGAAAACTGCAGGGAGAAATACCAATAATTTAAGATATGCAGACGATACCATACTACTAGCAGAAACCAGTAATGATTTGAAAAGAATGTTGATGAAAGTTAAAGAGGAAAGCACAAAAGCAGGACTACAGCTGAACATCAAGAAGACTCAGGTAACGACAACAGAAGATTTATGTAACTTTAAAATTGACAACGAGGACATTGAACTTGTCAAGGATTATCAATACCTTGGCACAGTCGTTAACCAAAATGGAGACAATAGTCGAGAAATCAGAAGAAGGCTAGAACTGGGGAGGGCAGCTATGAGAGAGCTAGAAAAGGTCCTCAAATGCAAAGATGTATCACTGAACACATCAGGATCATTCAGACCATGGTATTTCCGATCTCTATGTATGGATGTGAAAGTTGGATGGTGAAAAAAGCGGATAAGAGAAAAATTAACTCATTTGAAATGTGGTGTTGGAGGAGAGCTCAGCTCATACCATGGACCGCAAGAAACAGACAATAATTGGGTGTTAGAAGAAATTAAACCAGAACTATCGCTAGAAGCTAAAGTGATGAAACTGAGGTTATCATACTTTGGACACATCATGAGAAGACATGATTCACTAGAAAAGACAATAATACTAGGAAAGACAGAAGGGACAGAAAAAAAGAGGAAGGCCAAACAAGTGATGGATTGATTCCATATAGGAAGCACAGACCTGAACTTACAAGATCTGAACAGGGTGGTTCACGACAGATGCTATTGGAGGTCGCTGATTCATAGGGTCGCCGTAAGTCATAATGGACATGAGGGCACATAACAACAACAACACTGAACAAAGGGTTGGACTAGATGGTCTATAGCAGGGTTTTGCCAACTTGGCGACTGCAGGGCTGGTGTGCCTGCCAGTATCTCCTATGGTGGCCACGAAAAGTCTCAATATCCCCTCCCAAATACAATGCACAAGAAACTCTTTGCTCTTCCTGCGCAACTCTTGTTTGTACTGGCTCAGCTGCTCCTACACTGAGCGTGCCCCTTTAAACTACCCACACTTCATTGGATGTCATAACTGAACACTGCTGCTCTTCAGTTCTGAGCAGAAGAGAGGTACAAACAGCTTCTCCCTGTGTATGAGCGTGGGGGTGGCTGATGTAGGTGCCTTGTCTCCCACTGACGAGGGACCATTTTTCTATTCAGTCTCTTTTAGATGAGGTGGCCATTTTATGTTATGCCCCCTGTCAGTCATTTTGGTTATATCATGCCCCCCCGTCAGCCATTTTGTGATCAGCACCCACAGGGCTTCCTCAAAATACCTAATGTGCCCACTGGCCCAAAATAGTTTGGTGATCCTTTGCCTCCAACTCTCCAGCCGTTATGTTTTATTGTGTACGGGTTTGAAGAGAGTGATTTGCGGCTTGTGAGGAATTCCCTAATTGTGCCTGAGCGTGTGTGAGCAGTGTCATTTCTCTGAGGCTGCATTAAGAGGCTTTTCAAGGGCAGGAGTTGCCCTTCGACCCAGAGTCTGGGCCAAAGTGCCGTAAGCAGGGGAAATCCCCAAGAAAACCAGCAGATGAGGGAGGGTTCATACCTATTAGATCTTTGCATTTTTCAGCAGCAGGGCTTCTGGCGGAATGGCTAATGCCAGTCGTATTGAGTTCCAGTAGTTTTGTAGCACTTAGATGTTGTGAATGTATGGACTCCTTTCAGGCAGTACTGAATTACTGTTTTCTCATCAGCTCAAAGATTCAACAGTGAACTAAGTGGAAAAACAAGGTTAGTAAATAAGAAAAAGTAACGTGATGTGGATAGAGAGATGTATTTCGCCCTCTCCTAACGCTAGAACTCGGGGGCATCCACTGAAGCTGAATGTTGGAAAATTCAACAGAGATAAAAGAAAGCACTTCCTCATACAGCACATAGTTTAAATCAGGGTGTAGTTGTCCGGGGTCATGGGGGACTGCAGACCCATTGCTTTTTTGGGAACAGAGTCCTAGCCAGGTCTCTATGTATGAGCCAATCAGCATGAAAAGGGAGCATGCTAGCCTCTGGGAAATGTTCTTGTCCTTTCGTGCTGATTGGAACCAATCATAGTAAAAGAAGGTGAGTCAGCCACTGAGAAGACTCTTCTCAGTAGCTAACAGCCTCCCCATTCATGCTGATTGGCTCCTGGGGAAAGTGGGAAAGAGGGAGTGTGGCCTGACTATTGGGAAGGGACCCCGTGCTTCTGAATTTGCCACCAAATAGTTAAAACTATAGAACTCGCTCCCACAAGAGTGAGCAGCAGTATGATAGAAATGTACAAAATTATGCATATCATGGAGAATGTGGATAAACCTTTTCCTCTCTGATAGCGCTAGAACTCAGGGACATCCAATGAAACTGAATGTTGGAAGATTTAGGACAGACACAAGAAGAGTGCTTCTTCACACAGCTCTTAGTATGGAATTTGCTCCCACGAGAGGCAGTGATGGCCACCAACTTGGATGGCTTTAAAAGAGGATTAGACAAGTTCATGGAGAAGGCTATATCATTGGCTACAAGCCATGATGGCAATGTTCTGCTTCCACTCTTAGAGACAGTGTGCTTCTGAAAGTGCTGGGAATCGTAAGTGCAGAGAGTGCTGTTGGGCTTCCCACGGGCATCTGATGGGCCACTGTGAGAACAAGATGCTGGATTTGGTGTGCCTTTGGCCTCATCCAGCTCTTAGGTAACCTTTGCACAATAGTTTCAGCTGTTCAAAGCGCTTCACTTGCATTGTCTAGCTGCAATCCTTACAACAGCCTTGTAAGCTAAAATTGTTCCCTCTATATAACCGATGGAGGGAATGAGGTTAGAAAGTGTTGCTTGCCTGCAGCCACCTAAAGTGTTCATGGCAGAGCTAATATTGGAATCAGGAGATGCCTGATTCACAGCTCCACGCAAGGAGAGGGCCCACCCTTTCCTGTCATGGCGCTGATAAAAATCACTACCCTGCAGCTGCAATTAATCATGGAATGGAAGTTTTGCTTGCTGTCTGTTAACAATTTCTTAAAAATGCAACAAGAAGTGACTGGTTTAATGTCACATCCTATTTGGCCCACAGTAGTGGTTAAGGCAGCCTTTCCCAACCAGTGTGCCTCCAGATGTTGTTGGACCACAACTCCCATCAGCCTCAGCCAGCATTGCCAATGGTCAGGAACATGGGAGTTGTGGTCCAACAACATCTGGAGGCACACTGGTTGAGAAAGGCTGGGTTAAGGTGTTGGACTATGACCGGGGAGACCAGGGTTCGAATCCCCACACAGCCATGAAGCTTACTGGGTGACCTTGGGCCAGTCACTGCCTCTCAGACTCAGAGGGAGGCAATGGTAAACCCACCTCTGAATACCGCTTACCATGAAAACCTTGTAAGTCAGAATCAACTTGAAGGCAGTCCATTTTCATTTTTTCAATACATCCCAAAACAAAGTATGACAATTATGAGCTTCTGTTTAATGAATTCCAATTGTAGAAGGGGTTTTTTTCATAAAAAGCACAGAATCCCAGACATTTTCAGTCTGAGTTAAGAATAAGTAGCCTTCAGCTGAGCTCTATACAGGCCCTGAGCTTGTCCTCTGACTCACTTAGGCAGGCTCAGAACTCAGAAAATCAGAATTCCGCCCCCCAATATAAATGTCTTCATTAGACTTGCCTAGCACCCAACAGCCCATCCCACAGGCAAGGGACAGGGAACTTGTGGCCCTCCAGACCATGAGACTCCATTAACCTAAGCTAGCATGACCAATCAGGGATGATGGGAGCTGTCATAAAGCAACATTGGGGGGGCACAGGTTCCCCATCAAAATGGCAGGGGAAGGGCTGTAGTTCAGTGGTAGAGCATCTGCCTTGTGTGCAAAAGGTCTCAAGTTCAATTCCCAGCATCTCCAGGTAGGGCTGGGAGAGAACCCTGCCTGAAACCCTGGAGAGCTACTGCCAGACTTTGTAAACAACATTGAGCTAATGGACCACTGGGCTGATCAGGCAGTTTCCTATCCCTGGTGTAAGCTTTTGTGAATTAGAGTCCATCAGTGGCATGCAAAAGTGGGCTGTAGCATGGATGCTTATAATAATGAAGATCTTTTTGAAGAGCGACATACAAGACTCTTCATTGTTCATGCCATGCATGACCTCGGCATGCAAGGAGAGCTTCTTGCATACCACCAACAAGACACTCACCTCTCCTCCAGGCAAAGATTCAGCACAATTATGTTTCACTTGCAATAGTTACATATTTATTGCACATTTGCTCACAGTAATTTACTTATTTACATTTATATACCACCTTTCCCCCCTCTCCATTTTATCCTCACAACAACCCTGTGAGGTAGGTTAAACTGAGAGTTGGTGACTGGTCCAAGGTCACCCAGTGAGCTTCATAATGAGTGGGGATTTGAAACCTGGTCTCCCAGGTCATAGTCCATCCCCCTAACCACTAGACTACATGGGCTCTCTTATGTTTTGATGGCAGGAATACATTTTCCAAGCATTGTATCTTCGGTGTGGGGGGAGAGGAGAGGCCTGTAGATCAGCCTTTCTCAACCTTGGGTCCCCATATGTTGCTGGACTACAGTTCCCATCATTCCTGACCATTGGCCACGCTGGCTGGGGCTGATGGGAGTTGCTGTCCACAACATCTGGGGACCCAAGGTTGGAAAAGACTGCTCTAGATGTTGTGGGACTTCAAATCCTATTATACCCAGCCAGCATTCCCAATGGTCAGGGATTGTGGGAGTTAGGGATGGAGAAGAAATGTCAATCAGTTTTCATTTCAAGGTGAATCTACTTAAGTCTTACTTCGTGAAACAATACACAAACTGAAACACAGGTATCCTTTGAATGTTGCACTTCTCTGAATTTTGCAATGCAGCTCTCTGGTCAAGTAATGTGTACAGAAATGTATATAGTTGAGTGACATGTGCATAACAATGCATACATTAGTGCAGATAACATGCAAAAAAGGCATATACAGGGAAAATGCTTGAAAATGTGTTCAGAAGTCACTAAAATGCTGGTGATTTTTCAGGAGGATTTTAAAAAATGGTCAGTTGATGTGGAGAACTGGATTTAAGACTGGAAAAATGAGAAATGGAGGGGAACTGAAACTGACCGATTTGCCCACCCCTATTCCAACAACATCTGGAGGGCTCTGGGATCCCCATTCTTGCAAAAGGCTGAGGAGGTAAAAACCTCCCACCCTGCCACAGAGATGCATAGGAGAGAAGCAGGCTCGGTTTCTCTATTTCCACACTTTCCTCTTTTCTTTTTGGAGATTGTTGGGGATTTCCCCCTCCCCAGCTGTTTTCACTTTTGCTCCTGCCAGAAGAATGTGATGAATCCAGGGATTTGTGCTGCAATTTCTGTAAATCCAGACTGGCTGCCTCGTGGCCATAAGTCAGGTTTCCCCTCCTCATCTCTCCAAACAAGAATCTCCATCTGCGATAAATTAGCAGTGGTAGGTTTTTCAGCCGAGGACTTTTGCTGGGAAGCAGCAGCAGCAGCAACCACCACGGGGAGGAACTTGCAAGCAGCTACTTTTAAGCATCTGGGAACCACACAGAGGAGGAAATTGCCTCTTTCCTCCATCATCTCCCAATTCATAGAGCATAAGGCTATCAATGGGCACTAGTACCCTTGATGGATATGTTTTGCCTCCACTATCATTGCCTCTTGCCTGTCCCTTTGTTGTGGACTCTGCTTGTTTGGGCCCTGACCTTGTACCAGCCCTGGATACTGCTTTGGTCTGTTGCCCCTTTGGTGTTGTGCTGGCAAGTCTCTTGTTTGCTCAGGAGCCCAGTAGAACCAGGGCACCCCCTCCACTCTTGTGCCTCCCTTCCTGGCAACTGACAGTCACCTTCCCATTTTGTGTATTTTCTGGTACCCGTCCATAGAATCTCACTGTCCTTATTTTGTCTTTTTTGATGGATGAGAAAGAAAAAATCTTATTTATTTATTCATTTATTTATACCCTGCCTTTCATCCCAAGGCCCCCAAGGCGGCTTACAGAAAACACAAATATCAAAATACAATATAAGAATACATCAATAAAACAATAAATCAATACAATAAAACAATACAATCTGCAAAACACAATTTACAAGAGTTAAATAACAATAACCATCACAATCTACATTTCCAACATTAATGTCCTTCTTCTCCCCCTGCCTGCTTGCCCTTCTCCTCCCCCATTCACTGCTCGACTGCCCCTTCGCCTTGACAGTCCAGATCATTCTGAGTGGATCCGGTCCAACCTGGGGCTGCCTCAGTCCACTCCGCCCAAATCCTTGGTCGATCTGAATGAGACTGATTTGCTTTGGTATCTGGGATGAAGCCAGAGCCAGAACACAATCCTAATTACCGCCTTGGTGACTGGCCCCTGTATTCTCTGAATGCACTCATCAACTGGCCTCTAAGTATGCTTGAATGCCTCCTTGTCAACTGACCTCTAAGATCGCTTCCAGATGACCTGTTTAACCAGCATTCAGCCTGATTTGTTTATGGAAAAGCTAGATGATGTTGCGCCTAGCAAGTGCTACCCACACTTTCCAGTACATTTCCCTGTCACTTCCCTGCAAAAAGTCTGATTTTTGTGGGGGGAAGCTGGTTTGTTTTGCAGGAGATCCAAATCAGCTTTAATTGCGCAGTCTGAATTTGGTGCGGTGCGAGTGAATCCCACCCGAAAATAGCAACAGTCTGGGAGTGCCCTAGGCATGCTTGATGGCAGAGTATAGGCGGCAAGGTCCCTGCCCTGAGGAGCCTACAGTCTAAAAATTGACAAAGGGGAGACAACAGAGGAAAAGGAAGGGAGCGGAGGGATAAGCAGGAAAGCACTATGCCGCTGTTTCAGTTGCAGGTGCTTAGTTATAGGCTATGTTGAACCAGCCTTGGCTTCCTGATGCTGTTGCAATAGTGTGGTGTCATTGCCGTGTTGCAAAACAAAGAGAGACCCAAAAACGAATGGGGAAAGAGAGATAGCAGAGGAGTCGACAGGAAATCTCAGTTTAGGAGAGAAAGTAAGAGGAGAGAGAGAGAAAAAAATCTTTCAAAACAAATGTGCTGGTTCTGTTGAAGCAAAGAAACCGCAAGCAATGGATATTAATCAGATCTGCTTCCTTCTGTATAAACATTTCCTCCTTCTCCTGCTTGATTCAGCCTGCAAAGCATTTCTGGGAGCTAGAGGTGAGGCCCAGGCAGACATGCAAATAGAGAGGAATCTAGGCTCCACACTGCATTTGCAACATCTTCCCTCCGTTACTGTGGAACAGCAGATCCCTGCTTGCTTGCACAACTCTCCATCCTGCAGTCCTTTCCCTGAAAGGACTGGGGAAGGGGAGAGGAAGAGTGTGCAGCAGCCCCCAAAGTGATCTAGGCAGTGGGTTCCCAAGCCACATGCAGTGAGGATCATCTTTCTTTCCCAGGCTAAACCATCATGACATCATGAAAGCCATGCAGGCAGCAAGCCAAAATTTCTTGGAGCTGCTGTGTGCTGTTTTTAAACAACACTCTTTGGAATCTGCATGATAGCTTCACACGCACAGTGGTGCCATCAGGGCAGGACTTTGGGGCAGAGGTCAAGCACACCATTCAGCAGTATGGACAGGAAGAACGCAGAGCACAGCAGGACCCAGCTGGTTCTCCGTATCCTGAAGTGAAGTAAAACACATGACTGCCTAAAGAGAAAGGAGAAGGGCCGTAGCTCAGTGGTAGAGCATCTGCCTTTCCTGCTCCACATCTCCATTTCAGTCTCCAGCTTCTCCATGTTGGGGTGGGAGAGATCCCTGCCTGAAACCCTGGACAGCTGCTGCCAGTCAGTGTAGGCAATACTGAGCTAGATGGGCCAGTGGTCCGACTCAGTATAAGGCAGCTTCCTATGTTCCTAGAACATCCCAGTTTAATCCTGAGCATCTCCTGGTAGGGCTGGGAATTTGTAGAGGCGCCAACAGTAAGGCTGTGTACAGATCACCAGCTTGAAACATAGCTAGGCTGTTATTCTCAGGATGAAAGCTGGTTTGGGAAAAACCACCGTATTGGGCTTAAATGAAATAGAAAATGTTGAGGAGTTCTATCTCTTAGCTGAGTATATTTACCAAAGCAGAATGAAAATTAACCAGCCCACCTTCCCCTCATACAGACTAGTTGAATAAAAGCAACACTGTCTTCTTAGTAAAAAAAAAAAAAAAAAAGTATTAAACTTTTCACTTATGACCTTTCATATGTTCAGGAAACATAGGCTCTAGTTTGGAGAGAAAAGATAGAAGTAAGTAGTAGATTTTAGTCCATGATTGGGATGTTCTGGGAAAGCATCTGGAGGCTCCTCTCTCCTGTGGCTTAATGGAGATTATGCATATACAAGAAGTTCAACAGCAAAGAAGAGGTAGAGAAGTGGGACTTAACACCTGGTCAACAGGAAGTTACATCACAGTAAACAAGCATAGGGATGTCCCCAAATTCTGGCTAGAAGGGACATTTCCCTACTAAAGCATGCACGCTTGCTTATCCCAACAAGTATTTCGTAAGGAACGATAGGGAAGATACAGGAAAGATATGGATTATGGCAAATGTGTGTATACTGCTTCCCAAACCAGCAGTGAGAGCACACTGAATGCAGAGTAAACCAGAGTGTGTACACAGTCTTGGTGTACAGCAGCAGTCTTCAGCCTTTTCAAACCCAGACCCAACTTTAACCCAAACATGCATTTCGGGACCAATTTCTTTTATTTTTTTAAACCATATATTTGGTGGAAGTGGTACTGTTGTGACCCACCTTAGATCAGGCTGCAACCTGGCAGTGGGTCCCAACCCACCAGTTGAAAACCAAAGGTATAGAGCAAGGGTTCCCAAACTGTAGTCCATGGACCACTCATGGTCTGTGAGCTTCATTCAGGCGGTCTGTGGCATATCCACATAAAATACTCATATTGATTCTTATGGCTTCATATTGTATTTTATTGCTTCTTCGATTTCTTACCTTGTATTTTATCGTATTGCAGTTTGAATTGCATGGAATGCAAACTGCAGTATATTAGAAGAAATAAAAAAGCAATGAAATACAAATACAATGAAAAATCATACAGCACTAGGGTTGCCAGGTTCAGGGCCTGAGACTGATCCTGTATCTTTAGGAGAAGAGAAAGTCAGCCAAGTGCAGGTGTTCTTGCAACACTGTAATGGGAAAAACAAGGTGGAATTCTCCCTTCCCCCTGCACAACTTTTAAAGATACAGAAGACCTCTTGGAGGCTGGGCCTGGCAACCAAGAGGTCTTCTTTATCTTTAAAAGTTGTGCAAAGGGAAGGGAGGATTCTACCTTGTGGTTTTTCCCATTACAGGGCTGCAAGAACACCTGCCCTTGGCTGACTTTCTCTTCTCCTAAAGATACAGGATCAGTCTCGGGCCCTGAACCTGGCAACCCTAGTGCATACTAGGCTCTGTCTCTGCCTACAGCTGTCATCCTGACCCTATACCTATACCATCCTGACCCTATAGACTTTGACAAATTTTAAGCCTCCGTTACTGCCTTAGTGAGGAGAAATGGCCCTGTCGATTCACCACAACCACTGTGCATCCAAACATGGACGTGCAGTTGGAGATCTGCTACTGGATGTCTGGGCTATTTGTTTGTTTCACCTGTGGGAGCAGCTGCAGGGATGGTCTGTTTTGATCAGATTCAGTGCTCCGAAGAGGAGTGTTTAACTTGTTCCCCTTGCACCGTTTCTCCAATCAAAATCTCTGCTCCCCAAAGCTGCTGTAATTTATTGATTATCTTTGTGACACACCCTTCTCCCAAGGACTGGTATTCATGGTTCTTCTGTAGCTCAGTGGCAGAACATCTGCTTTGCATGCAGAAGGCCCTGGTTCAATCCCGAGCACATAATATCCCCTGCCTGCAATCCTGGAGAGCTATAGCCAGTCACCGTAGGCAATATCAAGCTAGATGGAACAATGGCCTGCCTTGATATTTGACAGCTAGTGCTCTCTAGATGCTTTGGAATACAATTCCCAGCAGCTAGGCCAAATTTAGGAGTTATAGTCCAAAATATCCACTGGGCATCAGGTTGGAAAAGGCTGCAAGAGCCATTGCAGTCAAACTGGACAATAACAGGTTTGAGAGATGGACAAATTGTTTGACCTGGTATAAGGTAACTTTATATGCTCCTGTATTGCAGCACACTCCAGCTAAAGTTAAGCACTCTTAAATCTGATTGAGCCTAATAGGATTGTTAAACGCATGCCTTTAATCCTTCTAGAGTAATTTTTAAAGCCATTTTCCAAAACAAGACTCGTGGAAGTAAATCCCAGGGGAAGGGCTTCTGAATAAAGATTCTTACCCACTGTGGGGAACTTGTTTGGGTTATGCAAATGAAGAAATAAATACTTCAGATCATGAGAATTGGACTATAACTCTTCTTTTATGGGGAAGGGGAGGGCCATAGTTTTAGTCTCATCTGCTAACCTAACTCCTATGTAAATTCTTTTCCTTATTGTGATTTCTGTGCTTCTAAAATATATGATTGTAACCCCTACCCTTTCCCCCCACTTCTTCTCTTGCAGTCTCATGTGACATGGCTTGCTTTCTTGGGCTCTGTATTCTATCTGGCCAGATGTATGTTAAGTAAGAATTCATTGGGACCTACTTCCTGTTTCAGACTGCAGTTGGATTGCCAACTGTTCAGAAAAAAATTAGGCCCGATTGGCTCCTGTGCCTTCAGCAGTGGGTTGATATGCATAAATCAGCAGGTGACAGAGAAACCTTATCACAGGCTATTGTTTGCAGAAAATGACTCGGTTCAAGTCAGTGACATCAGGTCTAATTTTTTTAAAAAATGTTAGCAACTAAGATTAATGCATGCACTATAGAAGAGAAAGAGGAGATAATCTTAACAGTGTGTATCATTTGCATCTCTTAGATCAGATGTGGGGAAACTTTGGCCCATCAGATGTTGCTGAACTACAACTCTCATCATCCTGGCAATTGGCCATGCTTGCTAGGGCTGATGGGAGTTGTAGTTCGGCAACATCTGGAGGGCCAAAGGTTCTCCATCCCTGTCTTGGATAATTTCCCTTTAGTCCCAATGAAACCAACTTCTGATTGTGGTTTGAGGATTGTGACCTAAGCAGCAAAGCTGATGTACACATTCTTAATTCTCAGTTCAGTATGTACAGATGTTCTCCAATTTATTGAGAAAGCCCAGTCTTTTGTGAGTTCACAGGAACTTCTGTGGGTCAATCCAAGTAATCAGTCAAATACTTCCTCTACAGAACAGCTCCATAACATGCCAGTTTCTAGTTTGGCATAATTCTCCTTAAATATGTGACACTCAAACATATAGGACAGCACAGAGCTGTTGGGAACGTTAGGAATATTCATTTTATATAGAATATTTGCTGACCACCCCATTGGCAAAATCCTCTGGGTGGTGCACACCGAGTTAAAAATAATATGCAATTAACATTAAAATATTTAAAATCAATCAGATTAGTTTCCTGCCTGAAGACTTACACAAGCAGCATATCATTTAAAACAGAAATATTATGTTCCAAGACCAAAACACCACAAATTTTAAAAGCCTGAAATAAGGATGGCAGAATTGGTGGATGCCAATGGGCTGGATCTGGGATTCCCCGACCCTTGGTGGGTCATTTTGACAAGTGGGCAGGGTCCACTCACTTGTCAATCTCATGATGTCACAGAGATAGGGTGACCCATTTTTTCTTTCTTACTGAGCAAGCCAGGTGGGGCTCAAATTACCACCAATCAGCTGACTTGAAGCTCCTCTTTTCTGCTGGGATCAGCTGACTATGGAAATCCTCCAGAGGGAACTTTAGCACAGTCGGTCCCAGCTGACTGGCGGTGATAGCAAGTCTCCCTTGCAAATGCATAATTTGGAGCACACTTTAACTAGAGAAATTAATGGAGGAAAAGGCTATCAATGGCTACTAACCATGATGGCTATGCTCTGCCTTCATGGATGGAGGCAGTATGCCTCTAAATACCAGTTGCTGGAAACCGCAGGAGGGGAGAGTGCTCTTTGCATTCACGTCCTGTTAGCAGATTTCCCATCAGCAACTGGTTAGTGACTGTGAGAACAGGATTCTGGACTAGATGGACCATTGACTTAACCCAGCAGGCTCTTCTTATGTTCTTTTGATTGTGCATTGGCAGCAACATCTCCATCCATCCCTCACTTGACATCACATATGATGTCAGGGGACAGGTGGGAATGCTTTGGGGAAAACAGCCTCATGGACCAAACTGGGGCCTAGGACAGGCCTCATTGGGCCTATGGGCTGGAATTTCCCCACTCTTGATTTAAAAAAATTAAAAGGTCTTCACTTGGCAATGAAGGGATCTTAATGTAGGTACCAGGTGAGCAATGTTTCAGAGGGTATTCCATAACTGGGCACCAAAATAGAAAAGTACCCATCCTTAGCAATCCTCTGCTTTGCCTCTTTAAGCAGGGGAACCTGGGGAAGGACCTCTGATGAAGATCTTAAGGTCTGGACAGTTATGCTTATCCCCATCACTCATGAAATTGGAGCCAAACTACATGTTACATTGGCCATGCATTCCTAAGCATGTCTGCTCAGGAGTAAGCCCCACTGAGTCAGCTCCCAAGTACGTTTGCAGAGGATTGCACGAATGCATTTAACTTGTCTTAACTTTTTATTTTATTTTTTAAAAGTAGCCCTGGTGTATATGTGTGTGGTCGTCAGTTACTGGAATTGCAGTACAGGAAGGTTTAACTCTGTCTCTGTGAACCCGTTATTGGTGCCAATTGCAGCTTCCTTCCCAGGGTGATCAGCAGTTTTGGGGGGTGCAGCAATGGTAACTGGGACAGCAGTGCCAAGGCAGAAGAGTTCCCCCTCCTCACATACTGTGTCCCCAATCCTGACCACTTGCTAGTTACTATAGACACACACAGTAGGGGCTGTGCCCCTGCTCACTCCACTTGCCAACCGTCCCCTGCCCCTGGTGTATATCTACAAACTGAAGACATGCTTCAGTCACCTGACCGAGTGGTCTCTAGTCCACAGAAGCTTCTTCTGTAATAAATCTGTTGGGAGTCTTTTAAGGTGCAAATAGGCTCTGGTTTTGTTTCCCTTCTGAAATAGCTAAATAAATTGTTATTTATTTAACAGGATTTATAGATTTCTTAAACATCAAAACCTCTATGTGGTTTACATAAACTATAAAAGATATATTTAAAATGCCAATAAAAACCAGATGTCAAAAAACAAGTCAAAAAACTAAAAATATAAGTAATATCATCAGTTAAAAATATACATAATAAAATAAAACTATATGTTAAAAGACATGCCAGAATTATACGTCTGGGTAAAAAGATAAAGGTGTCCCCACACTTATAATGCGAGTCGTTTCTGACTCTTAGGGTGATGTCGTGCAATGTTTACTAGGCAGACCGTATATATGGGGTGGGATTGCCAGTTCTGTCCCCTGCCTTTCTTTACCCCCCAGCATATGCAGGGTACTCATTTTACCGACCACGGATGGATAGAAGGCTGAGTTGACCTCGACCCCTTTTACCGGAGATTCGACTTCCTCCTTCCATTGGAATCGAACTCCGGCCGTGAGCAGAGCTTCGGCTGCGTTACCGCCGCTTACCACTCTGCGCCACAGAGGGTCTGTGATGTCTGGGTAGGCTTGCCTAAACAAAAAAGGTTTTAGCAGGCACTAAAAACAATATAGCAAAAGTGCCTGCCTAATACCAATGGGCAGGGAGTTCCAAAGTGTGGGTGCTGCCACACTGAAGGATCCATTCCTTACGAGTGCGGAACAAACATTAGATGGCACTTGTTAAAGTGTCTGTTCCGCAGATCAAAGCAGTTGAGAGGGCACATATGATGGTGCAAGACAATCCTTTAAATAAACTAGTCCCACACTGTTGAGGGCTTTCTAGACCATTAGTAATACTTTGTTTCCTTGCAGAATGTCTGTGCGCAACAGGCAGAAGTGGAACAGCTGAATGTTTTCTTGCAATGGTGGGGAAAGCTTTCCCTGGTGATGTTCTGCCTGTTATTCAGGTGTCAAAGGTGCAAAGAGCAGGGTCAGTGAAGCAGCGCCAACCCTACAGTGGCTATGTTCCCTTTTTATTTTTAAATCATTTGGGTGTTATTTCTTTGTGTACATGCCCAAGGTATCATATCTTACTGCATTGCTGGGGGAGAGAGACCTTGGGAACACTCTCCACCATCCCCACTGTAGTTTTGGCAAGACGAGGGCATGTCTGTGGATTATCCTTGGGAGAGAAAGCTGTTAGATGCAGAGATTGCTTACGTGGGGTGAGTGTGAGGAGAGCAGAAGGATCTCCCCAGCCACATCCTCCTGGCCTTTTGATCATACAGCCATAATGGTGAAAGAGGCTGGACTGCACTTTAGAAGAGCGTTTAAAGGACAGACAACAATAAGCCGGGTTAGTGACTGAGAGACCACACACCCAGGCCCTTTTGCCCTCCTGTACAGAATAGCTATGCTCCCTTTAGTTCAGTGAGGCAAAACAGCCCCAGCTAATCTGGATGCTTGTAGGGGTGGACTTTGAGTGACACGCCATCGGCACTGGCGCTGATACAAGCTTGGCAATATCTTGTTTCACAGCAACATAGGAAGCTGCTTTATTCTGCGTCAGACCATTGGTCCATCTAGCTGAGTATTGTCTACATGGACTGGTAGCAGCTCTCCAGGGTTTCAGGCAGAAAATCTCTCCTAACCCTATTTGGAGATGCTGCGGATTGAACCTGGGACCTTCTGCATGCAAAGCAGGTGTTTTCTAGTTGGCATCTTGTGGCCTTTTTAGACATAGCCAGAAGCAGAGGCTGACCACTGCAGTGTTGTCATTGGAAAAGCTGCATCTAGCAGAACTCGATGCAGTGAAATCCTGTGCAAAGTAAGTCTCCTGCAGTCCAGTGGGGCTTTTGTATTTTATTGCATTACAATTTGCATTCTATGGAATATAAGGGAAAAAAGCAATAAAAGAAATATGAGAAACAATATAAGAAATAAAAGAAGCAATAAAATACAATTACAAATCATATAGCACCTGACATCGCACCAATTGCTACAACAGGCAGAAAAATCATTAAGTAGTCAGCCAAGATCCTTGGCAATTTTCAAGTGGTCCATGGAGAAAAAAGTTTGGGAACCACTGATATAATTTATAATAGCAAACTGATTCTCTGAGTGTGGATCCTTAAGTATTCACACACAAAAGGGTGATATCGGCAAGCTTGAGAGAACCACCAAGGTTTGTGGAAGTTCAAAAAGAGAAAATAAAAATAAGGGGGAGATCCCCACCAACAAACAGCTCAATGAAGACTGAGCATGCTCAATGGTCACCAAATGCTGATTAAGTGCTTGGGGGGGGGACTGGAGAGGGGGACTTGTTTGGACTATATTGGAGGTAGGCATAGCTGGCTGGTGCCCTGAACAGGAGTATTCTATGTTGCAACATTTTATTGCAGGTCCCACATTTGTTTACTTAGAAATGTTGCTCATTTCAATAGGGGCTTACTCCCCGAGTAGGTGATCTTAAACCTGCAGCTTAATTTGGCAATTAGACATGTTCCCCCCTCCTCCATTTGTCAGATTATGTTTCTGATTTTGTCCACTTCTGTAATAAAACCTGTTTGGGTTAAGTAGCATTGTGATTTGTCCTGGAGGGCTGGATGATTTGTCTTTGCCAGACTTGCCTAATTGCTGTAGCTTAGCAGAGAGGATGGAAGGTGACATTCACACTGTGCATTTAAAGCAAAAGGCTTCCCCTGTCCCAGATCCCCGGAACTGAGTTTACTCCTCATAGAATACAATTCCCAGCACCCTTAACAAACCACAGTTCTCAGGATTTGTGTGTGTGAGGCATGTGTGTAAACTCATCTGCTTAAAATGCATGGTGTGGATGTGACCCTGGACTAGCTCTGATGAGCATGCAAAAAACCCCATCCAGAAATAGAATTTTTGAGAGAAATGCTTTACAGCCCAGTCCTGTAATGTTTACTCAGAAATAAGTCTCATAGTTTTCAACAGGACTTATAGCACCCCACCTCCTTGTTCCAACACAGTTCCCTGCAAACACTGCATAGGATTGCTGACTTAGAATTATCCAGCTTTTACATTATTGGAAGAAAACAGAATCCTAAGCAAGTTTATTTATTTTATTGTACAGCGGAAAGTTTTTCTCTAAGTGGTTGCATGATGGTGTTTTGATAAATCACACTTTGACATCTCTTTATTCTGTGGAAAAGGGAATGTAATGGAACGAAACTGAAAGTGATATGAATCTTTTCTTTTTGTACTGTTTAAATGTACTAACATATGTTGCACTTATGTGGGAAAGGAGAGGGAGGACAGATATTGCCTAGAGCCCGCTTCTCCAAACTGGTGCCTTCTAGATTTTTGGACTACAACTCCCATCAGCCCCAGCCAACATGTGTTGGCTGAGGCTGATGGGAGTTGTAGTCCAAAGACCAGATTGGCAAAAGCTGGCCTAGAGTGTCCAGCAGCGGATAGTGAGAGAACTCTTGCACCTTAAAAAGTTTCACAGAAGAGGCTTGCCAGGTGCACCTACTCTGATTAGAATACTGCAATGCTGAAATAAGCCACACCTACTGAGTCTGTTTCTCTTTCTCTGTAAGGTTCTTAAAGGGACAAGGGAGCTCTAGATCAGTGGTTCCTAAACTTCCCCCCCTCCCACCATTTGAAAATTGCTGATGATTTTGGTGGACCACTTCACGATTTTTCTGCCTGTTGCAGCAATTGTAATGCGATGTGCTAGATATGGTCTTTAATTGTATCTTCATTGCTTCTTTTATATCTTATATTTTATGTTATTATATTTCAGTTTGAATGCTATGGAATGCAAATTGTAATAAATACCATAAAAGAAGCAATAAAAATACAAATAAAAATCAATATAGATGTTTAAAGCAGACATGTGGTGGTCCGTGGACCACCTGAATGAAGCTCACAGATCACCAATGGTACACAGACCACAGTCTGGGAACCCCTGGTCTAGAGGATCTGGATTTCGAAAACTCTGCTTTTGCCCTCTAATTTTGCACTTTAACGCAGACATGGATCTTCGGAATGTTGATGGACTACAGCGTCCATCATCACTGAACATTGAGGCTGCTGGCTGAGGCTGTTAAGAGTCCGACGAGATCTGGAGGGCCAAAGATTCCTCATCATCCCTCCGTTAAAGGCTCCGTTCCTTCCTTTGCACATTTGGTTGGGAGCAAAGCCCGCTGAAAATAGGATTTATTTCCGTCTAAACAAGCTCTGGATCAGACCAAAAGGCGTTTATTTATTTATAGTGTTCGTGCAGCCTGATCCCACATACATGTTTACTCGGAAGCAAATGCCATTGTGTTCCGCGAGGCTTACTCAGACAGGTGGCCAGAACTCTTTCCAACCAGAATCGCCCTGCAAAATCCTTTCCGGCTCTTTAAATCATCTCTGGAGGGGAAGGTAAAAACGCGGAAAAAAATAAAAATAACAAATGTCATCGTTCTGGGCTCCCTGGAGAGTAAAGACGAAATCGCTGATGGGATTTTCCTCTGAGTAAACATGCACAGGCTAGAGGTGCAACAACAAACCTGCCTTTGCAAAACCAATTTGGGAGGGAGTAAGTCCCATTCAACTTAATGAGTGGGCCCTTGCTTGCGAGTAAAACACATGCTGGATCAGGCCGCACGGCAGCATTGTTTTTGCAGGGACCGATTTAGCTCTGCGTTGCTAGGATTGTTGTTTTTCAGGGAGGATCTCCACGGCTTGAGATGAAGGAACTGGGTGCACGTTGCCTTTAACAGGCTTTGGGCCAAAAATCCGCGCTTGCAGGCTCGCAGGCAGCGGCGTCGTAACAATATCCCCACGTGACCGCCATGAAAGCCTCTGTTCCAACCAGCCAGGCTCAGAGGGAGCGAAGAGAAACTTACAAGAGATCGGAGAAGAGGCGCCTCTAGTCAATTACGCACCGGAGGGAAGCCAAACCGCGGGGATATGATACAAAATTGACCAGAAGGGGCGGAAGATACGGATCTTGCAAAACTATCCTCCACTCCCTCCACTTCTTTTTACTTTTCCCTAGTTCTGCTCGGCTCTCGTATCACTCTTACCTCCTTTCTCTTCTTTTCCCCCTCGCCGCCTCTTTCCCGCTTTTGGATGACTTTCTCCCCTCCTCCCCCCTCCTCCTCCCCTCCTGCGAAGGCTCCCCGATCTCCAAGGTAACGTCGCTTGCAACATGCCGGAGCAGATCAGCGTCTCCGAGTTCGTGGCCGTGACTACGGAGGATCTCAGCTCGCCGGCGGCTTCTGCCTTCACCTCCAAAATGCAGAAGTGCCGGGGGGCCGTGGCGGCGCTGGAAGAGGTGAGCGACGAAGGACGTGGAGCTGGCGGAGGGGGAAAGGAGGACCTTTGGGGGGGGAAGGGACTGGGGAGCAACCAAGATCGCCCACTCCTATATGTACAAATTGTGCTTTTTTGTGTATATAGAATGGGCACAGTTGTCTTGTTTTTGTGCGTCGGGCGGTGCACACCTGAACAGCGTGTTGACGCCGAAGCTTATTTACTCAGAAGTAAGCCGCCCTAGCATGCTCTCCGTACGGCTTACTTTTGCAGGTAATTACACAGAGGAAGGTAGGTTTAGTTCCGCGTTCCTAGCTTTTTGCCGCTTTCCCATAAACTTTATGGAGCCTTCCGTTGAGGAAAGGCGATAGCTCAGTGGCAGAGTTTCAGCTCTTGCATGCAGAAGGTCCCAGGGTCAGTCAGTCCCCAACATTTCCTGGTAATACTGGGGATGTCCTTTGCCTGTAGCCCTGGAGTGACTGCTGCCAGTCAGTGTACTGATGGATCAGTATAGACTCGATATAAGGTAGCTTCCTGAGCTTCTAACCCTCCCCCCCCAAGCCCTACCCCTACCAGTGCAGTTCCTAGAAAGCATCTTCAATCCTCCTGCCGTCTTGATCAGGACTTCCACCTTCTTTTAAGCGTCTTTTGGCACATACTTCTCTAAGGACAGGGACTGAGATGAACTCTCAGGCTCTTTTTGAGCCAAGAGGGCCAGTTTACCCGTGATACAGGGCAAATCCGCGTTTGTCTAGAGGGGACATGTGCCCTACAGAGAGCTCCCAGTAGCCCCTCCTGATGTGTTTCTGTATGACGATTTTACTTGTCTCAAATGTTTTGAGGTGGCCCCTTAAAAATGCTGGTCAAAAGGACACCTTAGTGAGGAGCTGGAGGTTTGTGTTGATTTATTTATTTATTTATTTATTTATTTTATTCCACTTATATACCACCCTTCATCAAGAGACCCCAGGGTGGTTTACAACACAGAATGGAAAAAACAATATACATCAATACTTAACGTAATATCTATACAATATAAAAAATTAAAGCAATTATAATGAGAAATACTCAGTAAAATACAAAGTCTCACAACGTAAGTTATGACCTACTTATCTCAGGTTCAACTGTAAAATGCCATACCTATATAACAGCAGCAACCTAAGATATAATTAAGGGAGGGGGAAATCAGAAGCAAGATATATAAATTACAAAAACAATGTACAAGTACAGTCTAGTCTCTGTACGCCCCTGCAGTTTCCTCTTAACGTCCAAATTTGATTCTTGCATACTCTGCCTTGAAATTCAACGTGGGAAGAGACCCAAAGCTGTCCCAGATTCAAATCAGAAAATATGTTAAATGTGTGACTGCATTCAATGTGGATCTATCATTTTGTTTTTTAAAAAAAGTAGTTTGGAGGGTTGTGGTGGAAGGAACTGGGTCCAGGGGCTTAATTATTTCTCTCTCTCCCCCCTCCCCTCCATCATCTCAGCAAAACCATCCTCTCTGGAAAGATGCTATTGGTGCTTAAGGCAACTTCCCTTCCAGGACAACGGGGGGGGGGGAGAGATTATCAAGGCTCTAGTATAGGGGAAGGGATCCCCCCTTTGCCCTTATTCTCTACTTCAACCCCACAGCTGATATTTTGGAACAGAGAACCCATGCATGTGTTTGACTAGTATGAAGCTCACTCAGCGATCTTAGGCTGGGAGATAGTGACTTACCCATTTCCCAGCCTAACCTACCTTACCTGGATGTTGTGATTGTAAAATGTATGTCACTTTGAGCTCCTTGGAGGAAATATGGGATAAAAATGGTCTTTATACACTGAATGCTCTCGTTTCCACACAATCCTAAGCTGTGATTTTATTAAACTGGGGTTTGTTTGATTGTCTGAAGCCTGCCTGCAGAGGCTTATCTACAGTGGTGTTTACTGCCAACAAGCTATGGTTTGTTGTTGGCTTTTGTATTTTAGTTTGCTTTAGCTATGGCTTGGAATTAATGTGTGAGCTGAGCACCCTTAACTGTGGTTTGGTCAGCCACCCACCACAGACACTGGCTAAGTGACAGGGGCATGAGGCAAGAATACGTGGAGGACAAATCAAAAATTTAATGAAACAAGCTATGGTTTGTTTGATCACCTGTGGGACAACTTGCAGTTAACTCGTGGCTTACAGAACCTAACCATGTCTTAGTATTAATGTGCTAACCAGACTAATGTTTTGTCTAGCTTGGCCCTCAGTTATTTCTTGTTATCTTGGTATCTGTGGCCTTCCCCAAGTAATTAAATGCCAGACATCTTGTGTGTGTGAAATGGCGACTGTCTTTAATTACAGTTATTGGCCTTCAAAGAGAGGGATATGCCCATGGGGGCTGCTGCTGCTGCCACTGCCTGCCCTCCCAAAGCATCTGCTACGTGAGGCAGCCACCCCACTTTGATGGTAGGGCTAGCCCTGAAAATAATAGTGCCACAAAACTTCTGCCTGAAAGATCTTGCATCCTGAGGCAGGAACTCACAAAGTATAGCACAGTGAACATCTGTAAAGTAAAATGATGGTTGAAGCCTTCAGAACACCTGGATCCTTAATAGGCTACATAATGACAACTTGTACTTGCCTAGTTTGGAATACATATTTTTGCTGTGACCCGACCAAACAGGCTTTTGCTGGGTGAGCTTCTTCTCTACTTGGATTAGCTCTCTCCCCACTGAACATTATATCATAGTTGTCCTCTGTCCAGATGTAAAATCCTCTCTTGGTTTTGGGGTTTTGAGAGGGGAGGGGGGACAGTGAAATTTCCACATGGTTCTTTACCATGACTGGCTCTGGGAATTACATTTCCTGGGAACGATATGCTAAGGCCGTGCATGTGGAACTACTAGTGCACATGTGCCAACACTGTGTGAACCAGCAGTGAATTCTTGGCATGGGGGAGGGAAGAGATGAGTGTTTTTTCTGAATGATCACCATTAGGATGACCATGTGTCCTGTTTTACAGAAGACAGTCCTCTATTTGAAAGCATCCTCTGTTTGAAGTGCTGTCAGATCCAAGTCTGGTTGTAACATAGGAACATAAGAAGAGTCCTGCTGGATCAGGCCAGCGGCCTGTCTAGTCCAGCATCCTGTTCTCACAGTGGCTAACCAGATGCCCATGGGAAGCCTGCAAGCAGGACCTGAGGGCCCCTGCAGTTTTCCTGCAGCTGGTACTCAGATGTATACTGCCTCTGATTGTGGAGGTAGAGCACAGCCATTGTGGCTACTAGCCATTTACCCTCCATGAATTTGTCTAATCCTCTTTTAAAGCCATCCAAGTTGGGGAGTATCACTACCTCTTGTAGGAAAGATGAAGGGAGAGCGTGAAGAGCCTTAAAGTTGCCCATCCGCTATTAACACCTGGACAACCGACTGTGCAGACGCACAGGCCAGCTGATCACAGTCTTTCTCACTATGGTGAGATGTACTTTATTTCTGGTTGAATGGCAGTAGTTGTTTCTAAATGTACATCTCTGTATGGAAATATGTGCACAAATTGATGTCCTCTTTGAGGTGTGTGGTGATGCATTTGCTTTTTTTGGCAGTTGGTTGTCTTGCTTGCCATGAAACTTCATGTTTACCTAGCCAATTTGGAATCAAGCCTATGGAGCAGCTGTGGGGAACCTTTGGCCCTCCAGATGTATTACAACTCACATAATCCCTGGCCCTTGGCCATGCTTGCTGGGATTGATAGGAGTTGCAATTCAGAAACATCTGGAAGGCCAAAGGTTTCCCACTCCTGCTACAGGGAATTGATCCACAAGTATAGAAATGTCCTGTCATCAGTATGATGTAAATACATTTAAGTTGGATTCCTGCATTGAGTGGGGGGTTGGACTTAATGACCTTATGGGACCCTTCCAACTTTACTATTGTATGATTTTAATAGCAGCCCTAACATTTGGGGTATTTTCATACATGACAGTAAAAATTTCCTCTGAATCTTTCTTATCCTAGTTTGTGTGCATATAAGACTATTAATGTAGAGCAGAAGTCAGAAGAGTCACTTTTGGAACAGAACATACGTTCTCCAACATATGCTTTGCATTTGCAATCTAAATACAGGAAATTCAAAAAGTGGCTTGAACCTGGCTAAGTCCTATGCAGAACAGATCCATTTTAATTGATGGACAAGTTAGTGGATTACTTAAATCCACTGAATTCAATGGGACTACTTTGAATATGACTTAATTAGAAACAATCCAGTGTATTTCAGTCTTTAAAAATAAAACCCCAAAAAACCACCCTGAAGGTCATTCCAAAAAAACCTGGTTAGAGGCTATTTTCAGTAGTGATGCTTTTCTTACGAGATTGAAAGTGAAATGTCCTCTGACCAGAATGTCAATGTTGCTCCCTTCCCCACTGAGTAATGCACTTTGGATTACAAATCATAGTTTGTAATCTCGCTTGTAAAAATACTTTGGTTCCAGCATAAGTGCACACAAAACTTTGAGAATGACAATCTTGGGTGATGGTGAGAATTATCCATTGCAAATTTTCAGTCTAGTACAACTGATAGCTGCTTACTTTCTGAATGCTTTGCAGTCTCTGGGGCATCTCTGGAAATATCTTGGAGCCAGAGCAGTGTAGTGCTGAACATGGGCTGCAGAGACTCTACTCTTTCAACTCTTCCGCAAGCCTCTTGTGTTGCCAACACATATTTCATTATGCTGCTACTTGAGGGTCTGCTCTAGTACAGCATGACAAAAAAGTCTGATGAAATTTATGTGAAACTGGAAAGCTTGCATGCATACACATTGGTCCAATTAAATAAATTGTTTAGGCTTTCTTTGGCTGTGTTCTTAATTTTCTTTCAAAAGTCTTGTGTACATGGTCAATCTTGCATCCTCAGGGTTCTCCCAGAGTGTCCCTCAGAGGTGGATTCAAGCTGACTCATGTCCATGTTAACTTTTTTCCCCGACTGCAGAGTCAGTTCTCAGCAATCATGATCATATTTATGGGGGGTTGGGAACCAGTGGTTTTCAGATGTTGTTGAACTTCCCATCAGGCCCAGTCAGCATGAACAATGGTCAGGGATGATGGGAGTTGTAGTCCAGCAACATCTGGAGGGCCTGAGGTTCCCAACTCCATATATCATTTTAATAAATGTATATTCTGCCTTGCTAAAAATCTCAAAGTTTGTGCTTCAAATGGATCTTGGATGCATCTTGAATCTGAAATCATTGTTGCCTTATGATTGTGAATAGCTTCGTGGGCCAATTTATTTGGGTACCAGGAGGCAGAATATAAAAGATAAAGGTAAATAATGCTAAATAATAATGCTCCTGGGCTGGGTGCCCTTGATGATCACAGGCTACCTGTCGGGTGTAGCAATTAGATTCATGTGCATTGGACTTCATGTGCATTGGACCTCATGTCTCTCCTGTGAACTGCTTCCTTGTTGTCTCTTACCGGGTGCTCAGCCAGTGCTGGGCTGGACAGGTGATGATCAAAGGGCAGCTGTGTGTTATTCTGCCTCTTTTGTATACTCTTCCCCTCCAATGATTGTAAGCTTCATCTTGATGTTGTGTTGTCTTGTGTATGACGTTCCAGATTCAAAGTAGTAATTAGAACAGATATTTTATTAATAAGCAGGCATGTTTATATGTACAACATCCATCAACTGAATGTAACCTTTGACCAAGTTAACTAACAGGCTTGCTCTTCAGATTCTATCCATTTCATAGATACAGAGTTGTATCTAACTAAGTTATACACAGAGTAAAGGTAAAAAGGTAAAGGTGTCCCCGCACTTATAGTACGACTCGTTTCCGACTCTTAGGGTGACGTCTTGCGACGTTTACTAGGCAGACCGTATATATGGGGTGGGATTGCCAGTTCCTTCCCCGGCCTTTCTTTACGCTCCAGCATATGCCGGGTACTCATTTTACCGACCACGGATGGATGGAAGGCTGAGTGGACCTCGACCCCTTTTACCGGAGATTCGACTTCCTCCTTCTGTTGGAATCGAACTCCGGCCGTGAGCAGAGCTTCGGCTGTGTTACCACCGCTTACCACTCTGCGCCACGGAGGGTCATATACACAGACCCACTGAAATTAATGGACCCAAGTTAGCCTTGTCTATACTTTTTATGGGTCAACTTGTAGGACTAACATTAGCTCCAACCCCCAGCAATAAACATAATCATAGATAAGCTTTTTTTTTATGTGGGATGGAAGAAAGTATCAAAACATTTAGATATATCATTGCTTATTTGTTTGTTATTGCATTTATATCCTACCTTCCTTCCAAGGAGTTCAAGGTGGTGTACAAGGTTCTTTTCCCTCTCAATTTTATCCTCACATCAGTCCTGTGAGGTAGGTTAGGCTAAGAGACAGTGATTGGCCCAAGATTGCCCAGTGAGTGGGGTTGAGTGGGTATTTGAACCCTGGTCTTCCAGGTCCTACTGATGGTTGAGTGGGGATTTGAACCCTGGTCTCACAGGTCCTAGTCCATCATTCCGACTACTATGCCACTGGCTGTGTATACTTCATCATTCTGACCACTATGCTACTGGCTGTGTGTACTTCAGATTTTGATGTAGCTTTTGCCTTGAGTGGGCCATTGTTTTTATTTGCTTGGCAATGTTATGCAGGCCCTGTTGAGAGGGGAAATGAAGCAACAGAATGTTCTTGTTTGGCAGATTGCAGAGTATTAGGAGCTTCATTGCCCAGAGGAAGTTGTGGCTCAAGAACTCTGTGCATTGCGGTATCTGCCTCCACAAGGAGGTTCTCATACCAGCAGAGTATAGTGCCTCTCCCCAGGACGGTATTGGCACACACTTGGTTAAGGCTATTGCATCTTACCTATGGATCAGCAGAAATGCGATATAATTAACCTGTCTGACCTCATAAGAAAAGCTCTGCTGGATCAGATCCATCTTGTCCAGCATCCTGTTCTCACAGTGGCCAGCCAGATGCTTATGAAAAGCCGGCAAGCAAGACCTGAACACAATAGTGCTCTCCTGACTTGTGATCCCCAGCAACTGGCATTCATAGGCAGACTGCCTCTAACAGTGGAGGCAGAAGCTAGCCATTGTGACTAGTAATCAGTGACAGCCTTATCCTGCCTGAACCTGCCCAATCCACTTTTAAAGCCATCCAAGGTGGTGGCCATCATCGCTTCATCTTGGAAAAGAAAATTCCATAGTTAAATTCTTTGCTGGGTGAAGAAGTGCTTGCTTTTGTCTGTCCTGAATCTTCCAGCACTCAGCTTCATTCAATGGCCCTGAGTTCTAATATTGGGAGAGAGGGAGAAAAATCCTCTCCTTATCCACTTTCTCTCTCCCCCCCCCTCCAGTTCTCTCGAGGGTAAGTCACTTTGTCCTCATTTTGCAGACAGCAAAAAACAAGGTAAAAAATCATGGCCACTGTTTGATTTCATCCCCAAACAAGGCTTTGCTCTTCTTCCAGAAGACTCGCTCTTCCCATAAGCTCACGCTGACCTACTTTTTAGATCATGGTTGGAATTCCTTCTTGGCCTGATGACCTCATGATGTTTCCAGGTCACAGATGAACTAAGGAACTCCACCTTTTGTTGGCTTTATGGTGCTGTATTTTTAAGTTGAGATTTGGTCCTGGGAGCCCAATGTAACTACTCTTCCATGCACACCTTCTCAGGGGAATTTGACCTGGGGAAAATGCTGATGAAGGTTTTGCTTCTGGAAGTGTAAATTGAGTTGTGGTTGCATTTATGTTGCAGCTTTCTTGCCTTTTTAGGGATATGATTAGTTTGTGCGTATCTGCTCCTAATTCGGTGTTGTACTCAAAGTAGCCTTAAATCAGGGCTCCTTCTGCAGTGGTTTCCACCTGCACAATAGGATTTTTCTCTCCTCCCCCTTCACACTTCTTAAATCTGTTCTAGGGGTTCTCCCAACCTTCCAGAGCAGGTCTGGGGAAGGTGTGGGGGAGGAGGGAGGAATCCTATTGCACAAGTTGGAATCCTTGTGTTGAAGGGCCACATTAGTTGGATGCTGCCCTAAGCAAATAAGTTCTGCTTATGCAGTTATGTCCATGGATGCATATGACCTCCTAGAGTTTGGCTTAAATCTTGACTTTTAAGTGTTTAAAGAGACTCCAGAGAGAGAGTTCTTGCAGTCATCTACCCTAGTGAACAAAAGTACCACTTGCCTATACTCAGATGAGGTTGGGGAGACATCACTTTTTATAGCAAACTCAGGTGCTGAGTGCCATTTGTGAGAAGTGTGCAAATCTATTTAGGGAAAAAATCCTAAGAGGAAAAACTCCCCCTTCCCAAACAACCCATTGAGGACTGAGAATGCTCAGTAGCCACAGTTTGCTGAGTGTTTTTAGTGGTGTGAGGGAGGTGGAGTGGAATGGAGCATCTTGAGAAACAGGGCTGTGGAGTCAGAGTCGTGGAGTTGGAAGCAATTTTGGGTGAAGTTGGAGTCGGTAGAAATGTTCCGACTCCGACTCCTTCATAAATGGCAAATGTATATTAACTAGTAATAACAAATTTACTGTAGTAAAATGGTAGCACAAGGCATTTCATCATCACCACCACATGAATCCAGAGTTTGGAAAAGTTACTTTTTTGAACTACAACTCCCATGAGCCCAATCCCTGGGGCTGATGGGAGTTGTAGTTTAAAAAAGTAACTTTTCCAAGCTCTGGATTCATGTGGTGGTGATGAAATGCCTTGTGCTACCATTTTACTACAGTAAATTTGTTATTACTAGTTAATGTACATTTGCCATTTATGAAGGAGTCGGAGTCGGACAGTAGAAAAATAGAGGAGTCGGAGTTGAAGGTCTGGCGTACCGACTCCACAGCCCTGTTGAGTAGGCATGGCACGCTGGCTGGAAGGCACACTAAACTGGAGCACTCTATGTTGCAACATCTTGTTGAAGGTCCCACTTCTGTGTATTGAATAGTAAGAGGATCAAGGCTAGGGCTTAACAAAGGGGTGGGCAACCTCCAGCCCACAGGCCAAATTCGGCCCGTGGGGCTGTTTGCCACAAACCGCATCCATATGCCCCACACTGGAAGTCGTATGTGACATCAGATGTGGGACAGGTAGAGACATGGCTGAATGAGCTTAACTAAGTTCTCCATGAGGAACTCAGTCCCTGCAGAAAGCAGTTTTGGCGCTGGCAAGCATAGGGCTGGCAATAGCCCCTTGTACTGTGGCTCCTGAGCATGCAGCCACCATCTGATTGTTGGGTGCTTGGCAAGTGCTGCTCAAGGGCCTTTGACAGGTGGGTGGGACAACTAGGGATGGGGTTTGGTAGCTGGTTCCTATCCATTTGAATTCCAACAGTCCGGTGTTCAGTACCGATCTGCCATTTTTTGTTCTCAGTTGTTTGCGCTATTGCCGATTCATGGTTTTTCTCAGCAAACAAAAGTAACTGCTAACAAAAATGCTAATGAAAATGCTTATGATGTAGGGACTTGTTCCACTGAGTTAAGTTAAAAATGCATCAGTGTAGAGGAAAGCTTATTACAAAGACAATAACGTAACATTTGGATTGGATTTGTTTTCAAAAAATCTGCTGTTGACACCTGCGACCTGCTGCAGAAATCAATGCAAGTCCAAAAACAGTGTGGATTGTCAGATTATGTCAAAATCCAGTATTAAATCTGATTTAGTGAATATTCTCCTCCATCCCTAGGGGCAACCCATCTGCTTCTCATCTGATTTTGTAATGACATCAGGCAATTTACAGGTGGATTATTCCACCCACTTAACAAAGTTGGGCTGCGGAGGTGGGGACAGATAAGGATCTGGCCTGTTAGGCCAAAAAGGTTCTCCAGCTCTCGTTCAGCAGGAAATGGTGGAAGTATGTGGCTGAGGGCCGTAGGACTGAGTGCAGTGAAGGCTGAACTCATGAGCAGGACGGGTTCAATGAGGATAACTGCCAATTCACCTGATCAGAGTTGCTGTTCCCCACCCCATCTTGCCTATTGTGCTCTTTTAGGGTTCTGAATGGCCAGTTAGAGGCCAGGAGTGTGTCTTGTGTAGAATGTTTTTAAGCTGTAACTGTGTTTTTAGAATATTTTTGGCTGTTTTTAGATTGCTTTGCTTTTCATTGCTGTTTTACGTTTGCGACCCTGGGCTCCTTTGGAAGGAAGGGCAAGATATACATTAAATAAGTAAAATAAATAAAAGTAGAATATTTTTGCCCAGCTCTTTTCCTGAACTAGACACCAGAGTGGCTTGAAGTATAGATTCAAATCAAATGATGACAATAAAATCAAGCTGCAGCTAACAGTAGAAATAACAGCATTTATAATTGCCATATAATTTAAAAAATAGTCAACACAAAACCAGAACCAGGTGGCTGTGGTTTAAAACAACTGAATTGTCCTTTGGCCCATTCCAAAGACGCTTAAACATGAACAGCTTTTAAGAACTGCAGAGGCAGCACAAGAAGCTATTGTTCCTGTCTGAATGGTGAGCCTGGGAGGACCTCCAGTGTTGGGAACTTGGTAACAGTGCAAGACTGATGGCCTGAAATGTGAAAAGGTGGCTGGTTTCCCTGTCCAGCTCCCTACTTCTCCTGTACTCTATTTGTCTTACCTGATTGATCTCCTTTGCTGGCAGAGGGGATTTGTAAAAGCTGCAGTAGCAAGGCTGTGGTCTGAAGGCACATGAGGTCAGCACCCTGGGTCAGGTCTGGTCAGTGCCTGGATGGGAGACTGCCAGAAACATATGTAAGCCGCCTTGGGTTTCTGTCATGAAAAGAAAGGTGGGGTATAAATGTAATAAATAAATAATAAATAATAATAAATAAGTAGTATAAACTGACGCAATGAGGAACTGAAATGTGGAACAAACTTTACGTCACCCTGTGCTGCTTCTGTTACAATGGATCTCAGAAAGATCTGTGGCCCTAGACTTCTGCTCGCTGCTAGCCTTCCCCAGGTCCCTGTTTGTTGTTGTTGGTGTTATGTGCCTTCAACTCAATTACGACTTATGGCGACCCTATGAATCAACGACCTCCAAGAGCATCTGTCATGAACCACCCTGCTCAGATTTTGTAAGTTCAGGTCTGTGGTTTCCTTTATGGAATCAATCCATCTCTTATTTGGCCTTCCTCTTTTTCTACTCCCTTCTGTTTTTCCCAGCATTATTGTCTTTTCTAGTGAATCAGGTCTTCTCATTATGTTTCCAAAGTATGATAACCTTAGTTTCAACATTTTAGCTTCAAGTGATAGTTCTGGTTTAATTTGATCTAACACCCAATTATTTGTCTTTTTTGCAGTCCATGGTATGCGCATGGAGCCTTTTAGTTCCTACAATCATTACTGGAACATTTGGGGGAAGGGCTGTAACTCAGCGGTAGAGCATTTGCTTTGCATGCAGAAAATTCCAGGTTCAGTCCTCAGCATCTCTCTCCAGTGAAGGCTTGGAAAGTGTCTCCCATCCAAAACCCTGGAGACCTGCTACTAACCAGTGTGCACAATAATGAGCTAGATGGTCTAACTCAGTATAAGGCAACTTCCAAAAAATGTCCAGGCATACCCATTACATGCATACTTAACAAAGCAAGGGGTCGAATGGTACTGAGGGGTAGTGATGGCCACCAGTGTAGACGGCTTTAAAAGATTATCAGAGAAACCCATGGAGGAGAAGGCTACCAGTGGTTACTAGTCACAATGGCTATGTTCTCCCTCCTGCTGTTAGAGGCAGTATGCTTCTGAATACCAGTTACTGGGGCTTGCAAGTGAGGAATATGCTGTTGCACTCAGGTCCTGCTTGTGGGCTTCCCATGGGCATCTGGCTGGCCACTTTGAGAACAGGATGCTGGACTAGACATGTGCTTGGTCTGATCCAAAAGGGCTTTTCTTACGTTCTTATGATGAAACAAGGGATATCATCCTAGAACAAGGGATGCAACTGCCTATTCCTCGTGAGGGTAGCCAACAAGGGTAGACACTGATGGACTACAACTCCCATCAGCCCCAGCCAGCATGACTAATGGTCAAGGACGATGGGAGTTGTAGCCCAATAACTCTAGAAACGCTCTAGAAAAATTGCCTTGGAGCAACATTTCAACCATATTCGTTTATACTGTTGTGGCTAGTGCTGCATGTTGCAATAATGAATTTCATGAGTTGGTTACTTTCTGGGCTTACTGACATGTACCTCACCTCATCCTGTCCTTGTTTGAGTCTGTATTGGTGATAGGCTGGATAGAGTTGTTGCTTTTAGGAGAAAAAAGGTCTTCCTGTGGAAGAGGAGGAGAAGTAGATGAGGGGCATTGTCCTGATTTCTCTGGGCAAGTTTTCAAACATTCAAGTGGAGATCTAATTTGTACTAATTTATATATTTAGGATAATTACATACCACTTTTCAGATCACAAATCTTTTTTGGACCCCACTCCCCTGGACACCTGACATGACTATGCTAGTCTTGCACTGAATGTAGCATTGCCAGTTTTACAAGCAATTGATGAAAGCTCTATGGCAAGGTTAGCCAATGGGGTGCTGTCCAGCTGTTTTGGACTATAATTCACATAAGCCTCAGCCAGCATAGACAGTGGTCAGGAATGATGGGAAATGTAGGCCACAACATCTGCGGGGCACTACGTTGGTTACCTCTGATCATCAGTAATGTAACTGCTTTGGAAATAGAAATGGATTGCCTTCAAGTCGATTCTGCTTTATGGCGACCCAACAAATAGGGTTTTCATGGTAAGCAGTATTCAGAGGTGGTTTTACCATTGCAGGCTCTTGTGCCTTGAACTGGACAGAAATGCAACTGATTAAGCCTTTTCTAGTGTGGAAATATAATTATGGGAAAAGCACCCACTGTTCACACTGTCTGTTAGACATTTAACGCCGGTGAGGGGAACCTTTGGCCTGCCAGATGGTGTTGAACTACAGTTCCCATCATCCCTGTCCACTGGCCATGCTTGTTGGGGCTGATGGGAGTTGTAGTTCAGCATAATCTGGAGGGCCAAATCTTCCCCTCACCTGAGTTAATGTGTGGCCCCCTGATTTATTTCTGGGCCTTCCATCCCACGTGCAAAAGAAGATGCAAATTTGCATATGTTGCAAAACTTATGCAGATTTTAATACAAATGTGCACCTGCTTTTGTGGGTGAGGCAGAGGGCCCCAATTCCAAAGAAAACCCTCTTGGTATCCCTGACTCATCTCTTTTTATGCTATGCTGCTCCTAATTTTAAACGTCATTGCCATCCTTTTCAGGCTAGGCTTCCTTAGCAGTTGGTTGTGTTTCATGCCGAACCAACCAGTTCCCACATCATTGTGGCTGGGAAAGTGGAGAATGGCTGCCATTGGTTTTACTTAACCATCAGGGTGCAAAAGAAAGGGAGGTTTCCAAAGAGTCACTCTCTTTCTGTCAGCCAGCAAAAGATTCTGCCTGGCTAGCGGGGCTCATTTGGAAGAAGTTCAGGAATGCAGTGTGCAAATTAGATTCTTGCACGGAGAGGCTCCCTGGGGTCGGCAAGGGGTCTACTGTAGGAACAGATGGCTCTGTGAGGTCACCACCAGCTGCAGGTGCAAAGCTGTCCCCTCTCTTTCATTCTGGAGACAAGCTAATCTCTTCCTTTTCTTTTCCCTCTTTGCATCTGTGGCTGAGCTGATTGTCCTTGAGGAGGCGTATATCTCGGAGGGATGCTGGACTGCAGCTGCAGAAGTCTAGTGATGCTTGCACAGCTGCCTGGCTTGGCTTCTGCTGGCATGAGCTGGGTGCCAAGACTGAGGAGATCTTAAAATAAACAATTAGTGTCTTTGGAAGATTGTGGAATATGGTCTGTAAGATGCCATTTTTGCATACTGGAGACCTTATTTTTGAACTGTTAGACATAAGAACGTAGGAAGCTGCCTTAGACTGAGTCAGGCCTTTGTTCCATCTACCTCAGTATCATCTACACTGACTGGTAGCAGTTCTCTAGGGGTTGGTTCTGGTGAAGACTAATGTCTATGGCAGGCTGAGTCTTGGATGCATACTGGGATTCCTGAACGCTCTGTGCTAAGCGTAGACAAGTTGACCCCAGCACTTGCAGAGGATGACACCAATCTGTATGCAACTTAGCAAGGCAAGTACTCTAAAATAAACCTCTTCATCTGACAAGCATAGCCTCAGTCTAGAGTCTTATTTTTAAGAGTCCCAGGCGTCTGAACACAATAGGGACATTCTCAGTCCCACCTAGAGCTTCACTCTAGAACCTTCTGCGTGCAAAGCAGATGAACTACCACTGAGCTAAGACCCCTCTCTCAAAACATAGGTATATCGGAATCTCTTAGACTCACAACATTGGTCCATCTAGATCAGTATTGTCTACAGTGACTGGCAGCTGTTCTCCACGATTTCAACTGGGGACATTTCCAGTTGTACCTGGAGATGCTGGGGATTGAGCCTGGGATCTTCTGCATGCAAAGCAGATACACTATTACGGAGCTATGGTTGGACTGTTGCTGATGGATTGTGGGGCAGTGATGTCTTCCTAGGACCTCTTCAACCCATGGGTGGGGAAGCCATGTCTCTCCAGATGTTGCTGGAGTTCAGGTCTTCTTGCCTGTAGCCAGCATTTTGAATAGTCGGGGTGATGGGACTTGTAGTCCTGCAACATTCGGAGGGCCACAGGTTCCCCATCCCTATATTAATCTAACCATCTTGCCTTGTTAAATATATATATATTCTGTATACATATATGTACATATATGTACATACATACAGGAGAGATTTCTGGAGAGCAGGGGTAGCCAGAGTGGTGCCCTCCAGAGGTTGGACTGCAGCCCTTATCATCCCTGACCATTGGCCATACTGGCTGGTGCTGATGGGAGTTGGAATCCAACATTTAAATGCCACCACATTGGCTACTCCTGCCATAGAGTGAGCGAATGTGGTTTCCAGCAGATGGATGCTTCTCCTGAGATGACAATAAAACAAATGGCCATTGTTCTTTCTCACGTTATTTATTATTATTATTGATAATTATTATGAACTGCCTTCAAGTCAATCCCGACTTATGGCGATCCTATGAATAGGGTTTTCATGGTAAGCGGGATTCAGAGGGGGTTTACCATTGCCTCCCTCTGAGGCTGAGAGGGAGTGACTGGCCCAAGGTCACCCAGTGAGCTTCATGGCTGTGTGGGGATTCAAACCCTGGTCTCCCAGGTTGTAGTCCAACACTCTAACCACTTTGCCACACTGGCTTTCTTCTTCTTCTTGTGGTGGTGGTGGTGGTGGCGGCGGTTGTTTGCAGCATTTGAGGATTTCATGCCACTGAACACAATTAGTAACGAGCCGTCTGCTTCTCTCCTGCATGTGATATTCTGGGTGCTTGTCCCTTCTGCGGTTCCTCCGATAGGTTCAGGCTTGCCAAGGGCTCTGGGTATGCTAATACAGCCCTGCCTCCTTGTCCAGGTGGACTCTTGAGGAACTGAAGGATGACTCAGCCAGCAGCTGGCAGGCAAGCAGATTCAAGCGTCTCTGATTGTTCTGTGCAAAAGGTCTTAGGTTCAAGCCCTGGCATCTCCATTTAGAACAGGGGTGGGAAACATTTTCAACCCAAGGGCCATGTTCCTTTCTGGGCTACCTTCCAAGGGCCTCCTGCTGGTGGTGGGCAGGGCCAGAGGCAAAAGTGAGTGGAGCAATGAACGCAACTACTACCTTCCTACGAAGGCTAGTTTTTCCACCACACACTCACACATTTATTTATTTTTATTTATTTAGCAAAAATTATATACTGCTTTGAATGTAGAAATCCTCTGAGCGGCTTACAGAAAAACATTAAAGTTATCAATAAAAGCATTTCAAAACAAGCAAATTAAAATCCTTTTTAAACAATTAAAACAGCAATAGACTAAAAAGATTAAAACACAGCAACATCTATTTGTCTGGATAGGTTTGTCTGAACAAAAGAGTTTTAAGCAGGGGCTGGAAAGAATATAGCAAGGGTGCCTGCTTGATGTCAGCATACAGGGAGTTCCAAAGCATGGGTGCTGCCACACCAAAATAATTATTTCTTACACATGCAGAACGAGTATTATATGTCACCTGTAACAGTGCCAGTTCCGCAGACCGAAGCACTCGAGTGGGCACATATGAGGTATGGTGGTCCCACTTCTGCCAACACCTGTGCTGCAGCATTCCACACTAAGTGCAAGGGAAGCCCCACACAGGGTGCATTGCAGTAATCCAGACTTGAAGTCACCAATGCCTAAACTATTGCAGTCATGCCCTCTCCATCCAGGCAAGCAAGAGGCAGTATGTTCAAGGGCATGTTCCAGCCAGGCAAAAACACTCGAGGAGGATGCGAAAAAGGGCTGGTGTGGGGTGTGGTCTGGGGAGATTCCCAAGGGCCAGATGGAGAGGCTGGAGGGCTACATGTGGCCCCTGAGTCCTTCCAGTCCTGAGTTAGAAGAATCAGGTTGTGGGTGATGGGTAAGACTTTTTCCAGAGACGTAGGAAGCTGCTTTATACTGAGTCAGACCATTTGGTCTGTGTAGAGCAGCCTTTCCCAACCAGTGTGCCTCAGGATGTTGTTAGACCACAACTCCTATCAGCCTTAGCTAGCATTGCCAATGGTCAGGAAGATGGGAGTTGTAGTCCAACAACATCTGGAGGCACGCTGGTTGGGAAAGGCTGGTGTAGAGTACGGTCTGCACTGATTAGCAGCAGCTGTCCAGGATTTCAGACAAGGATCTCCCCCAGTCCTACCTGGAGATGCCATTTAACTTGAGACCTTCTGTGTGCAAAGCAGGTGCTCTGCCAGTGAGCTACAACCTTTCCACTGAGCTATGACCCTGAAGAGCCAGGCACAGTAGAGCACTATTCTTCAACCTTGGGTCCAGATGTTGTCGGATTACAACTCCCATCGACCCCAGCCAGCTTAGCCGATGGCTGAGGATGATGGGAGTTGTAGTCCAACAATATTAGGGGGCCAACGGCTGAAGAACAGTGTAGTAGACAATATTGGGTGAGATGGACAATTTTTCCCCTTTTAAAACAGCTTCTTATATGATGAGCCCTGATCTTTAAAAGCAAAAGGGGCATGCAGTTGAGGAGTGTGGAATGCCAACCCTGCAGTTGAGCTCCCTGTGCCAGTACTTGGAACAGTGAGAAGGGATGGCTCTGAATAAAACCCATAAGCCCAATCCCCTGATACCTGCCAGTTTTAGCAAAATTGCACCCACCCATATCTTTTAAAACTTGAGATGGCTAACTTGAGGCCCTTTCGACTAGGGTCACATCCACACCATTGACCATTGAACTGCACTGTCACTGAGTCTGTTTTCCATCAAGTCTGCAAAACTGTAACTAGGGGAGTTATGTCTTTGCCCAGTCTGGGAACGGACTGCCAAGGCCGTTGCTATGGTAGCCATCGCGATAAACTGGGAAAAGTTCTAGCAGCTATCTGTGTGAGGCTGGTCTTCTGTGTATTGCCTCTGAACTGAGAGGTTCTCTTCTGTGTTTACCTCTGGAGAGAGAGGGGGGTGACTGAAGAAACTCTACATGTATTTACTCTTAAGCCTTTGGCCATAATGTCTTAATAAAGACTCTTAACATGCTCTAATGCTCTGAAGAAGTTTCTTGCTCAACTTAACTCCAACGTAATGTATGCTGTTTCACGCAACAACGCACACACATCAACGGGTTATGGGCCCAGATCCGCAGCGCATTACACGGGAGTAAGTTGCTGGTCTGAACGGCAGACGGAGTTCCAGAGGGCAGCTTGATTTATTGTACCAGACGGAGGTGAGCAACATGGCTGTAAACCTGTCTGGGGGAGGCTTGCCAATGGAAAGATTGACGGAGAAGAATTATGGCAGCTGGAAGCCGAGGATGCGGGCTTTGCTGATAAAAGAGGATTTATGGGACACAATAGATGGACCCACTTCGGCAGTACTGACTGCGGCCTGGATGCGTAGAGATCAGAAGGCGCAGGCTTTTATACTTCTGGCTCTATCTGACTCAACTGCTACACGTGAGAGATGTTACAAACGCCAAACAGATGTGGGACGTGTTGGAGGCTCTTCATATGCAACAGACTGCAGGATCTAGATTGTGTTTGGCACGGAAGCTTTACCAGATGCGCTTCATGGGTGAGTGCGAAATGAGTGAGCATCTCATGGAATTCAGACGTTTGTTTGCTGAGCTGACGGACCGAGGGGTCGAACACTCTGAACTTCAGAAGACCTATCTGATCCTGGCTTCGCTCGATGGGACTTGGAATAATATGGTCATGGCTTTCGAAGCCATGCCTGACGGAGGTCTGAACGTTGCGTTTATTGAGGAAAAGCTGACCCAGGAATGGCAGCGGAGGCAAGAGGCGAAAAGTGCTGAGGAAAAGCAAAGAGCCAAGCTGAAAGAAGAAAGCAGCAGCAGACAGGAAAACAAGCAAGAGCATCAAAGGCTGAAGGCTTGTTATGCCTGTGGGGCTCATGGGCATCTCCAGAAAGACTGTGCAGTCAAGTGAAACTCCAGGGACGGAGGCTTGAAGCAGGGAAGTGTGAACTTTGTTTGTAAACAGAAGTCTCAAGATTTAGGACCTGTCAACTGGCTTCTTGACAGCAGTGCAAGCCATATATTAATTAAAGACAGAAGTTTGTTTTATGCTTCAGAAGAAGTGCAGGATTTTGTGCAACTTGCAGATGGATCACAGAAAAGGGTGGAAGCCCGTGGACTGGTGAAATTTAATAAACTTGGGATAATGTCAGAATGTTTGTTTGTTCCGGAATTGGCTCATAACATTTTGTCAGTCAGAAAACTGGTGAGTTGTGATTTTTCTGTATTGTTCCACAAAGACAAATGTTATGTAATGCGGGGAGATCAAGTGTGTTTGCAGGGAAGCCTTAATGATTCACAGTTTGTAATAAAGAGCAGTCAAGCAGGGTATGCTGTGTTAAATGCTGAGGCACAGGTACATCAGGGCTGCGTCCATGAATGGCATCAAAGGCTGGGGCATGCAAACCTTGACACGATTAAGAAAACCTCCATGCATAGTGAAAACATGAAATTGAAGGATTGTGGACAGATAATGGATTGTGATTCTTGTCATAAAGCTAAAACGACTATTGCACCAATTAACCGGGAGGCTGAAAGAACCACAACAGCTCCCTACCAGCTAGTTCATGTTGATTTATCAGGGCCAATAAATGCTTCACGAGGAGGTGCGAAATTCTTTATGGTACTGGTTGATGATTTTACGAAATACACTCATGTTTATTTGCTTAAGCAGAAAAGTGAAGCTGAGCAGAAGCTGAAACTGTTCATTAAGAGAATCGAAACTCAACATGACGTCACTGTGAAAGCGATTCACTCAGATCAGGGGGGGAATTCACGAGTAAAGCATTGAGTGACTTCCTTGAGAGTAAGGGAATGAAACAGAATTTTCACAGCTCCTTTTAGCCCGTTTTCCAATGGATCTGCTGAGAGAAAAAATAGGGTGCTTCAGGAAGCAATGAGAGCCATGCTGATGGATTGCAGTTTAGGGAATTCCTTCTGGGGAGAAGCAATTCTTTATGCGAATTACATTCACAATAGGGTATTACACAGTGCACTTGGAATGTCTCCTTATGAGAAAATCACTGGCAGAAAACCGAAAATACAACACATTCAAAAATTTGGGGCAAGGTGCTGGATCCACATTCCACAGGGAAAAAGGAGGGGCAAGCTTGCGCCGAGGGCACAGCAAGGTTTTGTTTTGGGATTTCAGAATGCATATTTCAGAGTTTGGTGTCCAGAAACACAGCAGTTAATTCTGAGCAGAAGCATTAAAGTCTCAGAAAAACCTTGGGATCAAAGGGAAACAGTTGTTCTTACAGGGTCAGATGACACACAAGAACAATCATTTAAGCCAGATCTTGACATTAAAGTGGAAGGCACACAAATACCTCTCAGAGATGCTTTGAATGAGCTCATTTGTGCAAAACGCAGATCGAAGAAACGTAAGGCTGAGGAAATGGAATCTCCTGCGCAGGCTGTGCCAAGCACAAGCACAGATGGGGGGGGCAGAGAGAGCAGAAGCCCTAGTGCCATTAAGATGTTCTACAAGAGTAAACATAGGCAAACCGCCAGAAAGATATACTGTGGGGGTAATTACCAGCCCAGGTATGCATAAACTGGTGGAAATGGATCCTGACACTTTGTATTTGACATGTGTACAGCCAAAGTTTGATTGAATAAAGTTTTAGCTAAATGTGCAGAGATGTTCTGAACTGTACTGAAATGTAAGCTGTATTGCAAGATGTATTGGAGAAATGTATTGTTATTGTTGTAATGAGTTACAGACATGATGGGAAAATGGGGGGATTGTTGACCATTGAACTGCACTGTCACTGAGTCTGTTTTCCATCAAGTCTGCAAAACTGTAACTAGGGGAGTTATGTCTTTGCCCAGTCTGGGAACGGACTGCCAAGGCTGTTGCTATGGTAGCCATCGCGATAAACTGGGAAAAGTTCTAGCAGCTATCTGTGTGAGGCTGGTCTTCTGTGTATTGCCTCTGAACTGAGAGGTTCTCTTCTGTGTATTGCCTCTGAACTGAGAGGTTCTCTTCTGTGTTTACCTCTGGAGAGAGAGGGGGGTGACTGAAGAAACTCTACATGTATTTACTCTTAAGCCTTTGGTTATAGTGTCTTAATAAAGACTCTTAACATGGTCTAATGCTCTGAAGAAGTTTCTTGCTCAACTTAACTCCAACGTAATGTATGCTGTTTCATGCAACAACGCACACACGTCAACAATTTAAAGCCCTCTTGTACTACTTCAAGTCATGGCTTTCCCTAATGAAAGCTACTGTTTGTTAAGGGTACCGAGAGTTGTTAGGAAACCCCTCACCGAGCTACCGTTCCCAGCACTTTAACAAACTACCCAGGATTCTTTGGGGGGAAGCCCCGATTGTTAAAATGGTAGAAGCATGCATGGTGCAGATGTGATCTTGGTATTATACATCAGAAAGGTACACAGCTAACACAGTAAATGCAGCAATGAAGAGCCTGTTGCCTTCCGGATGTTTGCTGGACTACAACTCCCATCATCCCTGATCACTGGGCAGGCTGACTAGGGCTGATGGACATTGGAGTCCACAATATCTGGAGGGCACCAGGTTCTAAACAAAAAGGTAAGGTGCTTGTCACACATGTTGACAGGGTTGCAACTCTCCAGGGTGTGGGTGCTGTCGTGCAAGCAGTGCTGAATATCCTTTCCTTCAAGGGCACCCCCCTTCAAACCTTTCCTCTGACTTTATACTGTTATTACAAATCCTATCCTTTGCTTGACCCTAAACACTTGCTTCCTCCCCATACCGGTGATTACATCCTCCAAGTATTTTCCAGCACTATTATCATGCCTGAACCTTAGCCAAGCTATAGTTAACTCTTCACTGCTCCATCATTTTCTGCAACCAGTCTAATTGCTTGTGGCAATGCTGTTTTCTGTGGGGCATCTTGGGTGACATTACCTGCACAGGTGAACAAGGAAGGCTGAACTTTGTCACCTGCAAGTTCTAACGACATGGGAGAAATTTAATTCAGTTTGCATTTAAAGGCAAACTTTCCTAATTTGCACTTTTGGAAACATTATGTGAACTGAAATGCAGCCATCCTTCAAAATTCACACTTCTCTGAATTTTGCAATGCAGTTCTTCGTCCAAGTAATATGTTAACAATGCTTATATTAGTGAAAATATCATACAATAATCCATTATATTAGGGAAAATTGCCTACAAAGATGTATATATTAGGAGAAATTCACACTAAAATGCTGATGAATTTGCATGAAGGCAAGTTCAAGGTTCTGGTTTTGGTGTACAAACCTTATGCAACTTGGGACCAGGATACCTGAAAGGACCATCTTAGCCCTTATATACCCATTCGATCACTGCGTTCTGCAGGTGAGGGCCTCCTGCAGATACCAACTTATCAGGAGGTCTGTTCTGCACAACATAGGAAGCGAACCTTTAGTGTGGTGGCACCTACCCTGTAGAGTTCCCTCTCCTTAAATATTAGACAGGTGCCACCTCTGTTATCTTTTCTGTGACTACGGAAGACCTTCCTCTTTTAACAAGCCTTTTAAGTAGAGACCTTATTCCAGTCTGTGTCGGAATTGCTTTTTAAGGTGTTTTAAAAGTTTTTTTTAAAGGTGTTTTTAAAGATGTTTTGTTCTAATATATTTTAAAGTCTTTTTTATGAAGCTTTAGAGTGTTTTGAGTGTTTTTGTTTGCTGCCCTGGGCTCCTACTGGGAGGAAGGGTAGGATATAAATTTTAATAATAATAATAATAATAAAATTGCAAACTGATGCAGAAATGAGATGGATAATTGAACTTAAAAATGGAAAAATAAGAAACCAAAGTTGACATATCTGCCATCCCTGCTTGCAACAGACTTCCTAGTTAACTTTTATTGTAACATAAAATAGGTGTGTTATAGCTGGATTCTTGGGACTGCTTTCTTTCTGACCTAGAGCAAATAATAAAATTGTTAGTCTTGACTTTATGGCCTGTCCACTGATTCTTCATAACAGCCCTTATTTACTAGGAGCTGTTGCATATGGCTTGTTTCCAGTTTGGTGGTCTCTGGTTGGTCGGATTGAGGTTGTGACATCTAAACTGGGCTGCTGACTATTTATAAAGAATGAAATGGGCTTATGTACTAGGAGATAATAGTATACATGACACAAGCACAAAATGCTTTGCTTTTAAAAACCAATAATGTTGGGCTGATCTTCTGCAGATGACCTTCGTATAGTTTTATTAGGTGGGGTAAAATGTCACCAGAATGGATGCTCTTACAACCCACCGCCATTTCTCTGGTGTTGCAATTTAAGCCTTGAATCTGCCCTAGAACAGGCCTTTAAGCTTTACTGTGAATCATTTCTCTCCCCCACTGCCTGAAGTCTGAAATTTTACCCCTGGAGTGAGAGGCACCTGCAAGGATACCGTAAACATGAGCAAGTTACTGAAGTGGGAGTATCTGGGCCCCTCAGAAGGAAAACCCTTCCTGCTATTCAGGATTACTAGTCATGATGGCTATTTGCTGCCTGCCAGGATTAGAAAGCAGCATGCCTCCGAATACCAGCTGCTGGGAAGGAGAGAGCTATATGCTTGCAGGCTTCCCCATGGTATCTGATTGGCCCCCGGGGGGAACAGGTTGTTGGACTAGGCTTGGCCGTTTGGTCTGATCTAGCAGGTCTGGTCTTTACGATCTCAAACAGAATTTAAGAGAAGAGCAATAACTGCTGACCCTTTGCAGCCATTTTTTAAAGAATGCATGCACAAAGTATGTTTGCTCATAAGGAAAATTCCCAAATTCATATTGCTGAAGCAATCCCTTTATTAGGCCAACCAAATGGCATGTGCGTTTTTTGAGGGCTCTTCGTTCAGCTAGATCAGGGGTAGCCAACGTAGTGGCCTCCAGATGTTGTTGGACTCTAACTCCCATCATCCCTGGCCATTGGCCATGCTGGCTGTGGCTGATGGGAATTGGAGTCCAACAACATCTGGAGGGCACCAGGTTGGCTATCCCTGAGTTAGATGGTAAACAAAGGGTGCTTTCACACATGGGGCTAATAGCGCTAGTTTTCCAGATTAAAAAGGTAGCTCTTCGTTCCATATTTAAAAAATCCCTTTCACGCTACAGTACCTGTTATACCGGCATTTTGCGCAACAGTGGTTCACACAGAGCACAGTTTTTCTCCCCCCCCCCTCATTCGGCCTCACGTGACACCGGATGAGCTGGTTTGAGGCCTGTTGAAAGAGGTGCGATCGCGAACGCGATCAGCTGACAAGCGCAGCAGCAGAGGCTCTGCAGCACAGGCTCCTCTCTCAGGAGCAGCTGGGATCGGCTGGAAGGCACAGCGAGCGCTGTTGGTAAGGGTGGGAACGCACTGCCTGCTGGGATGGCTGTCACATGAGCAGCGGCAGCTAGCGCAAAACTCCCGCGATCTTCCGTGTCCCCAGCCTTGCTATCGGAATTTTCCCAGTATCATTTATTGTGGAATTTAGCACAAAACTTCCACTACATTCCACCAGAATTCCGGAGCTACTCGTTATGTCGTGTGAAAGCTCAAATTTTATGCGCAAATTAACAGGAAATAAATCATCAGAATAACGGAATAAAGTGCAGTGTGAAAGCACCCAAAGTGGGTGGTTGATGTCAAAGCTGTGGATTGTGCATCTGAACACAGTTAACGGGAACATCAGAAGCTATTGCATGCCAAGTCAGACTGCAGTGGCCCCTTGGGCACCAGACTGCGGGGGCCCTTGAAGGTGGTGATGGCAGCAGCAATGCGGTGATGGGGGTGTTGCCTGGAAGAGTGGCTCCTGCTCTGCAATTTGCACCAGCATCAGGTTGCTGGGCACATGCTCCACAACTCGATGCTAGTGCGGATAGCGCCGTGAGAGATACACCTGCTCAGCCCCAGCAACAGGGGCCGCTCTTAGCGGCAGGGGCCCTTAGCCCTTGTCCAGCCTGGCCGCCTGCTGGTGCCGGGCTTGGGTCCTTCTAGCTTAGCATTGTCTAAAATGCAGACGCCGACAGGTAGACTCTATACTGGCTGGCAATGTCTCCCCAGAAGTTCAGAGAGGGCGTATTCCTGGAGTTCCTAGGAACTGAACCTGGGACCTTCTGCATGCAAAGCAGTTGCTCTGCCTCTGAGCTACGGCCCTTCCCTGATGGGTCACATTCCAGTCTTAAGATGAAATGGAGGAGGTGGAGGTAGCAGACATTCAAATGAGGCTCTGTTAAGGTGCTTATGCAGATTTTAGGCTGCGCTAAGAGCTGCCTGAGCTTTCCATGCAGAAGGCCCTGGGTTCAATCTCCTCCATTTCTAGGTAGGGCTGGGAATGTCCCCTGCCTGAAACCCTGACGAGCCACTGCCAGTCAGCGTACACAGTATTGAGCTAGATGGAGCCATGGTTTGACTTGATATACGACAGCTTCCTATGTTCCTAAGCACCTGCCATCTTCTACATGCAAAATGTGTGCTCTTACCTGTGGGCATTGGCCTTGTGACAATGAGGGAAGAAAAGGCTAGAGGCCACACCTCATTTTCTACTCTGTGCAGCCCAAGCATTTCCCCCCCTCTTTCTCTCAATCTCTCTCCCTCCGCCACGCCCAGGCTTGGGATCTCTCCGCTCCAGATTTGGGTCGCCTGGCAGCTGCCCTACACATCTGCCACAGGCAGGAGCTTCAAAGGCACTTTGTGTGGCCTGGCAATCCCTCTTCCCTGTTAGCCCGCCCCTTGGCACTACCCAGCAACTCTGACGAACCTTTGTCTCTTTTTTTCTCTTTGCCTTGCAGAGCCTGGATGGAGACCAAGCCATTCTCCAGCGGATCAGGAAATATGTGAAAGCGATTCATGTTTCTGGGCTTAGTAAGTGAATGCAGCAGCCAAGGGGTGTGGCAGGGAGAACACCTGCGTGTGCATGCGCGGGAGGGGGGAGCGGGTAGGTGGTGGCTGGTGTTGGTGAATGCAAAGTGCAATCTGACCCTGTACACAGGGTTTTTAAGATGCTGTCTTACACAGGCAGGTTACTGGTCCGTCGAGCTTGGTATTGTCTGTGCTAATAGGCAGTGCCTCTCTCCAGGGTTTTGTGCTGAAATTTTCCCCAGCATCTGCTTGGTGATGCCAGGGATGGAAACCTGGAACCTTCTACACGCAAGGCATGTGCTCTGCCACCGAGGTGTTGCAGCCCTTCTTTTGCCCTAGGCCAAAGTTTCCCAAAGTGGTCAATGCTGACCTCCTGGGCTGGTGAGACTGTATTGGGGGTAAATAAAGACCTTGGGGTTGAAAAGAGGTGGAAAAGGGCTTGGGGTGGAAAAGACACTTACGAGGCATAGTGCTACAAATGTAATTGGGAATGATGAGCCTCAGGAATCAGCCTCTGTGTTTAATAAGACAAAAGAAAGTAGTTCTTCATGCAGCATATAGTTCAACTATGGAATTCGCTCCCACAAGAGGCAGTGATGGCCACCAGCTTGGGTAGCTTGACAGGAGAGTAGCCAAATTTATGGAGGATAAAGCCATCAGTGGCTACTAGCCATGACAGCTGTGCTCTACCAGCACAGTCAGATGTAGTATGCTTCTGAGAACCAGTTGCTGGTAGCCGTGGGAGGGGAGATTCCTCTTGCATTCAAGTTCTGCTTGTGGGCTTTCCATAAAAGGCACCTGGTTGGCCACTGTGAGAACAGGATGCTGGACTAGATGGGCCACTGGCCTGATCCAGCAGGCTCTTCTTATGTTCTTATAAGATGATTCCACAATACAACATTTTTTCTTGACTTCATTTTACTTACATTCCTAAGAATTTGTGTTGGGGTTGATGAGAACTTTCTAAGTTCATCAAGGGCTCACTGAACTCAGATGTTTGGGAAACTCTGTCCTAGACTTTGGAGAACCCTCCTTTAACAATCTGGTTGACATAAATCCTGGCCTAGATCTTGCCTGCAAACTATGGTTACCCTACAGGATGACTCTCTTAGAATCATAGAATAGTAGAGTTAGAAGGGGCCTATAAGGCCATCAAGTACAACCCCCTGCTCAATGCAGGAATCCAAATCAAAGCATTCCCGACAAATGGCTGGCCAGCTGCCTCTTGAATGCCTACAGTGTCGGAGAGCCCACTACCTCTCTAGGTAATTGGTTCCATTGTCGTATGGCTCTAACAATTAGGAAGTTTTTCCTGATGTCCAGTGGAAATCTGGCTTCCTGCAACTTGAGCCCATTATTCCATGTCCTGCACTCTGGGATGATCGAGAAGAGATCCCAGCCCTCCTCTGTGTGACAACCTTTCAAGTACTTGAAGAGTGCTATCATATCTCCCCTCAGTCTTTTCTTCTCCAGGCTAAACATGCCCAGTTCTTTCAGTCTCTCCTCATACGGCTCGGTTTCTAGCCCCCTGATCATCCTTGTTGCCCTCCTCTGAACCTGTTCCAGGTTGATGGGATGTATAAACTGGGGGCCAGATTTGCTCTCTAAAATGACAAGAGTATTTTTGCTAGTGATTAATCCCCCCCCCGTTTTCTGACTCAAGTCTTTGTGCCCTTTTGCTTTCCTGTGGTTTATAGCTCACAGCTCCTCCTGTCGTCAAAACCCTTTAAGTTCTCCCCCCTGCCCCATCACCAGACTGACCTTTTGCTTTCCCCACAGCAGCTGTGCTGTTTGTAAACATTCTCTGGCAGCCATTTCCTCCCCAACAGTTCAACATGTTTGGATGTTTCATGAGGTTGCACTGGCAGCAGAAGCACAACAAGCCTTGATGCTAGGATTAGCTGACGTCAGCCTTGTGTGATCCACTTGCGACACACAAGTCTTGGCTTAGGATCTCTTTGAATTTAAGGCACGCCTCATCTGTTTTTGGTATTCTAGCTTGAGAGCAACACAAGTGAGAGATTGGCAACATGATGCCTTCCAGATGTTGCTAGACTACAACTTCCATCATCCTTGGCCAAGCTGGCTGGAGCTGATGGGAGTTGGGAATCCAACAATGCCTGGAGGGCCACACTCTCCCTATCCTTGACATCAGGGGTACCTTACTGGATCAGTCCAAGGTCCAGCTGGCCCAGAATGTTTTTGGAAGAATTCCAACAACCAGCAGGCTTTAAGTGGTCCACAAGAAACTGGTCAGTGATCCATCAATGTCTCTGTATATGCCACACATGCGTCTTAGGTTCATTCTAGAGGCCTAAGGATGCTGTTCAAGGCAATTTGTGTCATAGTCATTGATTCCTTGGAGCCAGGAGCCCATGGGCTGGTTTTGGGTCATGCCCTTTGCTCACCATGTGACATCAGCAGACACGTGCATGGAGAGTGCTCAGGGCACTTGATTGCCTGAGGCCCCCTTTTTCATGACGCTGACTGGGTGACCTTGGGGCAGTCACCATTTCTCAGCTCAACCTACCTCACAGGGTTGTTCTGACGATAAAATGGGGAGGAGGAGAACCATGGCCGTCAACTTGAGCTCCTTGGAAGAAAGATGGGATATATATGTGAATCTAAACAAATAATTTTAAAAAAAATCTGCAGCAGGCATGTCATATGCCACTGGAGATGGAGTGGAAGGGGGTAAAGTATGGACCACGTGGCTCTGTCCTTGCACCTGCTAGGGCACACCCAGCACCACTCCACAAATTGCTTTGCATCATTCAGTACGCCAGTAGCAGCCGGCAGGGGGACATTGCTCTCCCAGCTTCCCAACGCTGCGTGCTGCTGCCAGCTACCGAGAAGGGAAGGGCAAGGCAGCAAGAAGGGAAGGACAAGGCTGCACTCATCCCGGTGCAGGTGCAGTATCAGGAGTGTCATTTTGGCTGTGTTGCAGTGTGCCAAGCTCCCTGCTGCCTTCCTTCTTTCCCTCTTGGTAATGGGCAGTAGTGTGCAGTGGGGAGAGCAATGCAGCCCTACTAGTGTAGCCATGCTGACTGCTACTGCAGTGTATACATAATGCCTCCCTAGTTTGCTTAGTGTGTGTGTTGTTTGGTGGATTAAGGATGACTAATTATAATGGCTATATACTACCTCCAGGATCAGTGGCAGCATGTCTCCAAATATCAGTAGCTTGGGATCATGACCTATTGCACTCATTTCCTGTTTACATAGTCACACACAGGGGTGTAATCGTCCAGGTTTTTGGACCCCTTATTTTTTGGGGAGCCAGGTCCCAGCAAGGTCCCTATGTGTCCAGCACCCTATAAGGCAATAAGCATGAAAGGAGAGTGTGCTGGCCACTGAGAAGAATTTTCCAACATGCTTCCTTGTCCCTTCCTGCTGATTGGAGCCAATCAGAGTGAAAGAAAGTGAGTCAGCCACTGAGAAGAGTCTTTTCAATAGCTAACACATTCCCCTTTCCTGTTCATTGGCTCCTAGGGACGTCTGTTGTTGTGGGAGAAGGCATTAAGAAGGATCTAATTCTCAACTCAGCAGCGAAAAAAAGGGGGAGGGGAAGGATATGAATCCTGCTGATAACATCCCATCTACATCATCAAGCAGTTTGGTTAGCGGCAAGAGAAAAATGTGTAGACACTGAATTTGGTAATTCAAGCAATGTCTCTGACAGTGAGAAAGGAGATTCAAATGGCGACAGTGACAGAGAAGCAGAAAGCAGGATTCAAGCCTGACCAGATGACTCTATATTCTTAAAAGGTTGTATAATCTTAGAAATGGGCATGGCTGTGAATATAATGGACCCTGCACTTCTGAATTTGCCACTACACTACTGGATAGGAAGCTGCCTTATATGAGTTAGGCCAATGGCTAGTTGCATGCTTCTTTCATCCCAGGCTACTCCTCCAAAGCCCTCAACAAAGCCTTATTTTTTTGTTTACTCCATGGCTGAGATGAATGCAGTGGTTTGGGAGGGAGAACAAAGCAGCTTTTATTCCAAGTGTGACCAGTGGTCCATTAGCTCAGGCTCCCCAGGGTTTTAGGCAGGGAGTCTCTCCCAGCCCTGCTTGATGATGCCAGGGATTGAACCTGGGGCCTTCTGCATGCAAGGCAGCTGCTCTGCCACTGAGCTATGGCCTTTCCTCTGCTTGTTGGCTTCCTGTAGATACCTGGTTGCCCACTGTGGGGAACCAGATGCTGAACAAGACAAGACTTTGGTGTGATCCAGCAGGGCTGTCATTGTGCTTATATTCTTTTCAGCTTTATTTCCACCCTGACTTCAGTGGGAAACTGGAACCAGTAGAGGCCCTTCCTTCTGACTTTTGCTGTCCTCTTCTTTAGCACATGTGGAGAACGAGGAGCAGTACAGTGAAACTCTGGAGAACTTTGGCAACAACCACCTTTCGCAGAATAATCATGAACTTTCCACTGGATTCCTGAATCTGGCTGTCTTCACCAGGGAAGTGACGGCACTCTTCAAAAATCTGGTAAGGGGCAGTGTTAGGTCTGCTATTTTTTTTTCTCAAGGGTCTCCACTGCATTTTTTTTCTGAATAAGTTCACTGCTTGTCTAAAGGGAAAGAGAAATATAATTGTGCAGAGAGTTTCTGCCTGGGGCAGAGGTGAATTGCTGATGGTGCGCAAGAGGAACACAGTTGAATCATTGGTCCATTTAACTCAGTATTGTCTACACTGACTGGCAGCAGCTTTCCAGGTTTTCAGATGGAGACCTCTCCAAGCCCTGCTTACAGATGCTGGGAATTGGACCTGGGGCAAAGCAGATGATCTACCACTGTGTTATGGCCCATCCTTGAAAGGAGGGATATATAAGAGGCTGGCCTTACATGCCAGAGGAGTGGCATGAATGACAGAGCCTTGTGTTTAGCACGTGAGCAAGATCTTTATTATTATGACATCAAATTTTATCATCTCTATCACTACTTTTATTAGCTTTTGAAAGCCCAGGGTTTTATTCACGTACCATTGGATTGAAATCTAAGGTTTTACAAATGTTTTATAAAAATGTTTTATTGTATGTTTTCCATATTGTTACTTATATTGTTATGGCCATTGGCTAAAAACAATAACAATAAAGACTATTATTATGACATTAGCTTTGGTGGGCTACACTTTTTCATGCACAGCTGATGACGTGGATTCTGAAAAAAACTGTTGCAACAAAAACAGACATGGCTACCTCTCTGCAACTGAGAGCATGCCAGTCTCATTGTGGGCAACAGCTTCATATATTTAACCCACTGTATTTTTGGAAGGCATATTTTTCCTTTCTGGCTTGTGTCCAGTCCTCTTCCCTGAGTCAGTGTCAGGGCCCAGTGTCATAAAGCAGACTGCTATAAGGTGGTCTGTTTGATTTGAGGGAAGGATTTTGGTCAAAATAATGGAAGCGCTTGAGTTACAGCTGTTGAAAGAGCTATGGATGGGTGAATCTGTCAATTTCAGTTTAATAATGTTGTAAGTTGCTTGGAGACCTGCATGTAACAAGTGAATACCAGCAGTAGCAGCAGCAGTAGTAATGATGATGATGATAAAAATTACTCTTGAATTATGCATCCCTTTAAGCCAGGGTAGCCAACATGACATCATTCCAATACCGCTGGAAAATAGTACGCTGACCTTTGGTTACTAACCCTAATGGTTATGTTCTACCTCGACCGTCAGAAGCAGTATGCTCCTGAATACCAGCTGCTGGAAGCCACAGGAGGGGAAAGTGCTGTTGCACCTAGGTCCTGCTTGTGGGCTTCCCACAGGCATCTGGTTGGCCACTGTCAGAACAGGATGCTGGACTAGGATGGTCAGATCCAGCAGGGCTCTTCTTATGTTTGCGTAGGCTTGCTGGGGTTGATGGGAATTGGGAATCCACCACCACCTACAAGGCACCATGTTGGCTACCTAGAGGTGACCATGTGTTCTACTTTCCAAAGGACAGTCCTCTATTTGAAGAGCTGGCCAGCCCAAGCCTGGCTTAAAGATAAAATACTCTAAGAAGGCAAAGCAGGAGGGGCCTTGAAGTTGCCCACCAACAGTTAGCAGCACCCGAGCGGCAGAATTGAGCAGGCACACAGGTCACATGGCCACTGTCTTGTCTGTTATGGTGAGATGGATTGTGTTTCTATTTAGGTCTGGGGTGGGGAACCCCCAGCTCTAAATTTTAGATTGTAGTAATTATTTCTAAGTTGGCACATTTTAGCTCAGTGGCAGAGCATCTTCTTTGCATGCAGAAGGTCCCAGGTTCAATCCCCAGCATCTCCAGGTAGGACTGGGAATGTCTCTTGTCTGAAACTCTGGGGAGCTGCTGGCATTGTAGGGGCTGTATTGAGCTAGATCAGGTATGGGGGACCTTTGGCTCTCCAGATGTTGCTGATCTGCAACTCCCATCATCCCTGGCTGTTGGGCATGCTTGCTAGGGCTAATTGGAGTTGTATTTTGCCAACATCTGGAGGGCCAAAAGATCCCCACACCTGAGCAAGACGGGCCTTTGGTCTGACTAAGTATTAGGCACCTTCCTATGTTCCTATCCATACTCATATGGAAATGTGTGCCTTTATTTTGGTGTTGCATAAATGGCAATCCTATCATTACTTCTGCCTTAGGCACTTCTTTTCTCTCCCCCCCCCCGCATCTTAGCAATTGTTTTGGACAGATCCAGTACATTGATGCAAAACAGTGACAGCACAGGCGTAGCTCTGACATTGTGTAAAGCTCTGTAAAAACAGGGCTGGCCCTACCATCAAGCTGAATTGGGGTGGCTGCAAATGCCGGTTGTCAGGGAGTGGCAACAAGGTGTTGGAGGACAGAACCTGCCCTGCACTCCCTGACCTAGCTGGCTGCCCTCGGGTGCAGTGGAGAAAGCTGCCTTATCAGAAATGAAAGGCTGTTCTGCATGATTCATTGTGAGAGGCCAAGCGCCCGATAGCTGCCCTGTGGTCTCCCTGGCTGGGTCTGCAGCCCATCTGTACTTGATCAGAATCTACAGCCGTGGTTCAGTTTTGTTGATGACTGGGTTTTTTGTTCTTTGGCTCTTTTTCAGGTACAGAATCTGAACAACATTGTCTCCTTTCCTTTGGATAGCCTGTTGAAAGGGCAGCTGAAAGATGGCCGGCTGGTAGGTGTCCTTAAGCTGTTGAATATTCTGTGTGGCTACGAACGTACCATACCCTTAAAGCACATGATTTCCACCTCCCAGGAATCCTGGAAATGGTAGTTTACGCCCACAGAGGTACAATTCCCAGCCCCCTTAACAAATGACAGATTCTTTGGGGGCAGTCATGTGCTTTAAATGTGTGGTGTGTATGCAGCCTGAGTTCAAAGGGGCAACTGGGGGCAATGTGTTCAAAAGAAGTGCCTGGAGATTGTGGCTGGGTGGCTGAATGTGCCACTTAATGCTGCTGTGCCAATATTTGGACAGTCGGCCATTTTTTCAGTTTTCTGAGATGAAGATGAGCCCCCCTCAAAAAGAGACAGTTTTTTTGGTCATTTTGTTTAAACCTGGGGTGTTGCCACAGTGGGTTTTGTGTCACACACACTGGATTGTTTTCTAGCAAAAAGCCGAGTCTGAGAGTGCCAGCCTAGTGGAAGAAATGGGGAATAAAATTGAACGTTAGAAACAAACACTGTGTTGTTCAACAGTGTAGCAAATGCAAAAGGAAGCTTTTCCTGCAAACACAGCAAGCTGGTTCACATTTAATGCAAAACTATATTGCTTTGGAGTTTTGTGTCCACATGATCCCTGTTACCACCTCCTCCATTGGTTGCATTTTGGGGAAAGGTTAAGGGGGGCATTAATGAAATCCACAAGCAGGAGCAGCGCTGGGCATGCCGGGGCCCTTGGGCACCAGCCTGCCCTGGCACCTGCCCGCACGTCCCACCTGCCTTTCCCTTGAAGTAAATGTTGGCTGTGCTGTGGGTGCTGCCTGCCATCAACCAAGGTGGTGGCTGAGGCTTCCGCCACCGTCTTGGTTAATAACATACATACGCGCTACGCGTGCGCAATGCCTGACATCAACCTGCAGGGGCATCAGCCCCTTAGGGAAGCCTCAGCCGCCATCTTGGTTGATGGCAGGCATGCACCCGCTATGCAGCCAACATTTACTTCGAGGGAAAGGTAGGTGGGGTGAGCAGGTTGGCGTCACGGGCCTGCGCGGTAGTAGCGGGGGTGCCTGGGAGCTCCCTCTCTGTGATCCGCAGCAGCATCTGGAGCCAATGCTGCTGTGGATCGCAGAAGGGCCCGCTACCCACCCACCCTAAGGAGGGGCCTTCAGAGGCCCTCGTCTAGGGCCGAGCTTGGCTGCCCTCTGGCGCCAGCCCTGTCCACAAGCCTCATACACTGATTCTTACCAATTTTACCCAAATCACCCCCCCCCGTAGTCTTCTAAAAACATTAACTAAGAGGCTGTAATAAGAGGCTAGAGAGCTGGACTCTTTCTATAATGAATCCGTAGGAAGCTGATTTGCACCAGCCTTTCCTAACCTTTGGGTCCCCAGATGTTGTTGGACTACATCTCCCATCAGCCTTTGAATGTACATCCTACATAACAAGTGTTTACAAAATGTGTGTAATTTAAATGTGGATGATTTGTGCATTTGTAAAATAAAAATCCACAGAAAACTGATGCCACAGACCTATGACTGAACGCCAGCATAATTGAATGAATTAGGTTGCTCATTCCCTTCTTGCTATCAGGTAGACTTATGCTATACAAAAAAAAAAAAAAAAAAACAAGAAACAGAAAACAAAAATAAAACAAAAGACATGCTTTTTTTAAAAGAAAGAGGAAACTCTCAGAAAATGTTCCTATGATGTAATTAAAGAGTAGTAACGAATTTAGCCTATTCAGCTAAACCTCATAATAGTATATCATTATGCACCATGGAAATGCAGACATGCTTCTATTTTATTGGGAGCAGGCCACACTTGAACTCTGCTTCTGAGTAAGTGTGCATAAGAGCAGGTTGCTAATGTCCATGAATAACTGTAAAGGGCCTAGTTTTCCTGGATTCGTACTTACAGTTTACTTAGGTTTTGCTGCATGCCAGTTAACAAAAATGTATTTCCAAGGATGTTAGCGTAATTTCCTCTAACTGGAATCGGTGTCAGCAAAAGCTCTATTGCTTCTGATCCAGAAAATTGAAAGTTTGCATGAATTGAAAAGAAACTTCTTGACTTTTTCACGTGGTGTTTGCTTCATGTGTGTATTTTCAAGCATTCACTCAGTTTTAGAGTAACCTGTGGCCCTCCAGCTGTTGCTAGACTCGCATCAGCCCCAGCCAGCAGTGGCATCACTAGGGTTCACCTGGTGCAGACCACAGCGCCTTCTCTCTGACTCCGAGCGATCGCGTACATGACGGAGTGCGCGGCCGAACAACAGGGCGCGGGAGCGCGCCACCGCCTTGTTGTCTGCCGCCGCTTCCACCTCCTAACAGCCGAGGAAGGCAGGCATGCCATGTGAAGGCTCTCGTTGGTGCCTAGGCAGTGCCAGGGGGCGGTGGCTCTGGGTGTCACCCCTGTCTGGTGGTGTCACCCGGTGCGGCCCGCACCTGCCGCACCCCCCAAGTGATGCCCCTGCCAGCCAGCATGGCCAACAGACAGGGATTATGAGGAATTGTGGTTCAACACCATCTGCAGGCCTGGAGGTTAGCTTATCCTTGATTTAAAAGATGGAGGAATTGGAGCGTTTGAGGCTGTGGGTTTTAGAAAGGCTTTAGGAAGCAGCCTTATATCAAGTCAGTCCATTGGTGCAGGTCTCCCCAGTTTTAGTCTAGTCCTCCATCCACTGCACCAGGGATGGGGAACCTTAGTCTTGGGGACCAAACGTCATCCTCCAGTCCTCTTTGCCTGACCCTCAGGACTCTCCCCAACCACACACCCTCTTCCCAGGCCATATCCTGGGGATGCACTATTGCTCAGTGGCAGAGCATCTGCTTTGCATGCAGAAGGCCCCAGGTTCAATCTCCTGCATCTCCAGATAGGGCTAGGAAAGATTCCCTGCCTGAAATCCTGGAGAGCTGCTGCCAGTCAGTGTGGACAATACTGAGCTAGATGGACAAATAGTCTGACTCAGTGTAAGGCAGCTTCCTATGTTCCTATCCCTCACCAGCTGTGCCTTGTACCCTCTTTCAGTATTTTTGCCTGGCTGGAATGTGTCCTTAAACTCTGTTGTTCCTTGCTTGCCCAAGAGGGGCAGGCGATTGTGTGTAGAAACTAGCCTCCCTTACAAAGGTGAAATTCACCCAACATTGCTCTGCCTACTTTTGCCTCTGGCCCTGCCAATCTCTTGGATTTTAGAACAAGGGACACTCCTCACCCTACCTGGAGATGTCAGGGATTGAACCTGGGACTGTCTGCATACAAAGCAGGTGCTCTGCCGCTGAGCTAAAATGTGCCAATTTAGAAATAATTCAGCTCTGCCGCTGAGCTACAGCCCTGCGCTGGATATCAGTGCATGCTATAACATCTGAGATGGAAGCTTGCTATGTCTGCCCTTCCCTTCCCTTCCGGCCCTTGTTTCCTTGTTTTCCCCCCCAGATGTCTGGTTTGGAGGAAGGTGGCGAAACTGGAAAGTCAGCTTTAGGCTGTTCGACAGGCTTGCCCAGTTTTTTGTGTAGGGGACAGTGTCAGTTTCCTACCAGGGAGAAACTGTTTTTTTACACCCTCCTCCAACCACTTTCATTTTTGCTGCTCAGCACACTTTATGACGGTGGCACTGAAGGTGTTGCAGCGTGGTGGCTGTTTTGTGGGGCTCCCAAGCAGCACAACCCAGTTGGTCATAGGGTGATGCTGCTGCTCTGTATTCATGTCAGATGGATGATTGCCCCTTCTGAAAAATGACTTGCCCATGCATGCAAGCTGAAGTTTCTTCCATCACAGTCTTGTTTCCCCCCCGCTTCTCCCCCAATAAATAGACAGATATTTTTAATAATGCTACTCAGAGGTGGCTAATGCCCATTGGGACTGGTGGGGCGGAAGGCAGGAAGCTCCTCCAGTAGGTGGAGCCAGAGCCAATGTCAGGCAGGGCCAACTTCAATTTTAACGTGCTCCCTGTTCTCCTCCCTGCTGAGTTCCACAAAAGCAACACTGAGGTTGATGAGCTGATAGCCAGTGCCACCCCATAGACTGGATGTAACTAAGCAGGTGGGGGCTGACCGAGGACAGGCTGAGGTTGGTGGGGCAGTGCCCCATTTGCCCTAATGGAGTAGCCTTTTCTGCTGCTAGGCATTTTAGCATGTGTTTTTAAATTGTTTTAAATGTTTAAATTGTGTTTTTAGTTTTTAAAAGATGTGTTTTGAATTTGTATGTGTTTTTAGGTACTGTAAAACGCCCAGAGAGCTTCGGCTATGGGGCAGTATATAAATACAATAAAAATAAATAAATAAATAAAATAATACTGAACCGATTCTACCCTGCAGCCCACATCACTGCAGGAGCACTTCTTTTCCTGGTTTTTGAAGGGATCCTGGTTGAAAGCTGCAGTTCTGCTAGTGACATTCTCTTTCCATTTCATGCCGCACCCTGGGATCCTGTTGAGCGGCCTTTCTCTTTGACACCTGGGTGCACGGCAGAGTGGCGTCATTTGGACCCCGTCTGTGGTGCAGCCCTGAGGGCGTGGCGCCAGCAGCCTCTTTGCTCTAATAGCAAGCTAGAGGTTGCAACAGCAGAAGCACCGTGCATCTCCTTGGCATCTGCCTCTCCTCCCTTCTTCTGCTCAGGGAACCCTCTAACGTTTTCTTTTTGTCCTTTCCTAGGGATGGGCGAATCTGTTGCTTTCAGTTTCTTTCAATTTCTGAATCTTAAATTAAGTTCTCCATATTTCTATGTCAGTTTGTGAATTTTTTTCTTTTTAAAAAAGGCCTCATGAAAACCTGTCAACATTTTAATGTGAATTTCTCCTAACAGGCACATTTGTATATGCAATTTTGCCTAATATACACATTTTTGCAAAGTAATTTTGTGATGATGTGATTTTAAGTTGTGTTTAATTGTTTTTAATGATATAGTTTGAACTGTTGTAACGCTCCCTGGGACCTTAGGGTGAAGGGTGGGTAATAAATTGTAGTAGTAATAGTAGTCGTAGTAATAATAAATACTTTCCCTGATATAATGCATTTTTGAATGTTGTTTTCATCAATATCTGCATTTTTGTGCAGGCTTTGCATATGTATTTTTGTACACATTACTTGCATGGGGGACTGCATTGCACAGTTTGGAGATGTAATGCATGAAGATGGTTAATGTCTCCCAGGAGAATGCAGTCAAATATGAGAGGACTATTAGGCACAGTAGGTGGAATATTTTCAGTCGATAATGGAAAGTGTTTTCAGTGCTGAAATGTAGACCAGAAGAGACATTTTGCTCATCAGCTAGCAGTGCATCACAATAATGCAAAAGGAATCACTGAGCAAATGTATTTTATACTTAAATTCAAGAACCCCAACAATGGTTCAGTATTTTGGATGGTTTCCTACACTTAATGAGCCTGTACGGTTGGAGCAATTGATGCCAATTTTATCTTTGTACAGCAGGCTAGTTCCTACACACACACCCCTCTAGGCAAGCAGAAAGCATCATCATCATCATCATCATTTATTGCCCGACCTTTACCCAAAGTCCCCAGGGCGGGTCACAACAACCTTAAAATATGACATTAAAGACACTTTTAAAACAACCTAAAATCCCCAAATAGGGTAGGTCCTAAAAGTACATGTCTCTGGTAACAAAGGCCAGGATAAAGAGGTGTGTCTTCAGCGTTCACTTAAAACTGTACAACGTAGTTGCCCGATGCACCTCAGTGGGCACGGAGTTCCACAACTTAGGGGCTGTTGCAGAAAAAACCCTCTCCCAGGTCACCCCCCTAAGCTACTGGGGTGGTGGAACTCCTCAAAACGCCCCCCTCTGCTGATCTCAACACCTGTAGGGAAGGAGGCATTCTTTAGATATTTTGGACCTAAGTCATTTTGTGCTTTAAACACTAACATGGCACCTTAACTTGGGCCTGGAAATGAACTGGTTAGGAAGGTGGAGAGTCCTGAGGACCAGATAGGGGAGCTTGGAGGGCTGCATTTGGCCCCTATGGCTGGGTTCCCCTCCCCTGTTCTAGTGCATATTTTATTCAGCATAGGAAGCGGCCTTATATAGAGTTCAGAACATTGGCCCATCTAACTCAATAGTGCATGTCTCCACTGCCACCCAGTGATGGCACCACAAAGGCAGCCCTCCAACTTCTTGTATTCCTCTTTGTTACCATGATCAGTTTATTGCTATGCTGCTGTTCCCTAGTAAACCGTGCTCAGTAGTGGCTCGCACCACCATCAGAATAGTCTTGAACACATAAGAAAATCCTATGTACTGATAGTGAACTTGCTGTCTTGAATGTGGAATAGAAAAACAAACAAACCTGTAAAACTCTAAAGGGGATGGGAAACAGCAGGGACTGAGCATACTCAGAGGCTATGGAATGCTGAATGATTGTTGGCTGGGAGGGAGGGGAGATTCTGGGAATGGAAATGGAATTTATTTTATTCAACAGGATTTATATACCATGAAATCATTAAAACCTCTACACGGTTTACACAAAACAATATAAAACATTCATGAAAAATACTGAATAAAATCAGATGTTAAAAACAAGCTGATTTAACTATTTTCAAAATGGAAATAAAATCTTTTTTAAAAAATATACAGTATAAAAATAAATCACATTAAAATATGTCAAAATTATATATTTGGGTAGGCGTTTAGCAGGCGCCAAAACCAATACAGTGAAGTTCTCTGCCTAAAATCAACGGGCAGGGAGTTCCAAAGTGTAGATGCTACCACACTGAAGGTTCGATTCCTTGCAAGCATGAAATGAGTATCCTGGAAAAGGGCACCACTGGCTGGCATCCTGAATAGGAGCATTCCCTGAAGCCTGATTTTACCACCACCTTATGCATGTCTGGTGCTGCATTGGCTATACAAGGACCTATACTTAGAAAATCAAGCTTGATCTGATAAAGAAAAACATGCCGGCTGCTTTCTGCACAAGTGTTCAGCAAGAAGCCAACTTGGTCCTACTTTCCAGTGCTCTGACCAATGAACCCAAAAGGCACTGGCATTGTGGAATGATGCTTAGGCACCTGGGACATTAGAGAGAAAAAACACCCTAGAATTTTATTTTATTAGGCTCTTCCAATAAGCTCTTAGTGCTTTCTCCAAATCCACTCCCTATAACAGAATTCTGGCTACAGACCTGCTGAACAGATGCTCTTTCTGTCCCTTAGCCAAATGTCCTTATGGTCCAGAAATGACTGAAGTGCATAGAAACGAAGGCTCTGGTTTTTCAACCTCTGGCCCGGGGAATGCGCCTGTTGAGATGGCTTAACGGTTAGCAACTTCTCCTTGCTGTGTAACTGATAGGTTCTACGTTAATGGGATTGGCAGGAAGAAACATTCTGGTGGCTCAGAGGGGGTGGCTGCCCCCTGCCCAGCAATACTGGCCCCTTGTCTCCCCCTTTAGACACTCCTTTGCTAACACCCCCTCCTCCTTCTCTTTCCCCTTTTGCTCGGCAGGATTCCAAGAAGCAGATTGAAAAGGCTTGGAAGGATTATGAGACCAAAGTGTAAGTAACCCCCGCTGCTTCTGGCTGGAGCAGGCTCATTTTTCCTCCTCTCAAACAAAGGTGTTTTGTTGTGGGTCCAGCAGCATGGGGGGTGGCCAGAGCTTGGGTCAACCAATGAGACTGCCCTTTATCAATGTGCTGCTGTGCTGTCCAGTACGGTTCTGGCGATGGTGCTAGAACACATGGCTTGTATGCAAAAGATTCTCAGTTTCAATCTGCGGTGTCTCCAGGCAGGGCTGGGAAATACTTGGAGCGCTGCTGTCAGTCACGGGATGAATCTGTGCCCCTCCAGATGTTGTTGGACTACAGCTCCCATCACACTCTAATTGTTGGCCATACTGGCTGGGGCTGATGGGAGTTGGAGCCTGACAATGTTTTGATTGTGCCAAGTTTGGGGAAGACTGTTGTGCGTCATCTGGAGCTTCCAGATCTGACTGGGGGAGAGAGGTAAGATCTGCAAGGGACTGATGAGAGCTGGAGGGCCACAGATTCCCCAGCCCTGCAGTGGACAGTACTTAGCTAGATGGACCTGTTAGAGTTTTCGTGTATATATATGTTGCTGCAGAGTTAAGAAATAACTGCTCTGTTAAGACTGGTAGTTGAAAGAATCAAGAAACCTACCAGTCTTAACAGACCAGTTATTTCTGTACTTCTCAGCAACACATCCATCCATCCATCCATCCATCCATCCATCCATCCATCCATCCATCCATCCATCCATCCATCCATCCATCCATCCATCCATCCATCCATCCATCCATCCGCATAAACTCTTAACAAAGAGTTAATTCAAAGAGGTGAAATCACACATACTGAAGCAGCCATGCAGCCTGCATTCAAGGAGCCATTGCTAACAGAACAATGACAAGAAGAGAAGGGAGGAAGGGGAGGAGCAAAGCCTGTAAAAACAGCAAATACTTTAGAGGAGGAATCCACAGAGGGAGGAATAGATTGCCGTTCTGTCTATTCCCCCCCCCCGATTCAGATCACTTGTAACACACATTGGTGCTTTACCCCCAACAGGACCCATGGCCTGTAAAAGGCAGCTTTCTATGTTCCAATCTCCATTTTATTTCTTGGTCTTTAAAAAAAGAAAAATAAGGAAGTATGTAAAGTAAGCACTGTTTTTTATCCTTTAACCTTTTGCTTTTGTTGTTGCAATGAGTGCACAGATATACACAGCAATTCTTGTTAAAAAAAATAAATAAGGATTTGAACAATTTTTTCCATCTACAGCAGCAACGAGAACAATCCTTGTAGTATCCCAAAGAATTAGGATTAACAGTTTGAACTAAAAAGAAAAAGAAAAGAAAGGCTCAAATATTGGAGATTTTCCTTAGAATGAGGGATGTTTACACATGGTATTCTGTGACCCGATTCAAATGATCACCAGATCTAGGGCTTATTAAGTAACTCTGAGGTTAGCTGCAGCTCATTCAGATTCTATGTGTTTCCCATCTTCTTTGTATGTAAGAGAAGACTGAAAGCTTTCTTTTCCACTTTAGAACAAGCTGCTTTTCCACATTACTTATGAGCTTGGAGGACTGTGGATTGTGCAGGTGGATATGCAGGCTTCTTTTAACTGTGATTTGGTTAGTACAAAGCATAGTTTCCCGACTTTGTACGTAACAGGGAACTGTGGCTTAATCTAAAGTGAAAGCAAAAGCTTCCTCTTTGCCCAGAGAGGATGCACGAGCCTGAGGCTGTACAGGCTCATTCATGATCATTCACTCTAAACATCAGCACTGGTCAACATGGCCAATGATTGGGTTGGTGGGATTTGTAGTCCAGGAATGACTATAGGGCACCAACTTCTTCATCCCTGGTTTAGGTGCATGTACAAACCTGTTCCCTAGGGGGGGTGACTTTGTTGCTCATGGAGGAAGAGTTGAAGGTTGAGTTACAAGTGTGCCTCAGTCTGTCACATTGTCTTTGGTATTCTTTATTTCCTAGAGCAAAGATGGAAAAGGAGAAGGAGCGAGCCAAAATATCTGGAGTAATCCAGGCTGAACCATCTGCAGCAGAAATTGCCGAGGACCTGCAGAAGGAGCGCCGTACTTTCCAGCTTCAGATGTGTGAGGTAGGAGCTCGTGCATGGGGAAGGACCATAGCTCAGTGGTAGAGCATCTGATATGCATGCAGAAGGTCCCAGGTTCAGTCCCCGGCATCTCCAGGTAGGGCTGGTAGAATACCCTACCTGAAACCGTGGAGAGCTGCTGCCAGTCAGTTTAGATCACTGTTCTTTAACCTTGGGTCCCCAGATGTTATCAGACTACAACACCCATCAACTCCAGACAGCTTAGCTAGTGGCCAAGGATGATGGGAGTTGTAGTCCAACAACATATGGGAACCCAAGGTTGAAGGAAAGTGGTGTGGACAATACTGAACTAGATGGTCCAATGTCAGACTCATTATAAGAACTCCCTGGCAATGATGGCACTCATTCCTCCTAGGACTGAAAGCTTGATCCTGATGGTAAACCCTTGATTGGGCCCTGTATGGGCATAGCTGTCTGTGATTGGGGTCACGGCCCTGAACAGCTATTTATGCTGTTTGCCTCCATCTTAAAATCTCAGTGGGATGTAGACCTTGTTCTTATAAGTGGCGTGCAAGGAGGCAAACCTGTTTCAAAGGCTGTACTGCATGTTACAGGTGTGGACTTGGCAGATGGAATGCTCCTCCACATAAAAGCATGTTCTGCGCAATGAAGACTAGGGGACCTTTGGGGACAAAGGTTCTTGCTTAGCCTAGCTTTCTGTGTGCATGGATCACAAGGGAGGGAGGGAACTTCACTTTGTGAGAATGAGGTCTTAGCTTGGAACTAATATGTTTAAGGTAAGGTAATAAAGGTCTTATACTGCAGGGTTGACTTTGCCCCTGTAGTAGCTTAATTCTTTCTCCACAAACTGCTCAGGATTGCAACAGGAAATGGCTACTACGTTGGTGTGAGAAGTGATTGTGGCTCACAGGCTGAGCAAAGCAAGGCCATAGTGGAGCATTTTATTTTGTAACCTTGAATGTATAGGGACTGGAATCTAAACTTGGTATTCAACATTGAAGTCTAGGGGTTGGAGAACCTGTCAGATTTGTTTTCTCATTTTTCCAATCTTTAATTCAAGTTCTCCACATTTCCACATCAATTTGCAAGTCTTTTCTTAAAATCCTCAGGAAAATTCATCAGCATTTTAATGTGAAAATTCATTAGCATTTTATCCTAATATACACATTTTTGCAAAGCAATTTCCCCTAATATAGTGCAGTTTTGTATGTTGTTTTCACTAATATATGCATTTTTATGCACACTTTATCATAGTATATGCATTTTGTACACATTGCTTGGCTGGAGAATTGCATTGCAAAATTCAGTGAAGTGCAAATTTTGAAGAATGACTAGGTTCTGTTCACATCTTGGAAAGCGTAAATTAGGCAGGTTCTCCTTTAAATGTGAACTGAATAATATTTTTCCCCATCCTTACTGAGGTCATAATTCTGCATTTCAAGTTTGAAAGTGGGCCCACTCCACCCATCTGGTTTTATTTTTAAGGGACCAGGAAATATGATAAATGCATTTCATTCTGGTCAGCTAAAAAAAAAGATCAGGCCACACACAGTTTGTTTGGTAGATGAATCAACTCAAGCATTGGTTGATTAATAAGTGGGAGCAAATTTCCTTCTCTCTAAATGCCAGCAATCTGCTTCTTTGGTTGGTTGATTCTGATGTTATAGTAATAGGAATATGGTGCTGGTGGTGAGAAATTAAAGAGAGCCTTTTCTTCCAGCAAAAAGTGGTGGTTTTCTTGTTTATTAAACCATTAGTTCTCCTGACACTTCCACTGATATCTCCAAAAAAAGCATACCATAATGAGTTTTTGGCAATACGAACATTAAAATTTCATCTGTTTTTAAAAGTAGGTGACTAGTCAAGGAGCATTTCTTTAAATCACTTGACAGGCACATTAAAAAAATGTCTTGCAGAAAGAAACATCAAAAGACAGCTTTTATTGCTTTTGACTTGAAATATCCCCCTGCAAGGCAGTTCTTTTTAGATGATGCTTGACTTGGTGGGTCACAAATTGTGTGGTCTTTTCTTACTCTTGCCTCATTCCTCCTCATCTGTCTTTTTACTGGGCTGTTTGTGTAGGCCAAAAGCAGGAAACCCTTATCTGCTGGGGGCCACCTTCCCTTGGGGATAATCTGCTGGTGTCTTGTGCTATTGGTGGGTGGAGCCAGAGACAAAATCCTTTTGGGCTAACTAATCCAGAATAATTAGTTTTATTTAAATTTAAATTTTCCCTGTGGCCACCCTCAGGTGAGAGTTCCCAATCCCATTCAGGCCTACTCATAAGTAAACTCCACTGGATTCGATGAGGTTAAGCTTAACTAAATATACAGAGGACCAATACACTACTGTTCTGGAATGGAAGTGAAAGTAATTCCTTTCTGAGTCACACACACACACACACACATGAAGACAACCAGGAAAAAAGACTGCAGGGAACGTGCTGGTGAAGCAGCACCCAGCAGGACTGAACTCTCCACTCACCAGCTGATGAGCGGAGAGTTCAATCCTGTTCCCTCCAGGGATCTGCTCAGCTGTTCCCCACAGGGAACATCCTGGCTACACAGCACCAGCAGGATTTTACCCGAACACTGCCCATCAGTTGATATCACCCAGTGATGCCAGCTGATTGACAGGTGGGTGTGGTTTGGTGAAATGGCCTCGCAGGCAAAATTGAACCACTTGCCAGGCCAAGACTAGCCTGTGGGTCACAGGTTCCCTTCCCCTGCTTTAGAAAGTCAGGAAAGAGGAAATGAACAGGAAGGAACTCTGATGGGATATAGAATGGGGGTAAGCAACAAGTTGCCCTCCAGATGATGTTGGACTCCAGGTCCCATAATCCCTGAACACTGGCCATGCTGGCTGCAACTGATGGAAACTGGAGCCCAACAGCATCTGGAGAGCACCACATTGGTCACCCTGAGGGAGAAGAATGGGACAGTTTCCAAGAAGAGTTGGAGCCATATAAAATAAATCCAAGGGCCGTATGCTGCTCGCCTCAATCTAGGCTTAGAATATGTTCTGGGCTGCAGGCCCAAACCCTTCTTTGTTGTGTTACTCGTTTTTTTTCCTTCTGGAAAAGAGGATTGCAAGAGGCTTGACTTTCACCAAAGGCCTGGGTAGGGTTGGGGAGACGAAAGAAGGCGAGTGTTAACAATGCCTCCCATGTAGGAAGAAATCCAAGCAGCTGGAAATAGTTTCTAATTACTGTACATTCCCCCAGCCCTGGTGTTCTCCCAACAAATCATACAGAACTGGATTGACCCAAAGGTGTGTTAAACACTTTGTGATTGGACAGTGGAATCCACATATTTATGGAAACCACATGCCTTTCCTAGCTCTGGTAGCCTTTCTGCAGCATTGCTCTGCAGAACACTTTTTCGATTGCGTTCTGAGAGATGCTCTCTAGCTCAGTGGACCTTGTTGCATATCCTTAAAGCTGGCCACTCGAGCCCTGGTTCTGCCAAAAATGATTTTGGCTTGGCAAAAGGAGCTGGTATATTTTGTGTGTGTGTGTGTTGCAATACGCAGGGGACTTTGGCATAGCAATAAGGTGCTTGTTAGGTCTGTACATTTTCTGGTTGTTTGCAAAGCCCGCAGCTTCGGATGTGTCAAGACATGTCTGTTGCAGACTGCTGTCATGTATGTGACTTGTATTTGTTAGATGAATATGTGTGGAGATTTTGAAAAGGTTCATTTACAGTGGGTTGGATCCAGAGTTAGTCATGTTTAAAATAGACTGGGGTAGGGAACCTTTGGCCCTTCAGATGCAGATGCTGCTAAACTACAAATCCTATCAGTCCTAGCAAGCATGGCCAGTAGCCAGGGACGATGGGAGTTTTAGTTCAGTAACATCTGGAGGGCCAAAGGTTCTCCACATCAGGAGTGGACTCACTGAAAATGAGATGAGATGGATACAACCATATTTGCAGTGCCCTCTTGACTGAGGGCACATCTGCACTATGCATTTAAAGTGGTATAATACCACTTTAAACAGTTAGGGCTTCCCCCAAAGAATCCTGGGGACTGTAGTTTGTGCAGGGTGTGGGGAGTTGTTAGGGGGATCCTTGTTCCCCTCACAGAACTACAATTCCCAGAGTTCCCTGGGAAGTAGGATTGTTTGTTAATCCACTTTGGCTGGAGAGTTTTTTTTTTTTTTTTTTCAATAATTTTTATTCAAATTTTCATAAAACATACAAGACGAAATCATAAAACATTCAAAGACAAAAAACAAAATCAAAAATAGTTAAACAAAAAAAAAAAAATAAAAATAAAAATAAAAAATAAAAAATAAAGAGTAAAATATTGACTTCCCATTTGTCAAAGATCAGATCAGTTATAAGTCTATAATATATAACAATCCTGTCTCTTAAGTCATATTATAAAATCACTTTCCTCCAATAGTTATCTTACTTAATCATCAAATCTCATAAACATTACTTTATTCTTTCCACAAAAAGTCAAAGAGAGGTTTCAATTCTTTAAGAAATATATCTATCAATTTTTTTTTTCCAGATAAGCATATCGATTAATCCATCTCATTACTAATTATGATAATCTTATTGTCATAACCATAGTAAAAATAAACATTTCAATTAATCCATCACATCAGAATCTGTTAGGTTCAGTAATTTCAGTAGCCATTATTCTATTATCCCTATTAGTTCCATTTTCCATCTTCCATCTTCAGTAGTCTTGTTAAGTCCAGTAATTTCGATATCCAATCTTCCATTATCAGTATTCCATAATAATCTTGCTGTCAAAGCCATAGTCATATAGTAAGAGTCTGATGGGAATTACCTCTATCCCAAATATTTTCTTGCCATCCATTCTGAATAGGTTGCTGAAATACTGCTGTAAAATCATATCTCTGTTCTTTTTTTCAAAATACACTGGGTCATCTCTTGAAAGTTTTTCCATTGTCACATGGCTGCAGTTAATTCCATAGATTTTCTCTATATTGGGCTCCATCACATCATTCCAGTCCAGAAGATTATCCATGCCATTGATAACTTTATCTCTAGAATCTTCATTAATTTCTTCAGAGATAACATTGAGTTCCAAACAATAGATTTTATTTCTAAAGTCCATAGACTCCAAATCTTTTTCCTGTTCCACGTTTGTTCCAATCTCCGGGGTCTCCTCTCTCACAGGGACCCCTGTTCCAGTCTCCAGGGTCTCCTCTCTCACAGGGAACCCTGTTCCAGTCTCCAGGGTCTCCTCTCTCACAAGGACCCCTATGTCTTTAATCTCCTGTGTCTCCAAACAATAGATTTTATTTCTAAAGTCCATAGACTCCAAATCTTTTTCCTGTTCCACGTTTGTTCCAATCTCCGGGGTCTCCTCTCTCACAGGGACCCCTTCCAGGGTCACCTCTCTCACAGGGACCCCTATATCTTTAATCTCCTGCGTCATTTTACTCAATTCAATTTTCAGCTCCTTACAACCCTGTCGCAGGTTTTGTTTCGTTATCTCAATCTCATCCATTATTTTCTGAAACATAGTTATTTCCAGATTCTCAGCCACTTTCTTAATTGCCATTTTAAAAGAAAAATATAGGAAAACCACTTCTTATTTCAGCAACAATTGGGTTAATACTCCAAACTTGGTGACATCACAGTATAAACAGAGCAGACAGCCTTATCTCTCCATAGTTAAGTAAACAAAATGCAGTTCCCAGGATCGAAACAATTAATGGCAGTCGTCAGGAAACAGATTCGTCAAAAAAAAATAGACCAAAAAGAGAGTAGTCTCAGACAATATAATATTCTTCAAAATAAAAATCTGGAATAGAAATCCCTCTTCTGTGTATATCTTTAGAATGCAAATCCAGGACAGCTTTTTGCAACAAAAACAGAGATAAGCTATTAATTAGTGCGTAGCAGAGAGAAGTTATGGCTCCCCAGTGAGATGTCAAAAGCCGATCAATCTGGCAAATCTCTTTTAAACAGCAACAATTTAAGTCAAATAAAAGAAAAATATAGAAAGAAGGGTGCTTGCCTGTTAGTGCGTTCTCTCTTAGAAGATAAGGTGAACGTTCGCTTTATCAGATAGAGCTTGCTGTTGAAAATCCGTCCCACCTTCGTCGGCTGGACCTCGTCCCATAAATTAATGAGATCTGGTCGTCCCAACAAAAATAGGCTTTGAGGTTAATCTCTTCGTTTCTCCCTACCCGGGAGAAGTTTAATCAGTCAAAAAAAAAGAAAAAACTGACTGATATATCTGAATAAGCTTCTTTTGAGGCAGGAGCCCGTCTCAAAAGCAGGCACAGGCTAAGTCACCCTTCCCGGAAGTCTCACTTTGGCTGGAGAGTTAAGTGTGTTTGTGAGTGTAAACCTTTGACTTTTGCATGGCAGGAATGCAGTTGACTGTGCAAAGGCAAACATCCTATTCTATTGTTCTGTCCACTTTTTGCCTCTGGTCACTGTTGCCTCTGGCCTTGCCCATCGTTAGCATGTGGTGCTTGGAAGGCTACCCATAAAAGAATGCAGCCCTCTGGATGAAAACTTCCCCTTTTATTTTATTGCATTGAAAAAAAAATTTTTTTGCACGCATTTCACAGACCTCCTGAAGCCCATCCATGGACACCCCCCACCAGAAGTCCATGGACCACAGGTTAAGAACTCCAGTCCTATGTACTCAAAAACTCAGTGCAACCAGGGGTATAGGTGTCCAGGGTCATGGGGGTTTGTAGACCCCTTAGTTTTTTGGGAGCAGGGTCCCTTTGTCTCCAATGTCCTATGGATGAATCAACATGAAAGGGAAATGTATTAGCCACTGCGAAGAGTCTTATGGAAGCTATGATTGTATTCTTCTTGCTGAACCCTCATCCTGCATTCATCACTCAAGAGAACTCCAGCAAAGTAAGAGACTGAAAGCTCAGTTTACTGTATAATCTTAGATGCGGGCATGGCATGAAGGGACCCTTTTGCCACTCCGCTACTGACTGTGCAACTGCAGAGATGATCCCTGCCCCTTCCAAACTCCAAGCTATAAAGGAAGGCTGGGGCAGTCAAGGAAGGCATACAATGGCTACTAGCCACAACGGCTATGTTCTACCTCCACTGTTGGAAGAAATATGCCTCTGAATATCCGTTGGTGGGATTCATAATTGGGGAGTGGAGTTGTTGCGCTCAAGTTCTGCTTGTGGGCTTCCCATAATGAGCATCTGGCTGGCCACTGTGAGAACAGGATGCTGGACTAGATGGACCATTGGCTTGATCCAACATGCTGGTCTTATGTTTTTATGAGGGTGTGCAGTAGGTTTTGATCATTTTGTCTATGGGGCCTGTCAGTAGGGATGGGGTTCAGTAGCTGGTTCCTATCTGTTTGAATTCTGGCAGTCCGTCTTTCAGTACCAATCCACCATTTTTTTGTTCTCGATTGTTTGCACAATTGCCGACTTGCTGTTTTTCCCAGTAAAAAAAATTGACATAATTTTTAATGAAAATGCTTATGCTCTAGGCACTTGTTCCACTGAGTTAAGAATGCATCAGTTTAGAGGAAAGCTGACTATGAAGACAATAATGTAAAACTCGGAGCTGATTTTTTTGGGGGAAAACGTGCTGATGACAGCTGCGATCCGTTGCAAGAGATCAATGCCGGTCTGAAATCAATGCGGATTGTCAGATTATGTCAAAATCCGGTAATAAATCCGATTTGGCGAATATTCTCCCCCATCCCTACCTCTCAGTGCTATGTTTCTTGAAACTATTGGGTGGGAATAAAAAATCCCTAGCACTCATGGCAACAGTGTTTACATGTCAGTGAGTTACATGTGAGTTTTGGCTCCCTAGGGGCATTTGGCCATCTACATTTGTGTGATTTTCCACTGTGTGAGAAATTGAAAGGGGAGACCGACTGTTGGCTGCTCGTGGGCTGTGAAGGTTTGGGTTTTCCAGAAAGGGTTAAAAGAGCTCTCCAGCGTTGGGCGGGTGGCAGCTTCTCTTCCTTTGTGTGGCTTTTCCCCCTCCCTTGGTTCTGTGGAATGGTTGGGGCTCAGCCAGCGAGTGAGTCATCCCTTTTGAATAGCTTCACTGTTAAATAAATAATAGCACATGGAAGCACTCCGTTGTAGCTTGCAGCTCTGTGCCAGAGGAGCAACAGTTGGGGAAAGATATGAAGCATGTGTAGTGTATCTAGTGAAGTAGGCATCTATTTAGAGTTTAATGTCCTGTCCTGTTGCCTAAAAGCTGCACCCTGGTGCCCTCCTCCAGGACAGTAACAGATCAGCACTAAAAGTCTCTGGGCATGAATCTATTCATTGGTGTCATTCATCAGCTTCAGTTTTAAGGGCAGATTGCAGTTTGCTCTCTCAGGCAGTGGGGCTGGAGACCAAGTCATTGATCTGGGCTGTCGCGGTCTTGGGAGGGCAGCCTCTGAGCAGCCCACACAGGTAGGATGGTTGATAGGAACTTGATTGGTCGAGTAGGAATATAAGAATCTGTCAAAAATCTTTGGTCCATCTAGGTCACTGTTATCTATACTGAGTGGCAACGGCGCTTCAGTGTTTCAGGTTGCGGCCTCTCACAGCCCATGTGCAGATTTGGAGGACTGAACGTGGGACCTTCTGAATGCAAAACATGCACTCTGTCACTGAGCTCTGTCCCTTTCTCTATGACTCGGTTTTCATGCTAAATTTAAAAGGTTGCTTCTTCACTGAGGTTTTGTCAATATATAGAGTAGTTTTATGTTCTAATGGTTGATCTGGCTCCATTAATTACTTGCCAGCCACAGAGTTAAAAATAAAACCTTATCCATTGGGCAGAGTGAGTTATAAACAAGCAGCACCTGCAGCAAGATCCTAATACAGTGGTTCCCAAACGCTTTTCCCCATGGACCACCTGAAGACTGTAGACCACTTAGGCTGCCATCCAATACATGTCTGAGAAGTCAGCCCCATGGAGTTCAATGGGACTTACTTCCAGGTAAGTGTGTATTGGATTGCAGCCTTCATGATTTTTCTGCCTGTTTCAGCATTTTTAACATGCTGTGCTGAATGCTGTATGGTTTTTAATTGTATCTTTATTGCTCCTTTTATTTCTTAGATTGTAGTTTATTGTATTTCAGTTTGCGTTCCATAGAATTTAAACTAAAATAAATGTACTGCCGTCAAGTCGATTCCGACTTATGGCGACCCTATGAATACAATAAAATACAATTTAAGAAATAAAAGAAGCAATGAAAATACAATTAAAATCAGGATGAATATGCAGTGCAGATGTGCCACAGACCTCCTGAATGAAGCTCATGGACCACTGGCGGTCCATGGACCACAATTTGGTAACCCCTGAAGTAGTCGTTTTTGTAACCCTGAAGACCCACTACCTCCAACTTTAGTGCCCAGAACATGGGACTTGTTTGTGGCTGAAAGTTGCCCACTTCCATCTTAACTTTTGCCCTAGGCAGAGATGTAGTCATCTGGGGTCTTGGGTGTGTGTGTCTTAGACCCCTTACCTTTTTGGGAGCAGGGTCCTTATGTCTCCGGCATCCTATGAGCCAATCAGCCTGAAAGGGGAATGTGTTAACCACTGAGAAGAATCTTCTAACATGCGTCCTTGTCCTTTCCTGCTGATTGGAGCCAATCAGAGTGAAAGGAGTTGAGGCAACCACTGAGAAGACTCTTCTCAGTAGCTAATGCACAGCCTCCCCTTTTATGCTGATTGGCTCCTAGGGATGTCTGTTGTTGTGGGAGAAGGCATTAACAAAGATCTCATTCTCAACCCAGCAGAGGGGGAGGGTGTGGCTGTGACTATCATGAAGGTACCCTGCTCTTCTGAGTTTGTCACATCGCTACTGGCCCTAGGTCCAACTCTGTTCTGCCTAGCCCTTGTTACGGTGTTGCAGCAGAATGAAAGTGCAGACCATTTGGTGGGGTTAACTTTGGCAAATCCATTGCCTCAACTTGTCTCTTGTAACATAGTGCTGTCTATCTAGCTCTGCTTGGCACGGCGCTCTGAATCCTCCATTCTTCAGCCTCTTGACGCATTGAACCAGCTGCAGGATTGGCAAGAAAAGCAACCCTATCCCCCCTACCCATAACTACTGTTGCCTTCCACTGATTTATAAAGTTCTGCTGAGCAAGTAGTCTGGGGACAGAGAATAAATGTAGGCTATTTGGAAACATGATGTCTTGCTCCGAGGAACATCTAGTCTTTTATTTGCCAGATTTCTCTGAATCGCCCAATGGCTCAATATTTGACATTTGAAGCAAGCCCTGCTGATTTGCTCTTCCGTTGTTTCTCTGTGACATTTTGCCCAATCAGGAGCTTTGTTCCAGTGTTCACAAGAAGGTGCAGGGGGTTAAACTGGGAAGGAGGAACAAGGGTGCATATGCTGCCCCTGCCCACAATATCTCTGGCATACCTTGACCTTCCCAAAAGGTTGCTTGTAAGCACTTTTAGTCAGATGTGTGTACGTACCTATTTCAGTCCTATCAGTTCAACATGGAAATGTTGGGGGTTCACTGAGTGTGCCCAATGTGCATGTGCTCACTCTGCCTCTCTGGTTCAAGCCATCCTATTTTTTTTAAATGTATAAATGGGTTTAGGAATGTAGGTAGCTGCCTTATACAGAGTCAGGCCATTGGTTCAGCTAGCTTAATATCATCTACACTGAGTGGCAGCGACTCTCCAGGGTTTCAGGCAGGAGTCTTCTTTCCCAGCCATACCTGGAGAAGCCAGGAATTGAGCCTGGAACCTTCTGCATACAATGCATGTACCCAACCACTGAACTTATGGCCCTTCACCAGCTTCACTGCTCCATAGGACCCCGAAAAGAATCATGCATGCATGAATATTAAGGGTGGATGGAATTTTCTCAGTATTACAAGTCAGTGCTACATATCTCTGCTCAGACGTTAACTCCCATTGGGTTCAATAGGGCTTGCTCCCAAGTAAGCGGGTATAAAGTTCAGCTATCAACTCTGCAAAACGCCTCCCCTTTCTCACAAGATCTAGTATGATTTAACCAAGCAGGTGGGGCCTGGATGCTGCCCTTCGATTGCAGCCACAAATGTCTGTGCAACAATATATATTTTTTCCCCTTTGGGGAAAAGGATCACAGTTCAATGGCAAAGCACATGCTTTGTGTGCACAGTGGAACCAATGGCCCTCCAGATGTTGCTGCACTGCAGCTCTCATCATCCATGCCTGCTAGGGCTGATGGAAATTGTAGTTCAGCAACATCAGGAGGGCCAAAGTCTCCCCACTCCTGGGGTATGTAGTCCCATTCCAGATGGCTGCTAATTATTCATGCTGTTGAAGAACTTCAATACATGAGAAGTCCCTGTTGGATCAGGCCAGGGGGGCATCTTGTCTAGCTCTTGTTCTTACAGTGGCCAGACAGAGGCCTATGGGAAACCCGCAAGCAAGACCTGAGCACAACAGCACTCTCCCCTTCTGCAACTGGTGTTCAGAAATATACTGCCCCTGACTGTAGAATTAGAACATATATTCATCAGGGTTAGTAGCTACTGTTAGTCTTATCTTCCATGGATCTATCTAATCCTTGTTTAAAGCCCTCTCCAGGCTGGTGGCCATTGCTGCTTCCTGTGGGAGTGAATTCCATAGTTTAACTATGCACTGTGACATCAGAGCTTGGAAAAGTTACTTTTTTGAACTACAACTCCCATCAGCCCAATCCAGTGGCCATGCTGGCTGGAGCTGATGGGAGTTGTAGTTCAAAAAAGTAACTTTTCCATGCTCTGCAAGAAACAGAGTCTTAAACGTGCCTCCTTGCACACTACATGTTGTCTGCAGTGATCGAGATGATAAAGGCTGAAGATAACTTTGCTAGTTATAAATTGGGCTAATGATTTTTCCTCCTAGTGTTCTCATACGTTCAAGGTGCAACGTTCATAAGACTTGAACACCATGATGGAGAACCTGTGGGTCATCCTAATATTGCTGGACTCCATCTCCCAGCAACCTCAGCCACCATGGCCATTGGCTTGGGGTGACGGGACTTGCAGTCCAACAACAACTGGAGGGGCACAGGTTTCTCTACATTGCCTTAACAGCTTGGGACCTAGGTATGTGTCAGAGTGCCTCTCCCCATACCAACCAGCCCTTTGTAATGGAAAGCAATGTATGTGTCTGATTAAAAAAAAATTCTAGATCAGCTTCAGTGCTTTAGTAATGGAGATATAAAAGGGCACATGAATTAATGCATGTAGCGGGGAAAAAAAAACTAGCTTTTTCCCATCTCCCCAATCCCATAGGATGAGACCTCTGGAAAACTCCAGCAACTGAATTGGAGATTTTGGCAGGATTATAGTGTGATCTGTTCGCCTGCCTTGTCTCAGCACAGAGGGTTGAGGCTGGACGGAGATTTGCTGGCCAGTTTTGCAGAGTCTCTTAGTAGGAGGTCCAGCTGTTTCAATGCATGAGTTTTTCATAGGTTGAGAATGAAGGGATAATGTCCCCCACCCTGCTTTGGCATTCCATCTCTGGTTGTGACTGCCTGATGTTTTAGATAGGGTGATCTGGTTCTGAATCACTCATTGAGCCATAGCTCGTTGGTAGAGTATCTGCTTTGCATGCAGAAGGTCCCAGGTTCAACCTCGACATCTCCAGGTAGGGCTGAAAACCTGTCTGAAACTCTGGTGAGTCTCTGCCAGTCAGTGTAGACAACACTGGTCTGATTCATTATAAGACCCCTTCCTATGTTCATGTAGTGGGTCCACTGATCACCTATGGATTGAAGAAAATATAAGAGCAACTCCAACCCCCAATGAGGGGCAAATACTGCTGATGTGTAACCAGTCATGTAGTGGCAAATTCAGAAGCATGGTGTCCCTTCATAATAGTCACAGCTATTCCCCTTTCTAAGATTATAGAATAATCTGGCCAGACTTCAATACTGATTCCTTTTGTTTCTCTATCACTGTCACTATCTGACTGTCCTTTCTCACTGTCAGAGATATTGCTTGAATTACTGAGTTCAGTGTCTACACATTTATCTCCTCCTGCTACCAAACTACTTGATGATGTAGATGGGATGCTATCATCAGGATTCACTGTTTCTTCATCTGCAGTTACATATTTTTCACTCTCCACAACTTCGCTTTATGAATTAGGAACTAACAGGAACTCCTTTCACTCTGATTGGCTTCAATCAGCAGGAAACAACAAGGAAGCAAGTGAGAAGACTTTTCTCACTCCCCTTTCTTGCTGATTGGCTTATAGGATGCTGGAGACATAGGGACCTTGCTGGGACCTGGCTTCCAAAAAAAGTAAGGGGTCTAAGACCCTCTGAGATCCTGGATGGCTACCCCCCCGTGTGTAACTTGGTTTTAAGGAGATCCAGGTGTATATTTTATATCTTTAGGGGGCTCAGTGTACTGATGCTCATCATTTGATGTAATCAGTTGTGTACAGTCCATTCATTCATGTTATTTGTATCCCGCTTCTCTCTCCTTAAGGAAGCCTATTGCTGTTCCTATATTCAATAAAAAGAAACTCCAGAGAGAGAGGTCTTACATATATAGCTCTTGACAAGCAGGGTTGAAAAAGTGTCTTGCTGTTGGTGGACAAGGACTTCAAATGATCTCGCAACCAAGTGAAACACGAGAGTATTCTTTGGTTGCAGTAAAGGTGGACCAACTGATTGGTGGTGCACATGCCATGCTTGTTTACAAAACAGTCTTGGCTTGTGGGTGATAATGTAATCTATTTGGGCAATGGAGTCTGGCTTCTGTTGTGTGGAATCAGGCTGTTACTTGCTTCTGAACCCATCTTCCCAGATGACCTGTGGACTTTCTGCAGAACCGTATTGAGTCCGGTTATTTACAACACAAGTGTGTGCTCTGTGAAGTCCAGTGCAGTGTTTCCTAACAGTTGCCTACATCACTTCCCGTGATGGGTTTGCATTGTAAGCTGCAAGTAATTCCTGTCTCATGGCTTGCACGCTAATAATATATGCTTGGATCTTGAGTTCCCATCACCAGATGGAAGGGTTTATGATCTAGCAGAGGATCCTGCTGGTAGAAAAGGCAGGCAAGTGATTTTTGCTGATTCTGTTTTTGCTCCCTCCCTCCCCCATGCTTCTCCAAGACCTCCTGGAGCAGATTTTCAGAGGTACAAGAGGCTGGAGGGGGAAATGATGAAAGGTGCCACCCTCTACCAGCAGGAATGTCCTGTGAGCAGGAAGAAATGTGAGATCCAAGCCGGAATGCTCAGATCATGAACACAAGGACCAGAGGCCATATCTGCACTATACATTTAAAGCAGTATCATACCACTTTAACAAGTCATGCCTGCTCCGAAAGAATCCTGGGGACAGTGGTTTGTTAAGGGTGCTGAGAGTTTTAGGAGACACCTATTCCCTCCACAGAGCTACAATTCCCAGAGTCCCCTGGGAAGAGGGATTGATTGTGAAACCACTCTAAGAATTGTAACTCTGTGAGGGGAAGAGGGGTCTCCAAACAATTCTCAGCATCCTTTACAAACTCCCGTTCCCAGGATTCTTAGAGGGAAGCCATGACTGATGAAGTGGTATAACACTGCTTTACATGTATAGTATGGATGTGACCTGAGTTTCTATTTGGCCTCCGATAGGCCCATGGGTTAAAACGATGTGTTCATATGTACCGAGATCTTTGGGGAAATCTGTTGGTGGTCCCCCATGGCTCAGCTGCATGGTTTGTAGCTACTAGAAGACATGCGTTCAGTGTTGTGGACTGAAGTCTGTGGGGCTTCCTCCGACTGAGATTAGGCCCCTTTCCTGCTGAACGTCAGGTGCATGACAAAGACTTTCTTATTCCAGCAGGCGTTTTAAGGGACTTTTCTGTTTCTATGATGAAATAGTTCTTATTTTCTGTATTTTAAAAAGGGGTTGTACACCTCTTAGAAATTACTTGGTAGATAAATATCTGAAATAAATAAGATGAAATAAGTTGAGATGCTACAATGGTTGTCGCTTTTGTTTCTGTCCTTATATGCCCAAATTGGCCTTATATCCATGGGGCAAGGCAAGAGAGTAAGACTGTTGCACAGAAGCCACTTGACTGACAATTTGAACGCCATTTGAGGCATTTTGAAGAATCTGTACCTTTCAATCACAACCAAGCATTTCCATCTTTCCTTTCTCCCCTCCTCTAGTATCTTCTGAAAGCTAGTGAAAGCCAAGTGAAGCAAGGCCCAGACTTTCTGCAGAGCCTTATCAAGTTCTATCATGCGCAGCACAAGTAAGTCCAGCTTGGCGTTTCCTTCCCTGCTAGTTGCCTGCATCACTTCCTGTGGTTGGTTTCTAAATGACAGTTGGTCACTCGCGTTTTGCTGTCGCTCCTGAAGCTGCTTCAGATGTGATTAGGGAAAAAAAGGGCTGTAGATGTACATCTCTGGCAGTGCAAACTAACTTCACAATGTTCTTTTTCTCTCCCTGCTTTTTAAAACATTTCTTTGCTGATTTAAAAAAAAACATCAAAACATTTCCAGTTTCTTCCAAGATGGCTGGAAGGCATCTCAGAACCTGTACCCGTTCATTGAGAAGCTAGCTACATCTTTACATGCAGTAAGTCACTGATAGATCTTTCTCCTATAAAATATTTCCAAATTTACCGCACTTTCATGACAAATGCAATTCAATATAAAGTGTAAAATTATGCATATTGGAGCAAAAAATCTGAATTTCACATATACGCTCATGGGGTCTGAACTGGCGGTGACCGACCAGGAGAGAGACCTCGGGGTTGTAGTGGACAGCACGATGAAAATGTCGACCCAGTGTGCGGCAGCTGTGAAAAAGGCAAATTCCACGCTAGCGATAATTAGGAAAGGTATGGAAAATAAAACAGCTGATATCATAATGCCATTGTATAAATCTATGGTGCTGCCGCATTTGGAATACTGTGTACAGTTCTGGTCACCTCATCTCAAAAAGGATATTCTAGAGTTGGAAAAGGTTCAGAAGAGGGCAACCAGAATGATCAAGGGGATGGAGCGACTCCCTTATGAGGAAAGGTTGCAGCATTTGGGGCTTTTTAGTTTAGAGAAAAGGCGGGTCAGAGGAGACATGATAGAAGTGTATAAAATTATGCATGGCATTGAGAAAGTGGATAGAGAAAAGTTTTTCTCCTCTCTCATAATACTAGAACTCGTGGACATTCAAAGAAGCTGAATGTTGGAAGATTCAGGACAGACAAAAAGAAGTACTTCTTTACTTAGCGCATAGTTAAACTATGGAATTTGCTCCCACAAGATGCAGTAATGGTGACCAGCTTGGATGGCTTTAAAAGAAGATTAGACAAATTCATGGAGGACAGGGCTATCAATGGCTACTAGCCATGATGGCTGTGCTCTGCCACCCTAGTCAGAGGCAGCATGCTTCTGAAAACCAGTTGCCGGAAGCCTCAGGAGGGGAGAGTGTTCTTGCACTGGGGTCCTGCTTGTGGGCTTCCCCCAGGCACCTGGTTGGCCACTGTGAGAACAGGATGCTGGACTAGATGGGCCACTGGCCTGATCCAGCAGGCTCTTCTTATGTTCCTACGTTCATTTGTTCATTTCTTGGCTAAACCATTGGTTTATTACAGGGGTGGGGAACCCCAAGGCTGGGGACCGAAGGTGGCCCTCCAGTCCTCTCTGTCTGGCCTTCAAAACTCTTCCCAGGCCACACCCCTCACTGCCTCTGCTTTGCACCTCCCTGGAGTGTTTTGCCTAACTGGAATGCGTCCTTTGCACTGTGAATGTGCATAAAGTGGGGCGTCTGAGTGTGTAGGAACTAGTCTACTGTACAAAGGTAACATTTAAATTCACTGTGCTGCCCTCTTTTGCCTCTGCCTCAATGGTATGTGGCCCTTGGAAGGTTGCTCAGAAGGAAATGTGGCCCTTGGGCTGAAAAAAAAGCCCTCCTTTTATCCTTTCCCATTTTATTAGGTCACACCCATGGCATACTTTTCAAGTGCATACCTTCTCCCAAAGAATTGTAGTTTACTCCTTATAGAGCTACATTTGGGAATTGTAGCTATGACTACAGTTTCCACGGTTCTTTAGGGGAAGCCATGTGGTGTAAATGTATGGTGTATTCACAATGCTGTGATGAGGCAAGCTAATAGGAAGCCCTCTCCTTTTCTGCTTCTCTTTTGCCAGATGGAAATGTTTTACATTAACCCCCAAAGCTTGCATAATCCTACAACAAGATAAGTTTTGCTCTTATTTTGCACCCCTTTTAATGCTCTGGGCTTAATAGAACAACTCTGCACATTATCAAATGCCTAAGAATGATGTTGTGAGGTCATTGCTGCAGCTCCAGTGATGGACTGGACCAGTCCAGTTTGGGCGGTTTGCATCGGCATGGCCTCTTAGCATCTTCCTCTTTTTCTAGCTTCATCAGGTGAAGGAAGAGGAGGTGAAGCAGCTCACTCGGATCCGTGATTCTCTTCGAGGAATCCTGCAGCTAGAGAACAAGGGGGTGAGTTTTCAGTGAGCACTTGTGCTCTGTGTGTGTGTGTGTGTGTGAGTGTGTGGGGGAGGGAAGGGAGGGGGGAGGAGGGGAGGGGGAGTGAGTGAGTGAGTGGAGGGTCAACCAGGACCTTCAGGATCCCATTCTGTTTAAATTTGAGATTGGATGGCTTTAAAAGAGGATGAGACAAATTCATAGAGGACAAGGCTATCAACAGCTACTAGCCACAATGGCTATGTTCTGCCTCCACTGTTGGAGGCAGTATGCTCCTAAATACCAGTTGCTGGGAATTGTAGGTGGGGAGAGTCCTGTTGCGCTCAGGTCCTGCTTTTTCAGGCTTCCCATAAGTACAGTATCTGGCTGGCCACTGTGAGAACAGGATGCTGGACTAGACAGAGCAATGGTCTGATTCAACAGGGTTCTTCTCATGTTCTTACATCACCCGATTCATGAAATCATAGTTGATCACATAAGTTTTGATTGATTTTAAGTCTGCCTAGAACTTTGTACGTAGCTTAAATTTTGCATAATGCGCTGATCCCTCTGCTAATTTTGCATATGCTTTCCAGCTTTCATTGAACTGGCACGGATGCTGCTGCCTCCAAAATCCTGGAGCCAGCCCTGCTTGAGAAGTTAACCCTTGAATCAGTCACTTCCTGACAGGATTTTGAGCAGGGTCTTTGTGAGGGTACGATAGGGCATCTGGTGTGCAGAGAGTAACTATAGATAGATATTTTATATCTCCTGGCAAAATTTCAGGAAAACCTCAGCAGAAAGAACTCTGGCAGTGGTTACAGCATCCACCAGCACCAAGGCAACAAGCAGTATGGAACCGAGAAGTCGGGCTTTCTACACAAGAAAAGTGACGGGTGAGAACTAGCAACTGTCTTTGTGCTGGATCTTTGGAGTGTGGTGACTAAAGTCATGCGCATGCCTCTCTGGAAGGCTTCTTGCACCTTACTGTACAGCGGGGATCTCTAACGTGGCATCTGCAGGTGCATAAGTACTCACAGATGCCTCTTTCCTCCCCCCACTGCTGAAATTAGACTTCAGAGAAGCATTCTGTTGTAGACAATAGACTAAGTTGTGGTGTGTGTGTGTGGCACCCATGACAGTTTTTCTAGTTTTCAAATGTGGTCACAGGCCCCAAAAAGTCAACAACGCCTGCTGGACAGGACGGTTTGTCTGAACAGTTTGCATCGGGATCATGCTGGGGTGAAGCCAATAAGCTTCCTGGTTGAATGGGGATTAATTCTCTCATCTCCCCAGTCTGACCACTTTGTTACACTGGCTTCTCACTGATGTAAGCTTTCTATGTGATGCTAGCAACATTCAGGCATGCTGTTTTCCCACCTCTCATTTGATGTTATACAGTACAGAACAATGCTGTTTCTGTATATTAGAATTCAGTAGTCTTTTCTGGGATTGCCTTTAAACCAAACATGAATTTGAAGATCCATTTTAAAAGATGTTATTTTTTATTTGACGATGCTAGTGCTGCTGTTGCAACCCTCCTTACATCAGGCTGTGACCCAGTCGTGGATCCTAACCTACCAGTTGAAGACAAATGTTCTAACTAGATCAAACTTTTAATTTTCCCTTGTAAGCTTGGTTTATCCTGCACTGACTGTCTCTGTGTGTGCATATGTTATATAGGGAGTGCTGCTAAATTGCCTCAAAATGTTTGGGGTCAGGATATTTAAATAATCACCCATATCTGTATAAACAAGCCCAGACTTTGAGAGGCTCTGCTCTTGGCTTGCCTTTAAGATCCATCTGATTGGAGGGCACTGGAGATGGGATCTTTTCAGAAGTGGCTTCATCTTTTTAGGTGTTCCCTCCTGAAGCTCCAGAAGTAAAGGCTCATCAGTGGGCATTCAAAACCCTATTTCTTTCGGGTTGCTTTTAGCTGTGGTGCTGGGCTGAATGATCTCAGTGGCGGCTGGGTTTAAGTAGTCTGGTTTTAATCATGCTATTTATTTTATATAAGCCTGGTGCTTGCCTGTGAATTATTGTAAACAACTGTATTTTTTTACTCAGGTGTGATTTTCCTAGTTTTATGTTTTTATTTAATTTTCTGTGTCAACCCCCTTGCCCTTGCTTTGCCCTAAAAGTTGGCCTAGAAATATGTAAAATGAATAATCTATCTCACTGAGTCTGCGCATTTGCACACCTGTGCGCGCTCAGCAATTTCATCCAGCTTCATACTTTTTCTGGTATCTGATGAAATCGGCCTAAACAAGTTTTGCCTATAATGATCATACTGCAATAAAACTATTTAGCTTTAATGGTGCAAAAGTGTTTTGTCTGTGTTTTTCACCCACCCTTATGTTGCTCACTAAGCAGCATTAACTTGGGCCCCATCTGCACTATCAGTAGCAGTATCATACCCCTTTAAATAGCCGTGCTCCCCGCAAAGAATCCTGGGAACTGTAATTTAAGAGTATTGAGAGTTGTTAGGAGGCCCTTATTCTCTCCCCACCCCCCACAGAGCCACAGTTCTCAGAGTTCCATGGGAAGAGGGATTGATTGCTAAACCACTATGCAAATTGTGGCTCTCTGAGGGCAGTAGGGGTCTCCTTACAATGCCCTTAACAAACTACACTTCCCAGGATTCTTTGGGGGAAGCCATGACTGTTTAAAGTGGTATGCTTTAAATGTATAGAACAGATGGCGAAATGCTCTGTCAAAGGGAAATGCGCGCCAGATCTCTAATGACGGGGGGGGTACAGCTTTTGCCATTGGTGGTAAATCTGTGATATATCCATGCCTTTGTACTACCTCTCTCTTGCTGTCCCAGGATTCGGAAAGTGTGGCAGAAGAGGAAGTGTGGTGTGAAGTATGGATGCCTCACCATTTCGCACAGCACGGTGAGTGGGGCTTGCACCAGTGGGGTGAAATTTGCTGCCCAAAGAGGGCTTGCTTGCACAAAAGCCGCTGCTAAATTTGCATTGATGTGCCTTAAGTGTATTCAGCGGAATCTCTTTAGTGGATGTGTAAAAGCATAGCGCAGGAGGGTGGGGGACCTGTGGCCCTCCAGATGTTGTGGGATTACAAAACCCACCAGCCCTGACCATTGGCTATGCTGGCTGGGGCTGATAGGAACTGTAGTTCTGCAACAATGTGAGGGTCTCAGGTTCCCCCTCCCTGGCTTGCTGGAAAAGGTGCCTTCTGGCCACACCCCTTTTCCTCTGACGTTGACCGTGTGACTGCCAGAGGGTGTATTGGTGGGTGAGGCTAAAAGGCAAGTAAGGGAGGACATGCTGGTGATGTATAAGATTACGCATGATGTGGATAAGGTGGACAAGGTTTTCTCCCTCTCTTGTAACACTATGACCCGGGGCCATCCAAGGAAGCTGAATGCTGGAGGACTCAGGACAGACAAAAGAAAGTACTTCACACAGTGCAAGAGTTAAATTGTGGAATTTGCTCCCACAGGAGGCAGCGATGGCCACCAATTTGGATGGCTTCAAAAGAGGATTAGGCAAAGCTGGGGAGGATGAGGCTATCAATGGCTACTAGCCTCAATGACTATGTTTAACCTCCACTGTCGGAGGCAGGATGCTTCTGAAATACCAGCTGCTGGGAATTGCAAGAGTGGTGCTGTTGCACTCGGGTCCTGCTTGTGGGCTTCCAGTTGGCCACTGAGAACAGGATGCTGGACTAGATGGCTGTTGTGATGTTCTTAAAATGCTTTGAAACCAGCTTAAATATGGTGTCCCCAACTAAGCCCTGGGATGTGTAGTTTTGGGAGCATTCTTTGTTAAGAATCCCTTGATCCTTTATAGAACTATTACTAGCCATGATGGCTATGTTCTGCTGTGATGCTCGGAGGCAGCATGGTTCCAAATACCAGTTGCTGGACACCGCAGGAGAGTGTTCTTGCGCTCAGGTCCTGCTTGTGGGCTTCCCATGGGCATCTGGTTGGCCACCTTGAGAACAGGATGCTGGACTAGATGGGCCACTGGCAGGATCCAGCAGGGCTCTTTTTATGTTCTTATGAGGGGCATGATCAGAAGGTGCTTTTCTGCTTCCCCTTCACACGTTCATTGAATGCACGAGGGGAGGCTGCATGAACTACACCTATTATCTGTTGAGCTTTCATTTCCCCCAGGAATGATTTGATCACCCAGACGCCCTATTAGCTGCATAGTACCCACCACCTTCTTTCTCTCACTTTAGATACTTGCTTAGGCTGCTGGACCCCAAAACAAATGCTTTCCACCTCTTAATACACAGGGGTGGGGAATATTTTTTGGGCCCAGTGGCCAGAATTTTCTTTCCCCACCACCACCACCCCAGGTCAACTGTGACAGGTGGGTGGGATATGATGTCCTAAAGCCACCAGGTGACTGACAAGTGGGTGGTCCCATCCACCTGGAACACAGGGGTTGTGGGGAGATGGTGACCAGACAGGATTGAATTCCCTGCGCATGAGTTGATGCACGGGGAGTTCCATCTTGCTTCTGTAGTGATCAGCTTGCCCAGTCAGCCCATCCAACCACATCTTTACCTGTTCCACACCTGACGTCTCACATGATGCTGGTGTGGAGCAGATGGGTGTGGTTTGAGGAAAATGGCATTGTGGGCCAAAACGTGAGGCCCGGTGGGCCAAATTCGGCCCACGGGTTGGAAGTTCACCACTACTGCTCTGCTAGCTTACCTCTACATGATAACAAATCATTTTACTTCTCTCAGCTAGCCCTCCTAATCCTTTGCTGCTCTGTGGTCTGGTGTAGGCATGGTTTCTGATTGGGCCTGTCCTTGGCCAGGGAGGCTGCACCCAGTTCCCTTTCCTGTCTTTGCTTCTCCTCTCAGAATCCATTTTGCAAGCTTCTCAGCCAGCTTCTCTCTTCTCCGCTTCCCCACTCTCTCATCCTGTTTTCTTGTAGGTGCATGTTTAGTTTCTTCCGTCACCGCTAACTCTGTCCTTTCTTCTTCTTTTCTGTGTGGTCCTCAAATCTTTTTGTTGTGGCCATAACCACCTTTTTCTCCCTAATGGTTATGGATTCCTGGTTGTGTCACGACTGGTTTTACAAGTTGTGCTTTTATGTGGTAAAAAAACCCCGAAACCACAAGGTGCTTTGGCCAGGTTTTATGTTTAATATGTTGCTTGAAGGTGCCCTCGTGTGGCGAGAGCTGGTATCTTCTGTGCCCAAGTCAATGTTAGGTGTCAGTCTTACACCTTCCTTGTAGCTTACTCTAGTGTGGTTTAAGTATGGATAAGTCTTTTCAGTTTCTCATTTTTCCAGTCTTAGTTCAGCTTTCCCCACTGACACATCAGTTTGCATTTTTCTTAAAGTTTGCACAAAGATTTGCGCACGTTTTCATGCACATTTTCTTAATAATAAAAATAAGCATTTATTTAGGCAACTTGTATCTAGCCCTTTACCAAATGGTCTGGGGGTAGGGAGAGAAGAAGGGCAGATGGGTGGGGTGGGGAGGGAGAAGGAGGCAGGGATCCCTATGCAAGTGATCAATTCAGACATCTGGCAAGAGTGCTGTGTCCCTCCTCCAGTTGTCTACTGGGCAGGAAGGAAGCAAGACGGAAAGGAATAGGGGTGTCAGAGTGAGATACCCTGGCCCTTGATGTGTGACGTTTTAATTCCTGTTTTTTATTTGATCAGTTTTAAGTTTTTATATTGTATGTTTTAAAATATGGTTTATATTGTAATTATTAAAATTTGTTGTAAGCCAATGATGGATTGTAGGCTGCAGTCCCATATTCCCTTACCCAGGAATAAGCCCCATTGTTGAACTCAGTGCAGATATGCATCAGATTGCACTGTTAGGGTCATGAGCTAGAAAACAGAGTTCATGGTGAATAGAGTTGTTTGGGGAGGGTCTGCTTGCTGACCCACAGCTCCCACTTCTTTGCCTTTTGCAGATAAACCGCCCCCCTGTAAAGTTAAATCTGTTGACCTGTCAAGTGAGGCCTCATCCAGAAGATAAAAAGTCCTTTGACCTTGTGACACGTAAGTAAAGAGCATATTGCAGACTCCGGCTCATAAGTGACTTCTTGATGTCTTCTAGGACAGTTGTTTCTCAAACTTATTTTCCCCACTTGAAAAGTGCTGATGGCCTTGGCGGACCACTTAATGGTTTTTCTGCCTCTTGTAGTGTTTGTAATGCGCTGTGCTAGATGCTGTAATGATTTTTAATTGTATTTGTATTGCTTGTTTTATTTCTCATAGGGTATTTTATTGTCGTACAACTTGAATTTCCTAGAATTCAAAATGTAATAGAATAAAATGCAATATGAAAAGTATAAAAAGCATTAAAGGTACGATTACAAATCAGTATGAGTATTTAATGTGGACATGCTGTGGACCTACCTGAATGAAGCTTACGGACCACTGGTGGTCCACGGACTGCAGTTTGGGAACCTTAGAGAAAAAGAATCAAGTAGAGGGCTGGATTCTTTCTTCCTTTTCTTTGATGAGGTTCATACGCCACACTATCAGTTTTGACAGTAAGACATGAAACTGAAATTGTGTTGCAATGAAATATAAGAAATGAAAAGAAATAAATATACAATTAAAATTCATATGAATATTTAATGTGGACATGTTGCAGACCACCTGAGTGAAGCTTTTAGGGCACTGGTGGTCCATGGAACACAGTTTGGAAACCCCTGTTCTATGTCATCACAGCTGGAGGTACAATGTTGCTTCTTGGGATTTTTTGGTTAGTTTTGTTTCATGCAAACCAGTGCAGGGAATCTGAGGCCTGGCAACTAAATGCGGCCCTCCAGGCCTCTCTGTTTGGCCATGCTTCACACCCCCGGGTCTTGCCTGGCTGACTGGAAGGTGTCCTTGAACTCTGATGCTGCTTGTCTAGATGGAGGATAAAGAGAGGGATGTGTGTAAAAACCAGTCTATATACCAAGGTAAAATTTACATTTGTTGCTTGCTCCGCCCACTTTTGCCTCTGGCCTCACCCACCACTGGCACGTGGCCCTTGGAAGGCTTCCCAGAAGGGAATGGCCAGAAAGTAGATTAGACTCAGGTCCTGCTTGTGGGCTTCCTATGGGCATTGGGTTGGCTAGTGGGAGAACAGAGTGTTGGACTAGATGGGCTCTTCTTACATTTTTATCTACAGGTAGATCTCTGGGTGATTTGCAGTGGATCACCAAGTATGCTTGACTCCCAGTTGTTTAATAGCAACAATGCCCTTAGAATGTTGAAATGAACAAAATTTGGCAGGTGCCAAATACAAATTCCTGGGCTAAGGTGCACTCGGTGGTGCCCTGTTCTTCAATGCCAAATGTATGCTTGGCCCCTTCCTAAGCCATTGCTTTGCATAAATTTGCATATATGCTTAACATTTCTGCTTTTGCCCTTTATGGGTAAAGGCTAGGAGCTCTGCAGGGCAGTGCAACTCTGCCCATTACTAGATTGATACTCAGGCACCTTGCTACAGGGTCTAAGGTTACTTACCCTCCTGGAACCATGTTTGGGGGAAGTGCTTTGTGGCTGAGATTCCCCTGAGATTGCAAGGTTCCTGCACTGAACAGTGGGTTGGACTAGATGACCTCCAAGGTACCCTCCAGTTTAAAAATTCTATGCCTTTTTTTTAAAAAACGTTGAGCTACATTTCATGATTCTGTACCCTTTCACCCATCCACATTTCCTCTCCTTGCAGATAACAGGACTTATCACTTCCAAGCAGAGGATGAGCAAGAGTGTGTTGTGTAAGTTCCTTGTTTTCTGTGTTGTCTGCCCTAGGCCTCTTGCCCTTCTGATTGGGAAAATTGCTAGCAGCATTAAAAAGGGGAGCAAGCAGTTGCTGCTGCTGCTGCTTTTGCTCAGGAGAAACAGAAGAAAGAAAAGATGCCCTTGCTTCTGTTCCTGCCATTACGCCCCTGTTTTTTCCTTAGGGGGGAGGGCCGTAGCTCAGTGGCAGAGCATCTTCCCTGCATGCAGAAAGTCCTAGGTTCAATCCCCAACATCTCCAGGTAGGGCTGGGAGAGACTCAGTATCTGAAATTCTGAAGATCCGCTGCCAGTCAGTGGACCGATTGTTCTAACTTGGCACAAGACAACTTCCTATGCATGCCCCAGAGCAGAATGCTGAACACTGAACAGCAAACAGCAAAGAACAGTGTTTCTACCAAAGGCACTTATATAGGACAGAAGTGGCGAGATGAGAGGCTGGCCTAGCTTTCCCCAGCCTGGTGCCCTCCAGATGTTTTGGACTACATCTCACATCATCCCTGACCATTGTCGTGTTGGCTGGGGCTGATGGGAGCTGTAGTCCAAAATATCTGGAGGGCAGCCATCTGGGGAAGGCCAGGCTAGATAAAGGAGTCACAGAACCTGGGCGTGTGGGGAAAGGGTTAATCGGAAGCAGATGGTCCCAGAAAGGTGGGGCAAGAGTTTATCTGTTTACCAGAGACGTTGCAGAATGAGGGAGCCTGCTGAACAGATATGGGATGTTACAGGCAGGGACAAGGAAAGTGTGGCCTTCTGGAAGTTGTTAGACTGCAAGTACTATTAGATATGAGATGATTTATTTATTCAGGGCCAAGGAAGATTGATTGATTTCGAATGCTTATACCCTGCTTATAGATCCGAGAGGCTCTCAAGACAGCTTAAAAAATAATAATAAAAATGGCATTCAAGTCTGATATTAGGAACAGAAAGAACATGGGTGCTTTTAATAGTGCCAGGATTATTCAGGTGGCCTTTTCTACCCTTATCCTTGGTCTTCCCTTGAGTTGCCCTTTGGCCTCTGCCTACTAGGCAGCAGAGCCTGCTGAGGGTAGCTAAGGCAAGGGAGTGGGGCTGAGTAACTGGAACTTGCTCAGCCCATGATAGAGGAAAGTCTTCACTTGAGATGATGGGAATTTGGAAACATCTGGAGGACTCCCGAGTTCCAAACCCCTGGCATATAGGGTATGGTGTGCTAGTTTTCTTGACATCATATTAAACCTCATAGCTCAGTGGCCACTTAGACTTGGCTGCAGGTTCCCTAGCCCTGATAGAAACATAGGAAGCTGAGTCAGACCGTTGGTCCATCTAGCTCAGTATTGTCTACACTGATCGGCAGTTGTTCTTCTGGGTTTCAGGCAGGAAAAATTCCCAGCCATACTTGAGAGATGGTGGGGATTGAACCTGAGACCTTCTGCATGCAAAACAGATGCTCTACCACTGAGCCATGGCCCTTCCCCTGATGTATAGAGGTTGTTTGGTCATGCAAAAAGTCTCTCTGAATGCAATCAGGCAAGGCATTTGTTCTGGCCTCTGAATTAACTAACTGGGTATATGAGCTCTATGTTGGATCCCTGATTGGTGGTGTTTTCCATTAACCAGATGGGTCTCGGTGCTCCAGAACAGCAAGGATGAAGCCCTCAGCAATGCCTTCAAGGGGGACCCAGGGGGCTGCGTGTCTTCAGCTGGCAGCATGGCAGATGGAGGGCTGCAAGAACTCACCAAGCTTATCATTGGCGAGGTGAAGAACATGCCAGGCAACAGGCAGTGCTGTGACTGCGGGGCCCCAGGTAGGTTCAGGAGGGATGGGCACTACCAGCACTTATAAAATCTAGGGTGAAAGTATCATTATTCCTTCTAATCCAGTGGGAATATTTCCATTCAAGCCCTACTGAAATGAAGAAGGCCCATGGTAATGAAATCAGATTTACTGTATTTGTTTAAAACTGTTTTGAAGTTGTGTTCATGTAAAAAAATGTTAATAGAATGTTAGTAGGTGCAGATGAGATATGACTGACAGGTGGGAGGGGATGTGTGAGTGAGAATTCCAAGGGAAGTTTTGAAGAGAAAAGCCATTGGGGTTTGACAGAGTTAGATAGGATTAAGGCTCAATAAGAGAACATCTAGTTAGAAGGGCTGGGGTTTTGGGGGAGGATTTCTTTGGGATTAGTGGGGTAGGATAGGTAGGTGGGATAGGGACAAGAACAACTTACTCATTTATTATCACATGTAACATGTTGCATATAATACAGTTTATTTGTTTGATTCAGCTTGGTCAACCGTGCTACCATACTAAAGTGCTATTTTGTACCTCTGCCTATACCAGTTTTACAGACCAATAACACCAGTGATCACCTTTTGAGGAAAAGGTGGTGGGGCTGATCCTTGTGGTTTAGAGGGCATATCTGACCCAGGCTGAGGTGGACTTCCTGGGGATTTCCTGATCCAGGCATTTGGGAAACAGGAGGTGGTCATCCCAGAGACATAGAAATGTCACAGCCATGCCAGAGAGTCTCTTAATTTGTTTCTGTGGCACTTCCAGTGGAGACCCTTCCAATTGCCTGTGCCCACTATCATTTTGTAACCACTACCTGTCTTGGTGCTTGTTTGCTTATGGTGGAAGAGAGTGTACCTGCTTGGTTTCATTCAGGACATGGCATTTGGGTCCCACAGGTATCTTGATGAAGGTTGTAGGCTTTTCAATGAGCTCCCTGGCTGAGCAGGGATTTGAACCCGGGTCTCCCAGCCCCCAGTCCAACGTGCTAACCACTAAACCACACTGGCTGTCTCATTAGAATTCTATGGCACATATTCCCCCCCCTATATAAATGTTGAAATTAACACATTGCCTACCATAAACCTATTTGGTAGCTAATGTTATCAAATGGATCATAGGACATAATTTATTTATTCGTTACATTTAAACCTCTCATTTCCTCCAAGGAGCTGAAGGTGTACATGGTTCTTCCACTCCGTATGTGAGTTGGTTAGGCTAAGAGGCAATGACTGCCTCCAGGTCACCTTCAGAACTTTGTGGCTGAGTGGGGATTTGAACCCTGGTCTCCCACTACATCACACTGGCCAATAGACCCTAATCTTCTGTTACTGGACAGAGATGTTAAGCTACTCCTGTGCACTCTTAAACACATCTCATCAAAGGTCAGTCTCCCCTCCTACCATTTCTGAATATTAAGTATGTAAGAAGAGCCCCACTGGATGAAGCTAATGGCCTATCTCATCCTGCTGCCCCCCCCCCGCCACCCCCGTGGCCAACCAGATGCCTATGGAAAGACTACAAGCAGGGTGTGAGGGCAATCGCACTCTCCCATGCATGGTCCCAAGCAACTGCTTCTGATCCTGGATGTAATATAGCCATCATGATTAGTAGCCATCAATGGCCTTATTCTCCATTAGTTTGTATATGGACTGTCGGAAGGCAGAGCTGGGGTCCCAATCCCGGGGAGCTGGATCCCGGAGAGTTGGGAGAAGAGTATTCGGATGGATGGCAGAGGGAAGGGGGAGGAACTTCCCCCCTTTGGAGCGAAGACGAAACAGAGGAACTACCAGTGATAAGGTCGCTTAGCGACGGGGAGCCTGAGCCCTCCCTGGACATTCTCACGCCTCCCCCTCTTTCAGGCTCAGAGCAAGAGGGGAAAGAGGGAGGGCTGCTCACAGCCGAAAATCGGGGAGGCAGTTTACCATCAGCCCCTCCCCTATCCCCCATCCTGGAATCGGAAACTTCAGAAGAGGAGGGGGTGATGCTTCCCCCCTCACCGCGCACACGCAGATAGCTGTAAAGACAGGAGAGAAGGGGGGGAAGGCGGGCAGTACCTGAGGGGCAGTTAAGGAGGAGCGAAAGATTGCGCGCCCGTTTGGCCCCTTCTTAAAGAACAGGCGGGAAGAAGTCCCTTGCTCTGTCAACTTTCTCCCAATGCCGCAGGACCTGTATCCCTGTATTGTTTCATGAGAAAACACAGTCTTTGTTTGGACATTACCCTAATAAAACACGAATTAACTACAGCCGTTGGTCTGGTTCCTGAGTCACATCCTGGGCCTGACATGGACTCAATACACCCTCATTTTCCTGTCATGGCTTCCTTTCTAAGAAAAGGCTTCCAGATGGTTTCCTAGCACAATTTAAAGTAGGGAAGTGCACTGACCAGGAAATTTGGTTCTTTGGGAAACAGCCATGGTCTGGACATGCTTTGGGGCCACAGAATATCAAGTGTTTTGGAAGTGGAAAGATGGAATGGAGTATCAGGGAAGAGGGCATAGCTGGCTGAAGCTCTGCAATAAAATGTTGCAAGTCCTGTTTGTTGACATTATGAAGCTTGGGTTCAAAATGCTTTCAGCCCATCGAGATCTTGGTAGGAAGCACAGAATATTCTAAGTGTGGTGGGGACTTGAGAATATATTGTAACGGTTGGTCAAGATTGGGAAGGAAATGTCACTGAGCAGAGTTGCATTTGGGAGGGAAGGAAATGTCATTTTGTGCAACATCTCTGTAATCAGTGGCACTCTGTCTCTCTCTCTCAGATCCCACATGGCTTTCCACCAATCTTGGCATTCTGACATGCATCGAGTGCTCAGGGATCCACCGTGAGTTGGGGGTGCACTACTCCCGTATCCAGTCTCTGACACTAGATGTGCTCAGCACTTCCGAACTTCTGGTAAGCGCTATCCCTCTGCATCGGAAAGAGTGCCCCTTTCCCCATTTCTGTTTTATGTATTTAACTGGAGCATTTGCAACCCTCTCTTCAGTCAAAAAGGCTCCCAGAGTGACTTACATACAATCAGTTAAAACAAGACAGCCCTTGCCTGCAGGCTTACCATCTAAAAGAAATCATGACACACAAGGAAAAAGGGCCAGGGGGGGGGGGGAAGAGAAGAAAAGCAAACCCAGGCACCAATTCTTAAATAATCATTCTTCTAATGACCAGCTGGCATAGAAATAGTTCAGGGGTAGGAAGTGCCTGGTGGGGCTGGTCTTTTGGCAAAGGTGATAGAATGAGCCCTGCTTCTTATCTGTCCCACTGAGGCAGCCTGATGGAAGGGGTGTTTTCTTTCTCTCTCTTGCGCCTGTGTTGCCAAGGTTGCTTCCTCCTTGGTGGCATCAGGTTTTTCAGCATAACTGGCACAACAGTAGAAAGTTTAAATCTGGTATAAAGCCAGATATTTTTGTGGATATAGACAGATCTTAAAGCTAGCAGAAGCCAGCCAGATGCCCATGGGGTTAGTTTAGACCAGGAATAGGGAATCTATGGCCTTCCAGATCTTGCTGGTCTCCCAGCTCCCATCAGCTCCAGGATGGCCCAATGGTCAGGGATTATGATGTAGTCCAACAACATCTGAAGGACCAGAGGCTCCTCAGTCATGCTTTAGATCCCTCCTTATATGCCAGTAGCTGCCGCTGAGTCCTAAGAGGGATACATTCTCTGAACAGTGATGCCACCAGGAAGGGGAGCAGCAGGCTGTGACTGCCTAAAAGTAGGGAAGGGAAGGCGCCTTGTGGAGAAATGCTCCCGATGCAAAGGCCTGGAAAAATCTGGGAATAAATATTTTTATTTCCGTAGGTTAGGTTAGACTTACAGCGAGAATAAAATATAGTAATAAAAATACATGAACATATTGAAAACATAGAATAAAACATCAAATCATTGGTGCTCCCCAGATATCTGGGTGCATGGGGTTAAAATATTGAACACTAAGCAGCAAACAGATTCTTGCATGTACTTAGCTCTGTCTTCAACGGTACCCTAAACAAAATTGTTTTCACTTTTTGTTCAAAATAAAGGAGGGAGGCATCTCACCTTTGCTAACCTTGCTAGCTAACCAGATGGACACATATGGGGAACTCTGCTGCCCATCAGGGCTGGCGTCAGCACCTGGCAACCTTGGGTAACTGCTGGGGCTCCAGTGCTCTGGCAGCACCCCCTGCTGATGCCTGCCCTGGGCTCCCTTTTTATTTTTATATTTTTCCTGGTCAAGCAGCTGGGTCTAGCCTACATTGTTCAACGTTCTGGTTTTGGTGTCCAAAGCAAAATATTAATATGTTTTTAAAGATGTTTTGTTTTAATCTGTTTTAAAGTCTTTTGTTTTTAAGATGTTTTAGGGTGTTTTTAGTGTTTTTGTTTGCCACTCCGGGCTCCTTCTGGGAGGAAGTGCGGGATATAGATTTAATAAATAAATAAATTGTAATTTCCCACAGTAGCCTGTTTCTCTGGGACATTAAGGGAAATGTTAAGGGTGACTTCAGGGTGATGCTCAGAGCACCACTGATCCTGCCCCCACCATTATCAGGTAAGCTGGATAAGCCACTTAAGCAAAGGACAGGGCCCACCAGAGTACAGTATCCAAAGCCTGGATATCCTTAATGCTTTGTGGGGAGAATCCTCCCCTCCTTTGACACAGGTTCCTTTCTTGTTTGCAGCTGGCTGTCAGCATTGGAAACGCCAAGTTTAATGAAGTCATGGAGGCTACCTTGTCAGCACAAAGCAGCCCCAAACCCTCCTCAAGCAGCGACATGTGAGTAGGAACTGAAATTGACAGGAGAAAAAAAGCATGGGGCATATGTCTAATCAGGATAGGTTTTGGGTATGGGGCTCCATATGTTGCCAGGGTGGGTATGGAGCTCCATCTATTGTGTATGAAACAAGGGAAAGGAATTGATTGATATACTTGGGTGTGAGGCTTTGCATTCAGTGGGCACAGCTTTGTGTGATGAACAGTAAGTCTTGAGGAAGCTGAGCTGATTGTCACCAACAGCACAGAAACATGTGCTCCTCTGTTCTGTGTGTGTGTGGGGGGGGAGGGGGGTTCAGATTGTTGGATTCCTGATATATGTTGCAACAGGAAATAATTAATCTGTTAAGACTGGTAGTTGAAAAAGTAAAGAAAAGTAGTGTTTATTACTCCAAGGAAACAAAAGTCATACATGCTGTTGCAGCCATTGTGGAGCCATGAAGCTTGCACTCACAGGCACTATCTCTGATGGACCAGACAGGAAGAGGAGAGAGGAAGGGGCGAAGGCAAAGCCTGTGTAAACAAACAACGGAGGGATTCTGTGAGGGATTGTAGATGGGCCTTTTGGTCTGATCCAGCTGGGCTCTTCTTAATGTTCTTATGATGAATGCCTCTGAGGTCAGCAAGTGCCATTTGGGACCTCTCCCTCTTCCCTCCATGTAGGAATGCCCGGAAGGAATTCATCATGGCAAAGTACATGGAGCGCAAGTATGTTCACAAAGCTGCTCAGGATGATCCTTGTCGCCTCTGGGAAGCCATCAGGAGCAGGGATCTCATGGCTCTGCTTCAGGCCTTTGCAGAGGGTCACGATCTGTCCAAACCTCTGGCCAGCCCCGAAGGCCAGGTAAGCTAAATAAAGTGGGGCAGTAAAGCAAGACGGGTGTCATCTCTTGCCTGGCCAGAAGCAGCTCGGCTTCACAAGGCTCCATACTCAGTGGCAGGTCCTGTCCTGCGACTGGTGGTGCCCAATGGGACCGGTGGGGAGGAAGGCAGGGAGCCCAACAGTAGGTGGAGCCTGAGCCAATGAGAAGCAGAACCAACTAATTCTAGTTTTGTCCCTGTCCTCTTCCCTGCCGAGTTCTACAAGGGTTAATACTGAGACTAAGCTGACAGTCAGTGCCAGCCCCTGGACAGGTTGGACGTAAGCAAGCAGGCAGGTGGGGCTGGCAGAGGGCAGACTGAAGTTGGTAGGGCAATGCCCCATTTTCCCTAATGGAGCAGCCTCCTTTGGGCCTGTCTTTCTTAAGGGAGGGCTGTCGCTCTAGTAGTAAAATGCAAAGGAACTGTTTATTGGTACAACAGATTTACTTATTTATTTTGCTGTGGTTTTCCTGCTTCTGGGCAGGCGCTGTGGAATCTTGCCTGTAGCTCTCGCCACTGTGTGGCCGCTTCTGCCACACCCAGCCAGATTGTCCCTTTCAGATTGTGTTCTTTCTTGTGGTTTTGGTTTGATTACATTTGTATACTTCCCAGAAACCGAGTCCTAGGGCCAGTTTACAGATTCACTAAAATATATAGAAATAAAATCCAAACCAAACATCATAAAACACTGAGACCAATTATATAAAAAAATTACAACCGGAGGGGGGAGGGAACCCCTAAAACCAGTGTAACTACAACTCCTAAAATAATTTAAAGCCAATATAAAACCAGCAAGGGGTCTTGGAAAAAAGCCTTTCATTGGCTGCAATGCTTTCCAAGCGTAACTACTGAAGGGGTGGTGTGTGTGTGGGAGACAGACGGGGAGAGGGCTAGACCTACCTAATTTTTTGTATTGGCTCTGCCTGTTGCTGACATGTGGCCCACCCGAAGGTTGGTCACAAGGGGCTGTGGCCCTCAAACTGAAAAGGGTTCCTCACTCCTGATCTTTCAGATTGGGTGACACTGTGAAGCAGGCCTTTTTGGCAGCAGCGTCCAAACTATGGAGTCTGTTTTTCAAGGTTAGAAGCTCAGGGTTATATTCAACTAAGTCCTACTCAGAGCAGATCTGTTGAAATGAATGAACCTAAGGTGGTCATATATATTAATTTCAGTGGGGTATGCTCTGAGCTGGACTGGCACTGAATACTACCCTGTGTCCTTTTTTGAGGAATCTTTTGTAGTTTTCTTCTCATCCTTTCCCTTTTAATGGATTGTGGTTTTAATCATTGTCCCCCATCTTGAGAGTCACTGTAAAATGAATTCTAAATTTTCCAAATAAGTAATGCCCCCCGCTTCAAAATCACATCAACACAGCTTACACAGGATTTCCATTTGAGTCATGCTTTGTTCTTTGCATTTTTCCTCTTGATCGAACTTGAAGTGTTGGAACAGAGCAGTAGCATGGGAAAATGTGCAAAGTCTTGCCTCTTTCTCCTCTTACAGGAACAAGGTGAACGGGCGTTGCATCTGGCTGTGCGCTATGCCAACAAGACCTCCCTCCCGCTGGTTGACTTCATTATTCAGAATGGGTAAGTCTCAACTTAGAAGACTCCCTGTACTTTGTGCATGCACGCCTGCAGGAAGCCAAAATTCTGTACCTAACATTGTGCCACCAGGTTCAACTAGGTCTAATAACACTTTTGTCTAATAAGGAACTCAGGTGGCAGGTGCTGATAGAATGGGGCCACTGAGAAATGAGAGTCACATCCACACTATACATCAAAAGCACATGGCTTCCTCTAGAGGATCCTAGGAACTGTTGTTTGCAAAAAGGTGCTAGCTCTGTGAGGGGTAACCTACAGTTCCCAGGATTATTTTTTTTGGGGGGGGGGGAGAAGCCATATGCTTTCAGTGTATAGTGTGGTTTGGATGTGACTGAGGAGGAATTATCAGCATGAGGGAATTCTTTAGCAGGAATAAAGAAAATAAGGGTGGAACATGCTTACTAGCCACAGATTGCTAGAAAACTAGGAATTGGGGGGGGCAGAGAGAAATGGGATGTCCTGTTTGACTAGATCCCTGACCCAATAGGAAAATCAGAAGCTGCCTTAGACCACTGGTCCATCTAGTTCAGTATTGTCTGCAGTGACTTTCCCGGGTTTTAGGCAGGGATCTTTCCTAGCCCTATCTGGAGATGCTGGGGATTGAACCTGGGGCTTTCTGCATACAAGTGAGATGCTCTACCACTGAGATGTAGCCCTTCCCTGTTGCCATTCAAGAGCAGTGCATTTTTGTTAAAGGTCCCATGAGTAAGAGAGCCAGTATGATGTAGTGGTGAAGGTGTTGGACTATGACCTGGGAGACCAGGGTTCGAATCCCCACACAGCCATGAAGCTCACTGGGTGACCTTGGGCCAGTCACTACCTCTCAGCCTCAGAGGGAGGCAATGGTAAACCCCCTCTGAATACTGCTTACCACGAAAACCCTGTTCATAGGATCGCCGTAAGTCAGGATCGTCTTGAAGGCAGTCCATTTCCATTTTCCCATGAGTAAAATGGTATAATGACATAATCCAGAATTTTCTTTATAATATTCCGAATGCTTGATTGCTTTGGACTTCAGTCTAAAGTAAGGTGTGTGTGTGTGAGGGGGAGTGACTGAAAAGAATGGAGAGAGGAGATGTTTATGGTGAAGTTTATAAGCTCTCCCCTGCAGCTAAGACAGCTTTACAAACCAGGCTTTGTATTTTAGCTTATGATTTATTATTTGAAGAAAACTGGATTGTTGCCCTTTATTGTCTTGTGCTTGTGCAGAGGAAACCTGGACAGGCCTACTCCAGATGGGAACACAGCCTTACACTATGGAGCCCAGTATAATCAGCCCAATTGTATCAAGCTGCTGCTGAAAGGGAAGGCCTCCACAAATGCAGGTAGGATGGCCCTTGCGGCACTGAGGAATTCGCAGTAGTGATTTATTTAGTTATTTGCAAACATGAAAGTGACCAGGCAAGTGTATTCTTATCTCTCCAACCCCCAGAGGGCCAAATTGGCTGCCCACCTGTCAATCTCCTGATGTCATAGTGATGTTGAGTGATGTGGCAATTTGCCGCCTGGCTGCTGGGACTTCATGCTACTCTTTGAATCTCTGGTTTTCAAACACTCTCAAGCGTTTAGGAAAGCCCTGAGGATCCTTTTGTTTGTCTGCTTTTTCTTGAGTTTTGTCTTGTATCTTGGGGTCTGATGTTCACAGTTTATTGTTACATCAGTTTGCAATTTTTTAAAATCCTCATGAAAATTTATTAGCATTAAAGTTCACATTCTGCTAATAATACAGATTTTTGCTCTGTTGCATGTCATTTTCACTAATATATGTGGGTTGTATCCAGTAGGGCTGTGCTCTGTATTTGGCTGAGGGCAGAGCCAAATCAGGCATCATCGGAGGCATTTGGGCCTCGGCCGAATTGGGCTGAGATAGCCACGGATCGCTATGGGTTGGGTACTGCGGCCCAGAGTGATCTGGGGCTATCGGGGCCGGATGTAGGGCAGGAAGAAGAGGCAGGTGTGAGCAGGAAAGAAGAGAGAAGCCAGGGAAAGGAGGCACATTTTTGTGTGAGAAGGTTGGTGCCTGCCTTTTCCACCCAGTCTCTCCTCCTTCCTGCCAGCGCCCGCAAGCCCCACACACCAAACTCCCACGTGAGCAGCTTTCCTGAACCCCAGGGAAGGCTCTCACAGAGGAGCAGCACCTCACAGTAGGGAATCACCTTGCATATCACCTGCCGGCAGAGAAACTGCTTGTGAAGCAGCAGCTACTGGCAATGCTCGGCATGGGATTGCCTTGCTTACCAGTTAGTAAGGAAAATCATTGCATCCTGTGCTGGTTGCACCCACCTGCTCTCAATCATGGGGGGGGGGAGGAGACGGAGACATACTGTCTCCTTCTTCACCCCAACCATATGTTTAATTCAGAGCTTGGAAACGTTACTTTTCTGAACTACAACTCCCATCAACCCCAGCCAGCATGGCCACTGGATTGGGCTGATGGGAGTTGTAGTTCAAAAAAGTAACTTTTCCAAGGTCTGGTTTAATTTAAAAAAACCTTAACCCTGCCCCCCATAACTTCAGGGATGGATCCAGGGTGGAGTGGGTGGTCCCTTCTTCATGACTGGTCAGATTGACCCACCTTGGAGGCCACAGATTGGGGCCACAAGGCAGTAAGGGAGGCCAGTATCTAGTGCTAATCATACTCAGAGCAGACCCATTGAAATGAATGGACATGGCTAATCAGTGGGTCTACTCTGAGTAGCTTAGCGAAAATTGCATTTTTATGTACATTTCACTCAAATATACATATTTTTGTACACATTTGGCTGGAGGAGCTGCTTCACAAAAGGGAAGTGCACAAATTGCAAGGATAGCTGTGTTGCCATTCAGTCTGGGGGAATGCAAATTAAGTATGTTCAAATTAAAATGTGATCTGACTCAATTTCCCTTCCATCCCTTTCCCCCCCTCACTTTAATGATTTTATTGTTGGGGTTGTAGTGCATTGTATTTTAATTGTATGCTTCCTTGAGAGGGCCTTCTCCCTGAAAGTTGATATAATTCTTAATTATTATTTTTATTTTTAAAAAGTGAGCTCTCCTGTATGAACCTCAAGCTCTGTTAGCATTTAAAAGCTACCAATGAGGCCTTGTCAAAAATGCCACTGAGAGTGGAGGCAAGGTTGGCTTCCACGTAACTTCAGCCCGAGGGCCAGTTTACTCTTTGGGCCACCTTCTCAGGGCCATATGTCAGTGGTGGGTGAGGCCAGAGGCAAATGTGGGCAGAGCAGGCAATGTAAATTTCACTGTTGTGCAGGAGGTTAGTGTTTAAAGACACATTCCAGCCAGGCACAAGTTCTTGCTGTGGGTGGGGAGCAGGGGTGGTGAGGGCTATCGCCTGGGGACAATTCTGAGGGCCACAGAGAGAGACCTGGAGGGGCAGCATTCAATCTTTAAGGCCTGAGGGACTTATTTTATTGTGACCTCAGAATTCTTCATTACAAAATTAAAATAAGTGTGAATTTCAAAGAATGGCTGCATTTCAATTCTCATCTTGTTTCAGAAAGTGCCAATTTGATAGATTCGGTTTTAAATGAGAACTGAATCGAATTTCTCACCCATCCCTAGTTGGAGCACATGATGGAATATCTTGAACATTCTTTTACACACACACACACCCCAAATCTGGGCCCTTACTTCAGCTTTGCTTTTTTCTCTCTGTCCAGTAAATGCAGCTGGTGAAACACCTGTGGATGTGGCAAGGAGGTACAAGAATGCGGAGTGCGAAGACCTGGTAGGTGGGGTCATCTGTGAAGCATTGAGAGTAGTATGGTGTAGAGATGGATGGATCTGTCGGTTTCAGTTACCTTAGTTTCTCCTTTTTCCAGGCTTAAATTTAGTTCTCCGAGTTTCTGCAGCAATTTGCCATTTTTTAGAAATAAAAATCCTCAAATGAGAATTGTTCAGCATTTTTAGTGCACATTCCTAATACCTTTTTGTCTGCAGTTTTGACTAATGTACACATTTTTGCAAGGAATGTCCCCTAATGTAATATGTTTTGTATTATTTTCACTAATATATTCATTTTTATGCCCACATTCCCCTAATATATGCAGCTCTTGAAGAACCAGATGTGTCCTCAGTGGGGAACTAACAATGGAGTCTTTCCTGTCCTCTTTGTTTACAGCTGGAGCAAGCGCAGGCGGGAAGGTTGGCTCCCCAGATGCATGTGGACTATGACTGGGAAGCTCCTCAGGAGTTATCTTATGACAGTGAAGATGACCTGGATGAAAAGGTGCTGTGTTGGGCGCCCTGAGTGTCTTTGTCCTGATTCAGGGGTGGGGAACTTGTGATCATCCCTGCGTTGTTGGACTCCAGTTCCCATCAGCCACAGTCAACATGGCCAATGGTCAAGGATGATGGGACTTGTAGTCCAACAAATATGTGGAAGGCCACAGCTTCCCCATCTCTGTTGAAATGCCCCAGGCAGTGGTCAGTGCTTTTCCCTCCAGACAGAAGAATTTCATCTGATGTAAGGATGTCCTGCTCTCTGGTTGCCCTGGTAATGGGGTCCTGTGGTTGAAAAACCAATTGATCTCCCAGAGGGTGCATAGGTAAACTATGGAATTTGCTCCCATAAGATATATTGATGGCTTTAAAAGATGGTTAGACAAATACATCGAGGATAAGGCTATCAATGGCTACTAGCCATGACGGCTGTGTTCAACCTCCACTGTTGGAGTCCGTATGCCTCTGAATGCCAGTTGCTGGGAATCACAAATGAGGAGAGGGCTGTTGCCCTCAGGGTCCTGCTTGCGACCTTCCCATAGGAATCTGGTTGGCCACTATGAGAACCAGGATGCTGGACTAGATGGGTCTTTGGTCTGATCCAGCAGGGCTTTTCTTGTATTCTGCTGTCAGTCTTGGGTTGCTCAAGGAAGGATCTGATAGAGGCTTTCAACAGGATTGTCAGCGTTGCCAGTCACAGTTTGTCACCTCATCGCAAGGGCCCCCATCTGCCTAGATTGGCCCGTTTCTCTCATCCCATTGCTTCCTCTCCAACTATGGAGCCTCCAGATTTGGAGGCAATCTGTCTCTCTGTGCCAGCCGCTGGGAAGCAGCAGTGGGAGAGCGCTATTGTCTCCATGTCCTCCCTGTTGGTTTTCCAGAGGCATTGTGGTGTAGTGGTTAGAGTGTCAGACTGGGACCTGGGAGACCAGGGTTCAAATCCTTGCTCGGCCATGAAGTTCACTAGGTAATCTTGGCCCAGTCACTGTCTCACAGCCCAACCCACCTCGTAGGGTTGTTGCAAGGATAAAATGGGGAAGAACCATGTTTGTATATACTACCTTGAGCTCGTTGGGGGAAAGATGGGATATTAATATAATTAATAATAATAAATCTGGTTGGCCGCTGTGAAAAGTGGGATGCTGGATTTGGTCTGATCCAGCACAGATCTTATGCTTTTTTATGTTGTAGTTGTTCTTGTGTAATTTATTACCCGCTCTTCACCCTGAGGTCCCAGGACAGATTACAGCCATTTAAAATACATCCTTAAAATAATTTAAAACAACTTACAAACATCACAAAAATAGGGATGGTCCTAAAAATATACATCTCAGATGTCAAAGGCTACGGTAAAGAGGTGTGTCTTCAGCTAATCATTAATGACTGTTCTGGTATGTTCTCTGGCGTGTGCCCTGACCGTCTCCAGATGTACATCAATTTCAACATATTTTGCAGTGTGTTGAGCAATGGAGAGGCCTTTAGGGCTCAGCCTTGATTCTTTGAGGAAGGATTGGATGCAGTGAAGGAACTGGACCTGGGAGAAGTGACAGCACAAAACACAGGGCAGTTACTGAGAATCTAGCACAGCCTTGTTCTCACCTGGTGCTCTCTAGATATTTTGGGTCCATAACGTCTATCAGGAATGATGGATGTTTGCAGGCCAACAACATCTGGGAGGCATAAGGTTGGGGAAGGATGAGCTAAGAGGTACATGGATATTGAAATAGAGCTTCATTGCTTTCTTCTGATAGGTGAGTCCACTGCAGCGGTCTTTTGGGTCTTCTCCATCTCCAACCACAGGCCACCCAGCCCTCTTCCCTCAAAATAGGTGGAGTTGCACAGGTATGGATATCAGCAACAAGACCTACGAAACCATCCTCGTCCCCTCAAGGCCCGGCCTGTGGAGCTCAAACAGTGAAGAGATGCCGCCGCCGCTGCCTATCAAAAACCCCACCAGAGGAAGCGTCAAAGCAAAACCAGGGCAGAGCATTGTGGGTAAGTGGAACCCAGCAATTACAGGGGTGGTTACACATTTTGCAGAAATGGGTCTATTAGAGCCTGAGTAGAAAAAGCGAAAATCTATTGCAACTGGAAAATGAGTACAATTGCCAGAGTTCCCTGGGGAGAGGGATTGGTTGTTAAACCATTCTAGGAATTGTAGCTCTGTGAGGTGAATGGGTTTGTGTGTCTCCTAACAACTCCCAGCACCCTAAGCAAACTACGTTCCTGGGATTCTTTGGGGGAAGCCTAGGATGGTTTAAAGTGGTATAATACTGCTTTAAATGTATAGTGGTGCCTAAGTTCTCCCCAGAGTAGACTAGGGATGGGATCCATTGGCTGGTGCCAGTTCAGAAGTGTTCAGCTGACCTAACAATTTGTTCTTTGTCTGCTAGCCCCTGCTTTTACAATCCATTTTTTCTTTGCAAAAAAAATTTGATATTAATATCTATATTTTGAAATGAAATATCGACATTTTGAAATGAAGTGTTGACAAATGAAAGGAAATATCAATAAAATTATTGTTCTTAATATTCATATTTTAGAGGTGGGTTTTTTGAAAAAAAATATCCATTTTCGAAAGTTGCTGCGGAAATCTGCTACATTAAAATCTGATCCTCACCAACTGAGAATCAGCGAATTAATGAAAAATTTGGCACCAAATCTGAATTGGCTGGAATTCTAGCACATCCCAAGAGTAGACCCACTAAAATGAATAAACCTTAGTCATGTCCATTAATTTTGGTCACATCCACCGCATACACTTGATGCACATGGCTTCCCTCCAAGGAATCCTAGGAAATGTAGTTTGTTAAGGGTGCTGGGAATTGCAGCTCTCTGAGGGGTGAACTACAGTCCCCAGGATTCTTTGGTGGAAGCCATGTGCATTAAATGTACGGTTCGGATGTGGTCTTCAGTGTAATACTCTGAATATGAGTAACATTGGACATAAGCCTCCATCTTTCTGTAGATAAAGCCAACATAATTCTGATATCTGGGCTTCTGCTTGAATGGGTGACCAGTCCTCACTTTTCCCCCCCTAGGCTCCTCAGAGTCCTTGCCCCAATCGCCAGACGTCCCTGATGGTCGGCACTTGTCCACTTCCAGCGCTCCTGGTGTGCTGGACGGTGGCACATCCCGGCAGCCCTCAAGCTTCCGTAATTCAGTGGAAGTCAAAGGCACAGCCTACTGGGAAACTTGCTCTGAAATGGAAGCTGGATCCCAGCGCAGAAGATCAGACTCCAGTCAAATGACAGCGCTACAGCCTTCTCCTGGGACTTCTCCAGAACAAGGGCAAGCCAACCCGGTCAAGTTCAGGTGAGATCATGACTTGCCAGTTATAAAAAGGTCAAGCACTTGGTAGGTTAGCAGCTCCTTTGAGTGTCTAGTCTTAAGTATGGCTTCTATATGTCCAGGGGGGAAACTGACTTTGTTCCTCACTGTTCACTCTGAGCCACTGTAGCTCAGTGATGGAGCTTCTGTGCTGCGTGCAGATGGCCCTAGATTAAATTCCTGGCACCTCCAGGTACAGCTAGGAAATATTCCTGTCTGAAATCCTGGAATGCTGCTGCCAGTCAGTGTAGACAGTACTGAGCTAGAGGGATTGTAAAGTTGTTTTAGGCCTAAACTGAATGCAGATCACCAGGCACATATTGCTGGGCTCCCTCTAGGGCCGGAATGGGGAACCTCCAACCCAGGGGCTGAATGCAGCCGTCCAGGTCTCTGTCCAATCCTTAGGGCTCTCACTGGGAGGACACATCTCACTGACCCTGCTCAGCACCCTCCTTGAGTGCTTCTGGCTGGCTAGAATGTGCCCTTAGACTATGCTAATGCCTCTTGATTTTCTGGATGGAAAGGTTTACAAAACCCAGCTTGTTCTGCATGACTAGGATGTAGTCAATAGTACAAAGCTCACATCTGCATCTGTTGCTCCACCCACTTTTGTCTCTGGCGCTGCCCATATATGACATCAAGCATGGGGCAGATAAAGATGTGGCTGGGCTGAAAGAGGGTTTGCAGGCACAGTGGACCAGGTTGATGATTGGTGCTTGCAAAGAGGTGCATTGACATTATCCATATGGTTTGATTTCAAACTGCGCAGGCCAAAAGGGGACATCTGATGTCATGTGATCCCTGATGTCATTGTGATCCCACCCACTTGGTCAAACTTGCTCATAGGGATGGGGGAAACCAGCGGGCCAGATCCAATTCTTTACCCCTGCCATAGGTGCCTGGCTGGCCACTGTGAGAATAGGGTGCTGAAGCAGAGGCTCATTGGCTGTGATCCTGCAGGGCTCTAAATTGTGTTTCATATGATTTTTGCACACTCTGGGATGCTCTGAGACAGGCACTGATGTCTTCCTCACTTTCATCAGTCCTTAGTCCCCGTTTGCCTCTGATGTTGTTGAGTTTATTATATGGCAGAAAACGGGACAGGCTCCTACCTTTGAAAAAGTTTCCCTCTTGTGTACTTTTGACAGGAGGAAGGCAAGCAATAGCCCACTGCCCTGATAGTTTACAACAGAGCTAACCAATGTAATGCCCTCCAGAGGATGCTGGACTCCAACTCCCATCAGCCCCAGCCAGCACCTATGGTCTGTTATGATGGGAGCTATAGTCCAGCAACATCTGGAGAGCACTATGTTGGCTGTACCTGGTTTACACACACTTTCTCTCCCCCTACAGCTCCGAGAGCACTCGATCCTATCGGCGGATCAGTAGCGGCTCAGTGGGCAAGTTGTCCGGCACACCCCTTTCTCCGCAGAGCTCTGGTTTCCCAGACGAACTGCCTTCTTACAAGTCTCCGATGCTGTCCCAGCTGCCTCCCCCGGTGCCAATGCCGAGAAGATTTGCTCCGGTGAGTTTTGTGAGATGGTGAGTGGTTTTGCCTTGCCATGTTTTGAGCAAGCTTCTGCATGGTTTGGGATTTCCTCTTAACCCACTGTCAGGGAGCACAATGGTTTTCTTTGGCAGCAGTCAGTATCTGGAGCCGAGGGTCAATATCGGTAGTCGTCAGTAGGGCAGTGCAGCCAGAGCAGCATTGCTTATCCAGCTGCCGAACACTGACTACTGCTGCTGGTTCCAGAGTGGGGTGGGAGCTCAATGCATTGTGGGCATGATGGCAGGAGCATCAGATTGGCTCTGCTGCTGCACCTTCCCTGCCCTTCTCCCTTCCTCCTACAGGGAATTGGCAATGATTCTCAATGTCCAGGTGAGCAATGCCTGTCTTTTGGATAAATAAGATGCTGGATTGAAGGTCTGATCCTACAAAGCTGCTCTTGTGTTGTTATTTTTGCACACTCTGGGAGGCTCTCAGCTAGACCTTCATGCCTTCCCCAATTTAATTGGTCCCACAAAAGCCCCTGGCTGTAAAGTATTTGTCATTTGGCAGGTTTCTTACCTAGGGGCACCTCTCTCATGTCTACAATTTTCAGAACAGTTATCCACAAAACACTACGGGAGCTGAAGTTTTTTCTTTTTCACCCACCCCAGAACTTTAACAGCTGCCCCTGCAGGAAAACCACTGCAGGCGTCCTTCTGAAATTTGGCAGGATTCATGCCTTCAGAAGGGCCAACATTGTATGCATATCTCATCCAATTCTGGCCAAAAACATAAAGTTGTAGACAGATCCTTTTTGGAAAATATCAACATTTTAGAGACATCCAACACAAAAGCCCTTGGACCTGTTTGTCTGTAATTTGGAAGGCTTTGTGGAGCTGCTACTATGCCTGCAAACTTCATCCACTTCTGTCCCAGTAGTGAATTAGAGGGATGAAGGGATGAAATGGACTCAGATGGACCCCTGAGCCAAATTGGGCAGCCTCCAAATTGGGCTGGTTTTTTTTTTAAGAACTAAATTGGGGATGAACTGAATCTTGTGGTTGGGGCATACTCCTAATATTTTTTAAAATAATTGGTGGGTGGGTGCATGCGTACTCACCCACACACTTATTTATAGGCCATTTTATAACAGAAGTTGACTAGGCAGCTTAGAAGACAAAAACAAGAACAACAAAAATAAAATACAACAATAAAGTCAAAGAAACTGCTTTTAAAACAGAGTAGAGTAGTGCAATATGACCACATGAAATCAATTAAAAATACACAGTGGAGGAATCAATATCCACAGAGCTAAAAGAGTTCTGAACCACCATGTAAATTAAAATGCCTGGGAGTAGCACCAAATGGCCACATAAAATTAAAATTTCTTTTCTGACATTTCAGATAGTCATCAGGTTGGCCTCCCTGGAGAGGGCTTTACATAATTGGGAGGCGCGGCTTGAAATCAGATGGAATTTAAGCGTATCGATTGTACCACTTCAATTTTTCTGTAAACTGTCACTGAAAAAATTATTAGAAGCTGGTGCAGCACAGAGCCTATTCCTATAATCTGTTACTAGTAATTCTTGATTAGCATTCCGCTTCCTGCTTTTGTTCACACAAATAAGTTAACTCACAAAAGAGAAATGAAATCTTGCAGTTAGTCCAGGCAAACATCTTACTTGCAGCTTAGTCCTATACACGTTTACTCAGCAATGTGCCACTGTGTTTCATGGAGCTTGCTCGCTAGTAAATTTGTTTTAGGATTGCAGCCTAAGTGTTCCTTTGCTGGCTGTTGACATGCCCCTCCTTTAAATTTAATTATTTTTGTCTAGGCTGACTGTCCAGTTAAATTGGGATTCTCTTTGTCAAGTAAGGCTTAGAGCCTAAGTTACTCTGCCCAGTTAAATTCCCTTTTGTTGAATAAAGCTGAGATCCTAAGCACACTTACCTAAGAGTAAGCCCCATCAAGTCAATGGAAATGGCTTCTGCATACACATCCATTGCATTGCACCCTGCCAATAACATGAATGAACTTACGTGCAAAGCTGACTTAGCCTTTGCCAAACTCTTTTATCTTCTAAGACTGTAAAGGACAGAGTGGTGTATTACATCCAGTCTGTGGAGAAAGGGGCAGGTGTGGAAGACAGAACTGAGTAGAGGAAACCTTTCTTTTTTTAAGTTTAGAAATGGGACTTGCCTTTTGAATCATAGGTAGCGCCTTTTTTTTTTAACTGAGTAACTGGAGCAAAAATTAAAATGTGCAGGAAATCTTCTTCCACACTGAAGTTTGGAAGCCCATTGCCTGTCTCTAAACCCATGTTACTGTATTTGCCCACATTCTTTTCACTCTGCTCTGGTCTCTACTTCCTTCTATTGATTTTCTCCTGTTGTCTGTCTTAGATTGGACTCTCCTTGGGGGCAGAGACATGTGCTTCAGTTATGGGGGGAAAGGTAGGGGGAGAGTCCATGAGCCACACCCCCTAACTTGTTCCACTTCTAGCCAGATTAAGGCCTCCTTGTAGTCTTCAGAAAGCAGTCATTGCAGCACAAAAAAGGGGCTGAATCTCCTCCCTCGCCCCATAATTCATGCTATTATTTATTATTATTACTCTGTATGAAATTTATATCCCGCCTTCCTCCCAGTAGGAGCCCAGGACGGCAAACAAAAACACTACAAACACTCTAAAACAAAAAAAAATGTAAATGTACTGCCTTCAAGTTGATTCCGACTTATGGTGACCCTATGAAGAGGGTTCTCATGAGGCTGAGAGGTAGTGACTGGCCCAAGGTCACCCAGTGAGTTTCATGGCTATGTGGGGATTCGAACCGTGGTCTCCTAGGTTGTAGTCCAACACCTTAACCACACTGGCTCTCCTAAAACAAAAACAGATTTTACAATATATTAAAACATGTTAAAAGCATTTTAAAACAAAACATCTTAAAAAAAAAAGCTTTAAAAACATCTTAAAAAGCAATTCCAACACAGATGCAGACTCTTGCTTGCATAATGCTACAGACCAACCTGTCGCAGGTGGCCCCGTATGAGTAAGTAAGTGATAAAAGTAGAAAAGGGAATCTTTTATTCCAGGTATGGGGAAGCTTTGGCCACGCAGATATTTGTGGGTTTCCAAATCCCATCAGCCCATGACAAATGGTCAGGGATGATGGGAGTTGTAGTCTGGCAACATCCGGAGAGTCACAGGTTTCCCATTGCTGGCTTACAGAATGGGCTGCACAGCTTTGAGCAGGGATGGGAAACCAGTGGTTAGGGATATAGGCATATCTGTCAGTTTTGGTTTCTCCCTTTTTCATTTTTCCAATCTTAAACTCAGTTCTCCTCATTTGCACATCATTTTACAATTTCTTTTTTTTTTAAAGTCCTCATGAAAACTTTAGTACAAATTTTTCCTAGTATACATGTGTTTGTATGCAATTTCCCCCAATATAAATGTTTTTGCAAAGCAATTTCCCTTGATATATTGCATTTTTATGTGGTTTTCACTAATGTATATACATTTTGCATCGGAATATGCATTTTTGTACGCATTACTTGGCTGGAGAACTGCACTGCAAAATTCAGAGGAGTGCGAATTTTGAAGGATGTTTTGGTTTGTGTGAGTTGGGTAGCTTTGCCTTTGAATGCAAACTGAATCGGATTTCCCCTCCATGACCTACCTATGGCCCTCCAGATGTTACTGAACGACACCTTCCTTTGTTCCTGACCATTGGCTTTGCTGGATGGGGCTGATGGGAACTGGAGTCAAACAGCATCTGGAGGGCCACAATTCTGAAAGGCGCCTCTCTTTGCAGTTCCGTTGGGGCTTCCTGAAACCCTCGAAAAGGCAGAGAAATGAGGGGATGCCTCATGGATTCCTAGTGTGTCGTCTCGGCTTGTGTAGCCAGGAAACAGGGGTGGGGAAAGAACGGAGAGGGGTTCTGTAGAACTGACGACTGCTGCTTTTTGCTTCTGCAGGCCAAGGGACGGTTAAAGAGAGTCATGGCTTTGGCCGACTGCAAGGGGGACAAGGCTCGGGAGCTGACTTTCTCCAAGGGCGAGGTGATTGTGGTGATGCGGGAGGAGGATGAGCAAAGTTGGGTGAGTGCATTTAGCCTGGCGAGAGAACCCCTCCCCTCTGGATCCCATTTAAGCCAGGCTCTGCTAAGGAATGCAGTAAGACCTCCATCAGGAGCTCTGTTGTCTGTTCGTTTTCTTGCTTCGTACTTCACTTTTGTCATATGATTTATTCTACATTTGCTAAAGTGTTGGTCTTATTTGAATTTACTGTTGCCTTTTTGCATTGTGATATTTTGAACGTTTGTTGTAAGCTGCTTTGGGCACAGCTTTTCTTTCTGGCTTGGGAGGGAAGGCCGGACAATGGTCCTCCAGAGGAACCTCTTAAGTCTCCTGGGAAATGTGATGATGTTGGAACAAAAAAGACGTGACTTCTAGCCGGGGGAAGGGCCATAGCTCAGTGACAGGACAGCTGCTTTGCATGCAGAAGGCCCCAGTGTCAATCCCTCACATCTCCAGGTAGGAGTGGGAATGTTCCCTGCCTGAAACCCTAGGGCCTAGATCCTGCCAGGCAGTGTACAATACTGAGACGGATGAATCAATGGTCTGGCTTGGTGTAAGACATCTTCCCGTGTTCCTCTGCTTCCTGTTCCTGCCTACAAGAACTAGTCTTCCACCAGAACAAGAGGCAGGGAACCTGGTGCCCTCTACATGTTTTGTTGCCTTCCTGCTTCGCTTGTTCATTTTTCTCCCCAAAGAGAAAAGACATACAGAGCAAGGGGTAGCTAATATAGTGTCCTCCAGATGATGATGGACTACAATTCCCATCAGCCCCAGCCAGGATATCTAATGATCAAGAATTAGGAGGTGTAGTCCAGTGACCTGTGGACCACTGGGAGAAAGGGTGGGATATAAATCTAACAAATAAACAAATAATCACTGTAATTATCAACATACTCATAATCGGCACCTCCCAGATAGACTTTGAGCAGAACAGCTAGGTTATCCATGGTTGAGTAGGATGAACCCAAGAAGTTATAGCTGTCTGATGGTTAAGAGAACATGGTGAGAAAATGTCACTTGGGAACAGAATTCTAGAATATTGGGTGCAAATACACACACCCAATATAATAACATATATTATTAGTGGGAGGAAAAAGGGAAGGGAGAGACATGACATAAGGAGCCTCATACTGACATATACAGGAAAAGAGTGCAATCACTCTCTCAAAAACAATGAAATTATTATGGTAATATGGAAGGTCCAGTGCACCCAAAGATGTAGTACAGATAGTGCTATAAAAGGTATGTCTGGAAGGGTTCTCTCTCACTCTCTCTCACACTCCGGGCGGTATCCAACATGTCTCATCAGTGCTAGGATTTCTGCTTGCGCAATGGGTGTTTCCCCCTCTCCTCCTCCTGCGTGTATCCCACACTCTCCCCAAATCTGCTCTGAAGGGTCAAGGGAACCCCTTGAATGCATTTAGAGGGCTCTTGGGAGGTAGAAGGGGCAAGTTCCATTGCACAAGCAGACATCCTTCTGCGGATGGAATGATTTACTGAGTGCTACTTTGGCTACAACCCTCACTCTTTCTTTTGTCTCCCTTTCCTCCCTGCTTTTGATCTGGTCACCTTCTTGTTTTTACTTCCTTTTCCCCCCAGATCGGTTTCATTGAAGGCGATGGCACAAGAACAGGTGTCTTCCCCTCCAGCTTTGTCCACCCTTTACAAGAGTGATGGGACCTTTTTCGTTCACGTTTCAGCTGGAGAGCTGAGTTGGCATGAGCTGCTTTGCGGACACAACACCAATGCGCCCGGTCTCTTTAAGAGCCTGCTCTTCTCCATGGGATGCCATCTGCTTAGTCACTTCCTTGGTGATGTTGCTAGGAAGAAGCCATTGGATCTGGCTTTTGCTACTGTTTTAATTTTTTTTAGTTTTTTAAAATCAGGACCAGGAGAATGATGGAAGTTCTGTCGGTGCTTCTTGGTGGACTTCTTGTGGTTTCTTTTAATCTAAGTTAGGCCAGCTGAGGGACCTTCTTGTTCAGTGCAGAGGCTCCATCATGAAATCACCTTTGGCTCCATTTGATCTCTTGCTCAAGAGACTACACATGTAGTTGGAGGGATCCAGATCCCTAATGCGCAGTATCTCAGCTTCCATTATGACGACAGCCATGAGGGATGGGAGCCTGCTTAGAGAAGTATGTGAAAATATGCAGGAATGCTGGAAGCTTGGAAAACCACATTGGGCCTTTGGCAGGACTTCATGCCAGGCAGAGCTTTTGCGCTTCCTGTCCCAGCCCTATGGAGATCCAAGTTCATGTTGTCTTGCACCCAGTGGAGGCCAAATATCCTACCCTTGGAGGATCATTTCATGTATCTGGTCATCCAGTGCAGGGTACCTGTAATTCTGCTGTGTTTGCAGAGGATTCTGGGAGTCTTGGTTGGTCCCAATTGGCCTAGCCAACTGCGGAAGGGCCGTAAGCTCAGTGGCAGAGCATCTGCTGTGCATGCAGGAGGTTCCAGGTTCAGTCCCCGATGGCATCTCCAGGTAGGGCTGGGAGAGACGCTTGTGTGAAGGCCTGGAGAGCTGCTGCTACCAGTCAGTGTTGACAGTGCTGAGCTGGATGCGCTAATGTTCTGACTCTGCATAAGGCATGTTCCTACGCCTGTTAAGACACCCTCCCTGCAACTGTGTGCTGCTGGAGAAGGTGAATAAGAGTGGGCAAAACTGCAGGGCTTGTCTCCACTATACAGTAAAGTTAAGCTGGATGCTTTGGGTGGCTGAATCTGGGCACCTTTCAGGGATTCAGTGCTCTCCCGGGATAGTCACCATTTTTAAAGCCCGATCCCATGGAAATCGCTGCTCTCCAAATGAAGAAGGATAAACGAAAGCCAGAACTGAAGCCTGGTATTTGATAAAACAAGGTTTTTCAAAGTACGTTGGCCCTTGTGGGAAGTGGGGGCGTTTGTAGCTCTGCTTCAGTCTGCGAAATATCTTGGCATCGACCAACTTGTCTGCCTTTTTCACTCAAAGAATATATAGGAGTCATAGAATGTTGACATTGGAAGGTACCGACTTCATCTAGTCCACCCTGCTGCTCAGTGCATTATCCCAGCTACAGCATCCTGGACAGATGGCCTCTGCTTTAAACACCTCCTGCAGAGGAAAGTCCACCACCTCCCAAGCATGTCAAGAAGCTCTAACCATTATGAAGTTTCTCTTAATGTTTTGCCGAAATCTGCTTCCTTGTGACTCCCACCCATTGGTTCTAGTCTTGCCCTCTGGAGCAACAGGGAGCCAATCTGCTCAAGTGTACATAACAGAATGCCCAGTCAATTTCTGTAGAATCTGAGAGTTCTGTCAAGTAACTGTTACCCCCACTGCCACTTTGGAGGTTCTCCAGGTTAGATCCAAGCTTAGTTGGTTGGATTTGGGCACCAGCCAGCACTGGGATCCATTGGGGCTGAGAGGGTGGAAGGCATAGACGCCAACAGTAGGCAGAGCCAGAGCCAATGACATGCACTAATTCTAATTTTGTCCCAATCCTCCTTGCTGCTGCGTTGCATAAAGACTACGGAAGAGGCTGCCAGCCAGAGCCACACTCTGGGCTGGTGTAAGTAAGGCAGGTAGGGCTGACTGAAGTTAGTGGGGCTCTGCCGCATTCACCTTAAACTGACTAGACTCCCCTATAATGGATACCACTGAAATCAGTACGGCAAGTAAAGGCATGATGCAACTAAATTCCCATTGAAATCAATGGGAATTAAAGGTAACTCTCTGAAGTCTGGATCCACCCCAATATATTTAGAGCAGCACAGCCAGTTTGGAAAGCGTCCTTGCAGAGTACAAATGCCCCCCTTTTGTCCCTCTCTCGTGTCAAGCTCCAAAAAATGGATTCTGATTGTCTGCAACATGGTTAAGTTTTGACCAAAGAAAAGCAGCTGTGAAAGATGCCAGCAGGCTAGTATTTATGCTGTCTCCGGTGCATCTCTTCTTCCTTGCCTGCCTCCCAAATCTTGATAGCAGGTTTGCAACTGTTTTTTAAATGTTAGTATTCTTTATTTTAAAAACCCTGAACACATGCACACATAAATGTGCATGCACCAATTTCAATATTTTTAAAGATGGTTAGCCCGCCTGAAGGATGAACGAGTGGTCATCGTGCTAGCAGTACCTCTGCCATTGAAATGGCAACTCCAGGCTGGCTTTCATTACAGGTAAACAACCCACGGCGACTGTTCTTTTAAATGCCACGTCTAGTCTTTCCCCGCGTATTCGCCAGTCTGGTTTGACCTGTTTTAAAGAGAAACAATATCGCTGTACATGCTGCGTCCTTTTCTGCAGTTCAGGGCAATCTTTAAATAGCCAGTTCCTTTTCACAGTGAGCACCCTGCAGATTTCTTTGCAGATTTGCAAAGAATGAATGAATAATGTGGGTGCATCAGCCAGCGGAGGCTTTTCTGGTTCCAGAATGGAATCAAACCAGGCACCAGATGTAACACAATCTAAGCAGACAAAGCTGCTTTTAAGCTTCCTTTTCAGCCATGAACACAGCTAGAACCAAATTCATGATATTGCTCAGCTACCACCTGTAGGTGAGTAGCTCAGTGGTAGAGCATCTGCTTTTTTCTGTCACTGCTTGGAGAGGCCCAGGCATCCCCAAGTAGGATAGGGAAAGATTCTGTGTCTGAAACCATGGAGAGCTAGTGCAATTCAGTATAGGCAATAGTTGTCCAGGGTCTCAGGGGGCCTTAGGCCCCTTACTTTTTTTTTTGGAGCAGGGACCCCGCAGATTCCCTACGTCTCCTACATCCTACAAGCCAATCAGTATGAAAGGGAAGTGTGTTAGCCATTGAGAAGAGTCTTCTACATGCTTCTTTGTCCTTTCCTGCTGATTGGAGCCAATCCGCATGAAAGAAGGTGTGTCAGCCACTGGGAAGACCCTTCTCAGTAGCTAACACTCTCCCCTTTCATGCTTATTGGCTCCTAGGGACGTCTTTTGTTTTGAAGAAGGCATTAGAAGGGATCTCATTCTCAACCCAGCAGCAAAAAAAAGGGAGAGGAGGCATGGCTGTGACTCTCATGAAGAGACCCTGCACTTCTGAATTTGCTGCTACACTACTGGGAAGAAGGGATCGAGGGACAAGAGGCATTATACTAATTGCTGTGTACATGTGCTTCTGTTTTGCTGTACTGTACACAACAGGTGTGTGGAACTCATTGGCGCAGGATATGGTAAAGACTAATAGGTCAATTAGGGCATGTTTCAGTTTGTGTGTTTGTGTAGTTTTTTGTTTTTTAAAAAACTGACCAAACACATGAATGGCAGGAATATTAGGGCTGACCGTGAATGAATAGGAAACTCCATTTTTATGATCAAGCAAGGAGTTGTGTGTGTATTCTGTGCATGACAGAATCTGGCTTCTGGCACAAATTATGTCTTCCTAAATATCTCAGTGCTTCCTCCGTTTCTTTAAAATATTGCTTTCTAGTCCTCTTGAAGACAGAGAAATAGGAACATATAAGTGGGGCCTGCAGCAGAATGTTGCAGTACAGGATGCTTCTTGTTCAGGATTTCAGCCACTGGCATAGCAATTCTTGTACTCTATCCCAAGCCTTTCCTTGCTGGCCAGTGGCACTTAAGATCAATATTTAAATATGTAATTATTTATTGTGCAGATATGGGGCTAACAACCATGTTGGGCTAGCGGGCACATTTAGAACTTTGAAGAAAGTGCCACGGGCCACAAACTGGCTGTTGTGAGGGCATGACAGAAGGGCTTCAAGGTAGGAGGGGCTGAGCCAGAGGAAAAAGGAAGAGCAAACAATCTCTGGTATATTGTGGATTTTTGAGGGGATATTTGCCAAGCCCTTTTTGTGAGTGCCATAGTACTAGTGGGTACACTGAAGCCCGCAGGTGCCACACAGGGGACCCCTGGCATAGACATTTACATCTTCGGTAATACTTTGAGGTATCCTGTTTCCTTCCTCAAACGTGGGTCAGCGTTAGGGATTGTGCTGCATCCCCCCCCTTTCCCAAACTAATGAAAGCAGGGCCGGCCACATGGTTGGGCAGAGTGAGGCAGCACACAAATATTTGGTTCTGTGGTTGCCTTCCTGGACCAACATATTCTTCACCTGCTATGGGGCACATACCAAAAAGTCTGCTGCTCTCTAAAATATTGCAGGTTTTTTTTTCTAAGATAAAAGTTGGTGAGAGGTAACTTTATGTTCAATATTCCATCTGAAAATGTATTTTTTTGTTCCCCTTTATCTTGGTTTCTAATAAAGGTTTTGTTTTGTTTAAATAAAGTTGCACTATTTCTGTGTGGTTTGTGACCTGGTTTGCTTCATCATCATAGCTTTATTTTAAATATTTATATCTCACCTCATTAAGCAAGGATCTTCAGCAAGCCGGCTATGCACAAATCTAGACAAATACAAACGAGCTGCAGCCATCCTTCTAGTCCTCATGGACAGTAGTAGCAGAATAAGGGAGAGGGAGGTGGCTTGCAGAGTAACTGGTAGTGAACTCTCAATCTGCATAGTATTAAAAGTTGCTGCAAAAAAAAAGTTTCCCTAGTGCCAAAAAACAACAACCAATATAGGCATCACGTAAGCCTTTTCGGTGACAGGAGTGTTACCACCAAGTAGATTATGTGTCCTACTTTATTGAGTACAGTCCTCTATTTAAAAGGCTGTCTAATCCAAGCCCATATTAAAGATAACAAAGGTTTGAGGTCAGGCATAGCATTTTGTCTCCTGATCAGATCAGGGGAGAAACCTCTGAGTACAGGTGAGCCAGTGCTTGTGGCCTGGCCAGAGGTGTAGTCTGGGCTCCTGGAGGGTCTTATACCTCTTACTTTTTTGGGAGCTAGATCCCAGCAGGGTCCCTATGTCTCCAGCATCCTGTGAGCCAATCAGCATGAAAGGGAATGTGTTAGCCACTGAGAAGAGTCCCAATGAGTGTCAATTGCAGGCAAGCCTTTATTAGTTCCCACTTCAAAAGGCCAAGTTGTGGTGAGTGAGAAGTCTGTAATTGCAAAAGAAGAGAGTGAATCCTGATGATAGCACCCTATCTACATCATCAAGCAGTTTGGTAGCAGCAGGAGATAAACATGTAGACACTGCATTCAGTAATTCAAGCAATATCTCTGACAGTGAAAAAAACAGTCAAATGGTAACGGTGACAGAGAAGCAGAAATCAGTATTCAAGCCGGCCAGATTATTATAGTCTTAGAAGCTGGTGTGGCTGTGACTATCATGAAGGCCCCTTGCACTTCTGAATTGGTCGCTACTCTACTGGGTTTGACAGGATATAGCTGTCCCACAGGTTAACCACCTCAGCCCTACAGCAACATTCTGAATTTTCTGCATACATGTCCTCTCTAGGGCAGCCAGAAGGATCTCTATCTTTGATCTCTGGTAAGTACCACAGTGCTGAGATGGAAGATGAGCCCTGTGCCTGCTCTTTCAAAGGCAGCATCCCCCCCACCCCAGTGCTAGAGGGAGTGTTGGGGTGGTTGGAAATGCTGCCTTTTACTTTGCACAGGATGATCTGTGCAAAGTAAAAAGTACAGTATTCTCCAAATGCTAGAGTGGAGAGGGATGGAAATGCTCTGTGAGTGTGAGAGAGAAACAGACAATGACAACTCTGACTGCATGTTGTGTGTTCTAGATGTGTGATGAATGTGCATATGTGGTCTGTATGTAGTACATGTGTGCATGCATGTGTGCACTTACTTTGGCCATGCCCTCCACTGGCACATGGTCCTCAGCGGGGTAGTTGATCATCAGTGCAGCCCTCCAACCAAAAATGGTAGCCGTCCCCATGGTGGAAGGAATTATGGTATATTAGTGGTGGATTTATAGTGGAACATCCACACAGCACTCTGATTAGTTCTGTAATGCTTCCCCACTTTGTTCTGCGATGTTACCACTTTGGCCCCATCTGCAGTATACATTTTGGCTTTCCCTGAAGAATTCTGTGAACTGTAGTTTGTTAAGAGTGCTGTGAGTTCCCTGGGAAGAGGGCTTGATTGTTAAATCAGTGTGGGAATTTTAGCTGTATGAGGGGAATAGGGGATCTCTTAACAACTCTCAGCACCCTTGACAAACTACACTTCCCAGGATTCTTGGGGGGAAGCCATGACTGTTTAAAGTGGTGTAATACTGCTTTAAAAGTATAGTGCAGATGGCAATCTATTACCATCAGGGGTAGCGCACTCTTGCACTACAGCGCAACAAAAAGTTAGGTTAGGGACACAAAACCAACATCCAGGAACATTTGTGGCAAGAAAAGCTACATGATTTCAGCAGGAAGCTACAGTACCTACACCAATTGGAAATGAAGCAATAGATCTGCTACTAAATGTTCACAAGCACAAATAGTACTGAAAGTGTATAACCCCTCCCATGTGCAAATAATCATGAATGCACAGAAAAATGACTCCTGGTGTAAGGATGGAAGGATCTGTCAGTTTCTGTTCTCTGTTTCTCATTTTTCCAATCTTAAATTTAGTTCTCCATATTTCTGCAGAAATTTGTGAGTTTTTTTAAAAAAAGTCCTCATGGAAACTCATCAGCATTTTAGTGCAAATTTCTCCTAATGAACACATTTTTGCAAGTGATTTCTCCTAATTTATTTTATTTTTGTATGTTATTTTCACTAATATAAAGTTAATGTATTTAATAATATTACAGAATCATAGAACAGTAGAGTTGGAAGGGACCTATAAGGCCATCCAGTCCAACCCCCTGCACTTAGCAGAAATCCAGCCTAACGCATACCCAACAGGTGGCTGTCCAGCTGCCTCTTGAATGCCTCCAGGGTTGGAGAGCCCACCACCTCCCGAGGTAATTGGTTCCATTGTCGTAACTGCTCGAGCAGGAAGTTTTTTCCTGATGTTCATTAGCTGAAATCTGGCTTCCTGTCCCTTGAGCCCATTACTCCCTGTCCTGCACTCTGGGATGATCGAGAAGAGATCCTGGCCCTCCTCTGCGTGACAACCTTTCAGATACTTGAAGAGTACTTTTATGCACAGGTTCCCCTCATGTATGCATTTTTCTAAACATCGGTTGGTTGGAGACCTGCAATGTAAAATGCAGATAAGTGTGAATTTCCAAGGCTGGCTGGCGTTTGGGTCCCATATTGATTTGGGAAGTGGGGATTTGATAGATTTGGCTTGAAATGAAGACTGAATTGAATTTCTCCCCCAGTTGAATTTCTCCCCCTTTCCTAGTCTGGAGCAGCCCTTAGAAAAGCCTTCCGCCGCTCGACCCTATAAGCCTTCGAACCACACAGCGCAGCCACCCGCAAATGGTCTCAGTCTCCCCTCCCTCCTGTCCGAAATGTTTCCACCGCTTAATCCTTGATGCCTATATTTAGCCCATCCCCCTAGTGCTATTTTGACTGCATGGCAGTCATTTAAAAGTGGTCAGGTGGCCTCTGCTCCCCCCCCCGCTTTCTCTTCTCGCACACATACGCCTGCCTTAACTCCCCTCCTCCTTTCCTTGTCGAACTTTTCAGTGAATGCAAAAACTTTTCCTTGATTCCACGAAGCACCTTCCCTTTCCTTAAAAGCAACACATCACAAACCCCTCGCCCACCACCTGTAATAAAACCAGATCCAACGGGGTTCATATATGTATATGAGTTGTTTTCTGTTCAATATTTTCGGGACTCTGCCTTCGTGGAGTGCGGAATAGGTTTGGAGAGCTGAAGCCATGGGGCAAGCGGAAGAGCTGATCCGAATGGCCAAAAGGTTGGATAAGATGGTGTCGAGGAAGAGCATGGTAAGCAAACCTTTATGTGTATGTACGTGTGCTTTGTGTTTATTTTCTTTTTCAAAAAAACAAAAGGTCATACTGTTTCTCTACAGCGGCATTTGTTGTTGTTGCTGCCGGCACCGCAGGACAACTTTTGGGTTGAGAGAAGTGGTTGTTTTTCATGTCCTTTGCTTTTCTGTGGTTGTTCTCCTTGATCAGCAAACTTCTGCAAACTGCCGGAACAGAAGCGGTGGAGAGCGTTGAACGGGGCAGGAAAAAAACGCAACAGGTTTCAAAAACCGTGTGCAGCGTTAGCACTGCAGCCTAGCAGTTTTGTGGCTCGTAAGATTTTTTTATAGACCCATTAACATTACTTGGAACATCGTGATACTTACACGCTTTCCCCCCTTCCTCTTGTATATTACAGTATACCGTTTTTAAATAAATGGATTTATTTTTTAAAAAAGAATGAACCTAAGTTAGGCTGCAATCCAGTACATACTTACCTGGGAGTAAGTCCCATTGAACCCAATAGAGCTTATTTTTGAGTAGGTATGGATTGGATTGCATCCTTAGTCTATTAACTTCAATGGGCATACTCTGGGTAGGACTAGCATCAGCTAGCACCCTTTGTTTTTAAATCCAGCTTCTCTCCCCCCCAATAAAATATGGGGGTCAGTTGTTGTTTATGCTCTTTCTTACGTCCACTTCAGTCAGATACGTGAGAGTTTCAGTTTTCTTTTAGAGACAGTCCTTCCCCCAATCTTACCAGAGAGTAGCCAGTCCCTATGAGGATTTGGGGAGAGGCTATGTAGGCAACAGGTGCTTGGCAGGAGTCTCGTGATGTAAATTTAATCTTCGCCTGGTGTCTTGCTGCATGCATCACAGTGAAGTAAAAATACTTATGCAAAAGAGGGAGAGGGTGGAGAAAATGGATCCTAGGCATAGCTTTCCCCCTCCAGATGCATAGGAAGGTGTGTGTGTGTGTGTGCACACACAATATAAATTTAATTGGTACAATTACAAAGCAGCTGGGAGTGTATATGAAATGTAATGGTCACCAGCAACAGATGGGTCACCTGCAACGGAAACAGGGCATATATCTTTAATAGTAATATAATTGATAAGGGTTTCTGTGCTGTCATATTTTGTAAGTCTCACTATTTTGTAAAAAGCAATGCATAAATACAATAAGTAGTAGTAGTGTGCAATACAGGCAAAAAAAAACACCCCACCTCGTTCTGGTTACAGTGGCAGGTAGCAGGTGCAAACTTTCCCTTCCAGGTACACACACAAAGACCAACTTTATTTATTTTATTTTAATCCTGCCTTTCCTCCAAGGAGTTCAAGGCTGTGCACGCGACTCCCCTGCTCGATATTGTCGCCTAATGACGAGCCTGTGAGGCTGAGAGAATGGCCTGGCCCAAGTGAGCTTTGAGGGGATTTGAACCCTGGTCTCCCAGCTTCTACTCCAACATTCTAACCACTACACCACCCTAGCGATTGGGCTCCTCAGCAACTTTCCCGTGAGGAATGTCAAACTTTGCTCATATTCTTTCATAGCCTCCAAGATTTCATAGATGAATACAAGGATACTCTTGGGTATTTCAATTTATTTGTTTCTTTTTAAGCAGATTGAAAGAGTACAGAGAAACTAATAACAAAAACATTGCTGAATATCCAATTCATTATTAAAATAGTTCATTTTTTACAGCCAGAGCATTCATCTTGTTTGTCATTTAGAGTTTTTTAATTAATGCCTCTTTATCAACATTTTGATGATTAGCATGTCTGTCAAAAATAAGTATAAGGGGGCTTACTGCCAGGTAAATGGGGTTAGGATTGCAACCTTATTCTCTTTTTGAATCATTCTAACAAACCTTTTCTAAAGCACATGACTTACCCCACAAGAATCTGGTGGACTGTAGTTTGTGAACAGTGCTGGGAATTGTAACTCTGTGTGAGGTAAACTACAGTTCCCAGAAGTCTTTGGGGGAAGCCATGTGCTTTAAAACGTATACATTAGAATTCTATGCCACATATTTTTCTTTGAAATAAGTTATATTTTCCCATCAGTTCTTAGCCACTAAAATACATGTTGTAATTAACATATTGCCTACCAGGAACTTACTTGGTAGCTAACATTATCAAAGAGATAATTGGACATAAGTTTATTTATTTATAATTTATACCTTCGAGGAGCTCAAGGCAATTTACATGTTATCCTTACAACAGCCCTGTGAAGTAGGTTAGGCTAAGTGACTGATTCCGGGTCATCTTGTGAGTTTCATGGCTGAATGGGGATTTGAACCCTGATCCTAATCTACTACATGACATTTTACTCTACATCACATTGGCCAATAGATCCTACTCTTCTGTTATTGGGCAGAGTTGGGAAGCTATCTACTCCTAAACACCTCTCAACAAAGGTCAGTCTCTCCTTTTCACTATTTCAAACTATTGAATGTTAAGAACATAAGAAGAGCCCAGGTGGATCAGGCCAATGGCCCATCTAGACTTGTTCTCACAGTGGCCAATCAAATCGCTATGGGAAGCCCGCAAGCAGGACCTGAGTGCAACAGCATTCTCCCCGCCAGAGGTGTAGTGGTCCAGGGTCTCAAGGGGTCTTAGACCCCTTACTTTTTTGGGAGCTGGGTCCCAGTGTCTCCAGCATCTCACGGCCAACCAGCACAAAAGGAGAGTGTGTTAGCCACTGAGAATAGTCTCCTAACATGCTTCTTTGTCCTTTCCTGGTGATTGGAACCAATCAGAGTGAAAGGAGGTGAGTCAGCTACAGAGAAGACTCTTTTCAGTAGCTAACACTCTCCTCCTTCATGCTTATTGGCTCCTAGTAATGTTATTTGTTATGGGAGAAGGCATTAACTAGGATCTCATTCTCAGCCCCACAGCAAAAAAAGGTGGTGGTGTCTGGGACTATCATGAAGGGATCCTGCACTTCTGATTTTGCTACTATGCTACTGCTTCCTGCTTGTGGCTCCCAGCATCTGGGATTCAGAAACGTACTGTCTCTGACAGTGGAGGTAGAACATGTTCATCTCTGCCTGTGATATGCTGCTCTGCCTTTTACCTGTGGCTTGATCACAGAGTCGTGGGGATTAATGTTATAATCACCTGTCTCATTCCCACCAGCCGATAAAGGCACAGCTACGGAGTTCAGTTGAAAATCTGGAAAACCTTGATTTCGGTGTTTGTTTACTCTGCAATGTTTGGCTGTCGTGTCTTGACTTCTGAAGTTGGGTGTGTCAGTAAACTGACTGTAGCTTTTTCCTTTTACTGGTTAGGTTACTCACACGCTAGAAAGGAAGCAAGTGAGGCCCAACTTTGTTTTTGTTTTTAAAGGCACCCCAATTGGTAAAACAGGGATCTGATGGAGATAGAGGCTAGAACACCGGAACTATCTGAGGACATGGTAGTGCATGGGGTGCCATCAGGGTTGGACCTTTGGGCAGACGTCCAGGGCCCCTCTCAGGAAAATGAGCAGGAGGGACTCCAAATGCAGCAGGATTGACTTATTCCTGGGGATGGGGAACCTTGGGCCTAGGGGCTAAATGTGACCCTCCAGACCTCTGTCCCTGTCCCGTGGAACTCTCCACAAGGTCACACCCCCTCCTTCCACACCCCTCCCTTCAGACCACACCCCTCCCTCCAGACCACGCCTCCTCAACATCCTTGCTTCATACCTTCCTCGAGTGTGTTTGCCTGGCTGGAATGTGTCTTTAAACTCTAATAATGCCTCTTGGTTGCCTGGATGGAGGATAGAGAGGCGAGTGTGAGAGTGCGCAGTACGAAGATGAAATTTTACATTCATTTTCCTGCCAACTTTTGCCTCTGCCCCCCCCCCTTGGCAGACAGCCCCAGAAAGGAATGCGGCTCTGGGGCTGACGAAGCTTCCCCAGCCCTGTCTTACTTCAAAATGTGCCCTGCATTAAACTGTTTAAGTCCCAAGTCAGGGAGGACTTTAAGTCCACAGCCTAAAACTCCCTAACAGCATCACTGTTCTTGTATTCTCTCCATATCCTGGATGAGCTCTGTGGCATTTTCTCCAGAATGGGCACATTTGAAGTTGGTGTATGTGAGTGTACGGTTTGTCATTTTTATTTCATGTGAGCAGTCTGAGGATTTGGCCCTTTGATTCCCAACAATGTGAGCATGGCAAGAGAATGGTGCAGAACGGTGCACCCTGGAGCAAGATTTACTCCTTGAGTCGAAGTTAATGTTTGACAACTTTGACTCCCCTTGCAAACTTTGCTCTAGTATACAAGGACTGTAAATAACTCCTCCCCACTCACCTCGACCAGATCTCCTTTAACCCCTGACATGTCCAGTCCTAAAGGCAAATGTTTGCAGCAAGGGGAAGGTCCTGCTGCCACCACTGTTGTATTCCTGATGGAATTGGCTCCCTACACACCCTACATTTCAAGCACATGACTTCCCCCAAAGAATCCTGGGAACTGTAGGTTGTTGAAGGTGCTAGGAATTGTAGTGGTATGAGATGTAAGCCTCAGATCCCTGGATTCTTTTGGAGGAAGCCATGTGCTTTAAATGTATGGTATGAACGCAGCCAATAGTGGCAAAATGTAAACAAGGCTTTCTGGCTTTAGGGAGGCTACAGCTGCTGACCTGGGAAAAAGGATTGGGAAGGAACATAGAAGCTAGGGATGGGGGATAAATTTGATTCAGTTCGCATTTAAAGCCAAATCTATCAAATTTGCTTTCTGAAACAATATGAGAACCAAAACATGGCCCTCCTTTGAAATGTGCACTTACTTGAATTTTGCAATGCAGTTCGGCAACAAAGCAATGTTTACAAAAATGCGTATGTTAGGGCAAGTGCACGTAAAAATGAATATATGAGTGAAAATAACATCATGCTTGTAAAAATGTGTACATGAGTCAAAACACGGATGTGTTTATTAGGAGAAATTCGCACCAAAATGTTGGAGAATTCTCATGAGGATTAAAAAAAAAAAAGCAAATTGCTATAGAACTGTGGAGAACTGAATTTAAGATTAGAAAAATTAGAAATGGAGAGAACTGAAATTGACAGGCATTTTCCATCCCTAAGACACACAGGATGCTGCTTTATACAGGGTCAGATCATTGGTCTGTCTAGCTCAGTACTGTCTACACTAGCAGCAACTCTCTCAGGGTTTCAGACTGGGAGCTTTCCCAGCCCTAACTGGAGATGCCAGGGATTGAGCCTGGCACCTTCTGCATGCAAGACAGATATTCTGCTGCTGAACTATGACCTTTCCCCATTCGCTTGGCCCTTAAGCAGCTGCTTGAGCTTGGGTCTGCCTGAAACCTGAGTATTTCTGTCTGTGTTTTGATTTTAGGTTGAGGGTTGGAAGAAGCTACGCTGTGGCACCTGATGCAAATCAGCCTTGCAAATAGATTAGGAAAAGTTGTTAGCCCACAAATATGTAGTTATAGTAGCCCATCTGCCCATGCATACTTAAGTTCTTTATTAGGGACCAACATTAGCAATACTTAGCATTTCATGCCCTCCAACATACCTTCTATTTTCAGTGTCCGGGTTGCGGGTGCCATTGCTTTCTGTAGCCAAAATGGCACCACTCACACGTGAGAGGGGGTGTAGCAGAAGGCTCCGGGGGACTCTAAGGTTTGCCGAAGTACAAATGAAATTTATCAGGTGCGGGGAACCCTAATGGTGTGGGGAAACCACAAGAACAGCTCAATGAGGACTGAGTGTGCCCAGTGGCCATGGAATGCTGACTGACTGTTGGCAGTGGAGGTTGCTCTTTTAGGGCGAAATAGAACTCTGCCCCACCAACTTCAGGTTGCTCTCAGCCAGTCCCCACCTGCCTGCCTTCTTACTTACAACCAATACATGGGGGGTGGCACTGCCTGTCAGCTTCTTCCTCCTCCTTAGTCTCAAGGTTGCCCCTTGTAGAACTCAGCAGGGAGAAGGATGGGGATGAAAGTAGAATTAGTTGGCTCTGCCTGTGATTGGCTCCGGCTCCACCAACTGTTGGGCTCCCTGCCTTGTGCCTAGGGATGGGGAAATCTATTATGTTCGGTTTTCTCAGTTTCTCGTTTTTCCAATCTTAAATTCAGTTCTCCACATTTCTGCAGCAATTTGTGAGTATTATTATTTTTAAAAAACCCTTGTGAACATTCTCCAGCATTTTTGGACAAATATCTCCTAATATTGTCAGCAGTATTGATTAATGTACAAATTTTTGCGAGCAATTACTTGTGATACAGTGCATCATGAATGAATATTATTTTCAGTCATGTATTCCTTTTTATGCACACTTCATGCATTTTTGAAAACATTGTTTGGTTGGCAAACTGCACTGCAAAATTTGGATAAGTGCAAATTTTGAAGGATGGTTGTGTTTTGGTTCTCACGTTGTTTTGGAAAGTGCGAATTAGATAGATTTGGCTTGAAATGAGAACGGAATCAAATTTCTCACCCATCTCTACTTCTGCCCTACCAACCCCAGTGTGCACCAGCTGCTACTGACTGTTGGGAAGGGGGAATGGAATGGAGTGTCTGGAATCCTGAACCACAGCACTCCCCACTGCAACTTTTTGTTGCACATCCCCACTTCTCTGTTTTACTTATTTGCCGGGGACAGTCTTCATTTTCTTTTACTTGTCCTTTGATTACTTCCTCTATATTTGGGTTGTCTTATTTTTTTTTAAAAGGTAGGTTGAGTAGCTAGAGTGGTAGTTTGAGTAGCTAGTAGCTAGGGCTCGAGGCAACCAAGTGCTCCACCCTGCACAACTTGTGACTTACCAAGCCAAACGAAGCACACCAGCAACGTATGATTATCTGCAGCAAGCCCAGGGAGCAGCAGCTGAGTGAGCCAGAGGAGATGGAGATGGAAGAGTTAGGAAATATAGAATACGTCGGTGTGTCAGCGGCCTCTTTCTGCTCCTCCATGGGCCTGGCATCGGTGCTGTGTCCGGTGCTGGCGCGTCTTCGGGACCATGACCTGGAGTTGGTGATGCAGCGGGCATCAGTGACGATGGCCATGGCTCCTTGCAGGACTTGGTGGACTTTGACATGGGCCACTCCAGCTTCATCTTGTGCCGCCACCTGGAGCTCGCCTTACACGCCCCACACTTCTACCTACGCTGCCTCGGCAAGAAGGGTGTCCTTGTTGGCGCCTTGCAGCGCAGGGGCGGCCCGGGCCTCCAGCTGCCCCCGCATCCTTCTGTTTGCCATTTTTGGGATTCCCCTGGGAAGCTTGTGAGACTTTGGGGGCGATTTGTGTGTGTTGGGCCCTGGGCGAGAGCCAGGAGGTTGAGAGATGTTGAGTGGAGAAGTGCAAGGCAATTGTTTTAATATTTATTTAATTTGTATTATGTGTGCTCTTGTATTGTGGCTTTATTGTATATTTTTATAATATTTGCTGTTTTATCTTCTGTACACTGCTTAGAGATTTTTATATAAAGCAGTATAGAAATGGCTTAAATAAATAAATAGAGCTGTCATTCCCCAGGGCATGTCATGGGCAGGCGGATAGGGTATGGGATGGCAAGAATAGGGAGAAGTCAGACTTTGAATGGGAAGAAGGCACCAGTGACGTGTCTACAGACGCGCTGGAGACTGTGAGTTCCTGCACTGTAGCCAGTGACAGCTCTGCCCCTATAGATCCCGTTGCCAGCATGGAAACCCGACCCAGTCAGGAAGATGATTCTCCACCTACCCGACACCCCTTCCCTTGCTCATTCCGCTATCACCACCATGCAGCCCTCCTCCATGTGTTGGGGAGGAACTTTCTGAGGTGGTCCAGCCACCCTCACCTGGGACTCGGAGACTGTGGCACCAGGAATCTCAGGGAACTGGCCCTCTGAGGAGGAGTGCTTGCCTGCGCGAGTGCTCTCCACAGTAACACTCAGTCCATGCAAGTAGGGTGCCCACCCATCCTTATTTAAGGTCAGTAAGGAGGCGTGTCTAGTTGCTGCAACAATATTTTAGTGCAGTGTAGCCATGTCTTGTTAATGCTAGTAGCGATGCTGACTCCTGTGTAACCTGTAAACTGATCCATGAAGTGCTGTGAACTGAAGCTTTCTATTAAAACTACTAAAGAAAAGCAGACCTCCGCATTCGTGTCTGACTTCAGTGGGTTCCTGTAAGGCATCATGATACAGTGCAAGAGCCTGCCATTTAATACACAGCAAGGTGCCAAGATCTATTCTGGACTTTGGTAACTATATTGGAGGATAATAATGCTTTTATAAATTGCTTTTCTACACACTTGTATTTGAAGCAGTGCCCAGTGAATTTAAAAGCTGGAAACCATTAAAGCAAATCATTAAAACAAAATCCTATGATTTTTTTTTTTTGAAAAGCAAGAACTTTTTTTTAAAAAAAAGAAACTCTAACAACTCCAAATGCATTTAACCAAAAGAGCAAACACTTTCTCCTGTGTTTTAAATCAGTGGATAATGGGTGACTGAGGTGTAATTGAACCTTTGAACTAAACTGAACTAATGCTTTCAGTTACTTGTTTTTAAACTTTTTATTTAACTGATAATTTTAATATTTCTTGTAAACCATTTAGAGACTCTTTTACAATCAAGTGGCATATAAATTTGTCAAATAAAAAAAGATAAATAAATAAATTCAGAAGGCATAATAGAGCTTCAGGGGCTATATTCCACTACCGGCATCCACAGCAGCTCCCTGTACTGGGGAACAGTGAGAGAGGACTATCCGTATCCTGCTTCTTGTGTGCTTCCTGCAGGCATCTGGTTGATCAGAACACTGGACTAGGTAGACCTTTTGTCTGATCCAGCAGGGTTGCTCATATGCATTTATTTATTACACTTTCTTCCAAAGAGCTCAAAGTGGCATACATGGTCCTGCCCAGCCCAGTTTTGTTCTCATGACAGCCTTGTGAAATAGGTTGTGCTGGGAGATAGTGGGCAAGGTTACTGTTGCGCTGCAGCCAACTCAGAAGGGACAGGAAGGGGGGAGGCATGAGTTTCAGGTGCCTCCGCAGCCAGAAGAAGCACACTTGGGGATTGTTGTGTCTGAGCAGGATCATGCGGGAGGGGGGCAGCCTGCTCTCCAGCCAGTTCCCACGAGTAATGCCCTTTCCGAGGAGCCGAGCGCACTGCCCCCAGTTGATGCAGAGTACTTGTGGGAGGAAGCTTCAGAGACAGTGCCAGCTCCTCCTTTACCAAGCAGTTCCCAGGAGGATTCCAGTGTGGCACCGCCCCCTGACCTCGAGCCCGTTGCTCGGGAGCAGGTGTCTTCAGATGAGCTGTTGGATAAGCGTCCCCTGTCTCCTCGTTCCCGTCGCCGCGAGAAACGGACAGGGCAAAGACAGGAATTACGAAGGAGTCAGAGATTACGTTCGAAAACATTTCCTATATAAGCCTGCCGCTCCTAGTGGGGGGTCGTTGAGTCAACTTCCTTCACACGCTGCAGAGCATGTCTAGAGTATAGTCAGGGACTCTAGTGAGTTAGCATAGGGTTTCTTATGAAGCGCAATGCCTTTGATGTATCCATTACTCTAATAAAACGAGATTTACTTGCACACACACTCCAGCCTCATTATTTCGGCTCTGGACGGGACAGATTGACTCAACCACCATCCCTACTCGAACCTGTTCCCATGGCGGATGACATGGACCAGAATGGAGCAAGAGGGGGAGTACCTATCACCATGGAAGCTTTGTATGCCGAGATCCAGAACCTCCAAGTGACTACGCAAGCCCTACAAGCCGAGAACCAAAACTTCAGAGCCGCAACGCAAGCCTTGCAAGTGGATAACCAGAATCTCCATGCCTTGTTCGCCCAAGTCCAGGCTCTGCCCCCCAGGGCGGCAGCCCCTGTGAAGTCTCCAGTGGGGCTCCCCGTGCGATACGGGGGCCAGAGTGAACAGTTTGCCACGTTTCTAGCCCAATGTGAGTTTTACATTCAAGTGCGCAGAGCTGAGTTCCCAACTGATGACGCAAAGGTGGCGTTCATCATCAGTTTATTGGAAGGGGAAGCGGCAAAATGGGCCACCCCGTATTTGATTCGCAATGACCAGATATTGCGCCAGTTTGACGCCTTCAAGAATGCGATGGGAGATATGTTCCGAGACCCCCAGAGGAAGGAGACGGTTGCCCGCCAGTTAGGGACCGTGAGACAGGGAAGGGGGTCTGTAGGGCAATACACGAATGCTTTTCGTGTTTTGTCTCAGGAGACGGAGTACAATGACCCAGCCTTGATGTACTTCTACAGAAATGGACTGAGTCCAGAAGTGTTGGATGAACTGGTGCGCTCCACACATCCCGACTCACTGAGGGGTTTGATTCAACTGAGTTTGCAGATAGACAGCCGCTTAGAAGGAAGAAAGTTGGAGCAAAGAATGGAGCCTTCACGGAGGCAGGTTGCTGCTCCGCTGCCCCGTGCGCGCCCTGTGCCCAATTATTTATTTATTTATTTAATTTAATTTATATTCCGCCCTAAGCCAAAAAGGCTCTCTGGGCGGTGTACATAAGAGATAAAACAAGCACAATATATAAATACAATAAGTATAACAAAATCAAAGATCAAAACAAACAATAACAAAGAACCAACAATGTCAAAATACAACAATAATGAAAATACTGATAAAATACACTATAAAATACAATTTAAAATACACTTTAAAATGCCTGGGAGTATAAAAAGGTTTTCACCTGGCGCCAAAAGGATAGCAGCGTTGGCGCCAGGTGTACCTCATCCAATCCTGGATGCCAATCCTGGCATCCCTACTGTCTCGGGAGAGGAGCCCATGCAGATTGGGGGGGGGCTAGATTGCGATTGACAGAGGAGGAGAGGGAAAGACGCCGGAGGGAAGGACTGTGTCTCTATTGCGGAAAGTCTGGACACCTCGCCAGAAATTGTGCAGCCAAAACCGGAAGATCCCAGCCGCCGGAAAACTTCACATCCCAGCTCTTGTAGAGGCTAGAGAGTTGGGGGGTGCTACAGACACTGAGCCTCTGTTACGACCCCTTCCCTCCCAAGGGGCCCTTCTGTTGCCCATTCGCATCACCCTATCCTCAGGAGAGAGATTCTCAGCCAAGGCTATGATCGACAGCGGAGCATCCTCTTGTTTCATAGACCGAGAGTTGGCGCTACACCACGCTATTCCCACAAGAGAACTGAGTCAGCCGTTGGCAGTGGAAACTATAGATGGCCAGCCTCTGAAGTCTGGGGGGGTGACTCGGGTGACTGAGTCCGTGGAAGTGAAGGTCCCTGGGCATCGGGAAGACCTGTTGTTCTATGTGGCGTCCTTGCCGCGTTTCCCGGTGGTGTTGGGTATGCCTTGGCTGGTTAGGCACAACCCCACAATCTTTTGGGATGAAGCTGTGGTGGTTTTTACCTCCAAGTACTGCCATCAACATTGCCAGCCTGAAGAGGAGCCACAGGTGTTGGCAGGGGCGCCTCCCCCAAGGGAGATAACTTTGCCCACCAAGTATGGGAGTTTTCGGGACATCTTCGATAAAAAGGAAGCGGAGCAACTCCCTCCTCACCGGCCCTATGATTGTGCCATTGATTTGGTGCCTGGGGCACGCATCCCCGCCGGGCGGATCTACTCTCTATCTGAACCAGAGTTGGCAGTGTTAAGGGAGTTTCTGGACACCAATTTGAAGAAAGGCTTCATTCGCCCTTCACAGTCCCCAGCTGGTGCACCCCTGCTGTTTGTGAAGAAAAAAGGGGGGGAGCCCCGTCCCTGTAATGATTATCGAGCCCTAAACCAGCTCACTATCCCCAATAGTTACCCACTGCCGCGCATTAGGGAAATGTTGGAGTGGTTGCATTCCACCAAAATTTTCACGAAACTGGACTTGAGAGGAGCTTACAACTTGGTGAGAATTAAGGCAGGTCATGAATGGAAGACTGCATTTAAGACCCGTTACGGTCAGTTTGAGTATTTGGTGATGCCATACGGGTTGTCGGGAGCACCTGGAGTCTTCCAAAATTTTATGAATGACATCTTTCGGGACTTTGTGGACCTCTTTATGATAGTGTATTTGGATGATATCCTGATTTATTCAAATACTCCTGAGGAACACGACTCGCATGTGCGTGCAGTGCTGCAGAAGTTACGGGAACACCGTCTTTACGCGAAGCTGGAAAAGTGTGGGTTTGACCTAACCACGTTGGACTTTCTGGCGTATCGGATCTCTCCAGCAGGAGTAGAAATGGACCCAGAAAAAGTTCGTTGTGTACTCACGTGGCAACCCCCCAAGACCAAGAAGGATTTGCAACGCTTCTTGGGCTTTGCGAATTACTACCATCGTTTCATAGCCAACTACTCCCATCAGACCGCACTGCTCACGGATTGCCTGAAGGGCTCAGGACCTTTCCAATGGACAGAAGCTGCACAAGAGGCTTTCGAGAGCCTGAAGTGAAGGTTTGCTACCGAACCCATACTACAGCATGCTGACCCGGCGCTCCCTTTTGTGGTAGAGACGGATGCGTCGGACATCGCGATCGGAGGGGTTCTTTTGCAACCGGCCCAGAAAGGGGGAGAACTGATGCCTTGTGCCTACTTTTCCAGAAAGTTAACTGACTCTGAACAAAACTACACTGTGTGGGAAAAGGAGCTATTAGCCATTAGAGATGCCTTTGAAGCCTGGAGACACCATTTGGAAGGGGCGCAGCATGAAATTGAGGTGCGCACGGACCATCGTAATCTAGAGAGTCTTCATACCGCCCATAAACTCAATCAGAGGCAAGTGCGCTGGGCTCAGTTCTTCGCACGGTTCCATTTCAAAATTCATTATATCTCCCAAGCACAGAATAAGTGGGCTGATGCCCTCTGAAGGAAGCCAGAATTTCTGAGGGATCCCACCCCAAGACCGTTACAGTACATAATTCCTCCCGAGCAGGGAGTAGTAGGGGCCTGCCAAGATTCTTGGGAAGCTGAAGTGCGTGAAGTGCAACAACCGGACCCTTCCGTGCAAGAGCAGCGGGTCGAAGAGGGCGTGTCACCCCAGGCAGAACAGAAGGACCTTATATGGAAGGATGGCATACTGCACCATCAGGAAGCTGTTTATGTGCCCCCCAGAGAACTGTGAGTGAGGGTACTACGTCAGTGCCATGACGCCCCCACGGCAGGCCACTTTGGGGTTTTTAAGACCATTCAAGCTGTCACTCGGGAGTTCTGGTGGCCCAAGGTGAAGAAGGACGTAGAGCATTACGTTCGCTCTTGCCCCACTTGCATGAGGGCTAAACATGCCACTGGGAAGCCGCCGGGGCTACTGGAACCCCTTCCTACTCCAGGAGGACCTTGGCGAATGATTACTATGGATTTTATAACAGACCTTCCACCTTCGCCGGGGAAAACCACAGTTTTGGTGGTCGTTGATGCCTTCTCGAAAATGGCTCACTTCATTCCATGCACAGGGCTCCCAAGCGCTCAAGACACTGCCAAGTTGTACGTGCAAAATGTGTATCAGCTGCACGGTCTGCCAGACAGCCTGGTTTCCGATTGGGGCACACAATTCACCTCATGTTTTTGGCAAGCGTTGTGGAAGTTGCTGCAAAGTGAGCTGAGACTGTCGTCTGCCCATCATCCCCAAACGGATGGGCAGTCCGAGAGGGTCAACGCAGTGTTGCAACAATATTTACGTTGTTTTGTGGGGTATCAGTAGGACAACTGGATGTCCTACCTGCATTTAGCAGAATTTGCCTGTAATAATGCTGTGCATTCGCACACGCAACAGACTCCTTTCTTCACCAATTTTGGCTACCACCCCCGAGCCTTCCCTGCCCCAAAAGACAGTCTCTCAGTCCCAGCTGCTGAGGATTACTTGCAGGAACTTCACGCTATGCAACAGCTTCTCCAAGAGCAACTAGAACAGGCCAAAGCGGATTACAAATGCGCAACTGACCAGCATCGGAGAGAGGGGGACCTCATACGAGTGGGAGACCAGGTCTGGATCTCTACACGTTTCCTAGCTATGCCTGGCCGGTGTCGTAAACTGCAGGATCGGCGTGTAGGGCCCTTTGAGGTGGAGGCTCAGATTAACCCCGTGGCTTACAGACTAAAATTGCCGCCCACCTTCAAGATGCACCCAGTCTTCCACAGGGCATTGTTGACCAAGGACGCTGCCCCCGACCCTCACCATCCACAAGTGGAGCCCGCACCGCCGTTGTTGGTAGAGAGGGAGGAGGAATACGAAGTAGAACAGATTTTGGACTCGCGAAAACGCCAAGGGCGTCTTCAGTACCTGATTCATTGGAAGGGGTACAATCCAACTGAACGTTCCTGGGAAACAGAGGAGAATGTGCGCGCTCCGACTTTGGTGAGAGAATTCCATGAAGCTTATCCAGAGAAACCTAGACCTCAGGGGTGGGAAGGGTTAAAGCATGGAGGGGGGGATGATGTTGCACTGCAGCCAACTCAGAAGGGCAGGAAGGGGGGAGGCATGAGTTTCAGGCGCCTCCGCAGCCAGAAGAAGCAGAGTTGGGGATTGTTGTGTCTGAGCAGGATCGTGCGGGAGGGGGGCAGCCTGCTCTCCAGCCAGTTCCCATGAGTAACGCCCTTTCTGAGGAGCGGAGTGCACCACCCCCAGTTGATGCAGAGGACTTGTGGGGGGAAGCTTCAGAGTCAGTGCCAGCTCCTCCTTTACCAAGCAGTTCCCAGGAGGATTCCAGTGTGGCACCGCCCCCTGACCTCGAGCCCGTTGCTCGGGAGCAGTGTCTTCAGATGAGCCGTTGGATGCGCGTCCCCTGTCTCCTCGTTCCCGTCGCCACGAGAAACGGACAGGGCAAAGACAGGAATTACGAAGGAGTCAGAGATTACGTTCGAAAAAATTTCCTATATAAGCCTGCCGCTCCTAGTGGGGGGTCGTTGAGTCAACTTCCTTCACACGCTGCAGAGCATGTCTAGAGTATAGTTAGGGACTCTAGTGAGTTAGCGTAGGGTTTCCTATGAAGTGCAATGCCTTTGATGTATCCATTACTCTAATAAAACGAGATTTACTTGCACACACACTCCAGCCTCATTCTTTTGGCTCTGGATGGGACAGTTACCCAGGGGAGCTTCTATCTATCAATTAATCAGTCAGCTAGCCAAAGCAATATTAGACAGCAACATCGGAAGACCCACAGAAAGCCTTCCCAAGCTAGAGGAGTAACGAGAGCTCTCGCCCATCCTACATCCTTTAGGGGCTGGAAACTTGAACAGACAATGGACAATACTAAAGTAAATACTCATCCCAACTGGAAGAATTACCGGTGATTTCGCCCACCCACCTCATTCTAACTATTTGGGGATTTCTTGATTAAGAACATAGGAACATGGGAAGAGCCCTGCTGGATCAGAGCAGTGGCCCATCTAGTCCAGCATCCTGTTCTCCCAGTGGCCAATCAGTTGCCTATGGGAAGTGCAACAGTGCTGTCCCCTCTTGTGATTCCCAGCAACTGGCATTCAGAGGTATACTGCCTCTGACTATGGAGGCAGAGCATAGCCATTGTGGCTAGCAGCCGTTGATAGCCTTATCCTCCATGAATTTGTCTAATCCTCATTTCGGTGACAGTACATAAGAAATGCACTGATTACTGAAATGGGAAAATCTTCCCTTGTGTAGTAGCAACAGCCGTATCTTGGTTGCTGTTGTTATTATTTATTGAATTTGCATCCTGCCCTTTCTCCCAAAGGAGCCCAGGGCAGCAATAAATTAATCTAATAAATGGCTGTGGAAATCGGAAGCCAGGCAGCCTTGGTGTGTGAATGTTTATAATGCGGGTGTTTGTGAGGACCTCTTGGAGAGCGCTGAAACTGAAATACTATTTTTTCTGTCACTTGTGAAAAGTGCCTTTGATCCAAGCTGGGCTCCAAAGGCAAGAGCCCATCAGAAGTCCTGTTTGTGCTGCCTGTGTGGGCTGCTTCAGTGAATTGCAGAAGTTATTTGAAAGGCAGACTGAAATTCTGTTGACATGGGAACAACTTCTGACTTTTGCAACATCTGGTTTCCGTAAAGATCTGGGGTGATGTCGACACTTTCCCTTCAAAGAAATTTCCAGATTATGGTGTTTGGGGATGTGTTGACATGATATTTTCTTGCTGGGAGTAGTATGTGTTAGCCATGCAGAATTCCAGTTCGTGTTCATTTCCAAAGTCGGCCGGTCAGGCCTGGTTCATTTATTGCATTGTGTCAAACTGAGGCTTTTGGTGTGCCACTGGAAACCCACCATTTAAAGTCTATTTATAGAGTTATATGGCATAGGACCAAATCAGACCATTGGTCCATCTAGCTTAGTATTGTCTGCACTGCCTGGCAGCAGCTTTCCAGTGATTTAGATGGGGTCCTCTCCCAGTCCTACTTGGAGATCCAGGGATTGAAACTGGAACCTTCTGCAGGCAAAGCACATGCTCTACCACTAAGCTAAAGCCCTTCCCTTAAAGTATGCAGACGTTTGGCATGTGAAAGGTGTGCAGGACTGGCTTGAGGCATGCTGGGAGAGATTGCAGGCTGGCTTTCTCTCACAACCACTGTCTGTCTGTCTGCAGGCTCATTTTTGCAACCACATCAGGTGCTCCCTTGGTGTGATGTCTGTCAATTTCATTTCTCTCAGATTCTCATTGTTCCAGTCTTAAATTCAGTTCTCCATATTTCTGCAGCAATCTTCATTAAAAAAAAAAAAATCCGTATGAAAATCCTCCGCATTTTAGTGCAAATTCTCCTAATAGACACATTTTTGTAGGCAGTTTTGACCAACGTACACACTTTTGCCAGCCATTCCCCACCATATAATGTGTTTTTGAAGGTTATTTTCACTCACTCATTTTTATGCACTTTCCCCTAATATATGCATTTAACAAGCCTTTCAACAAGCCTTTTAGGTTGAGACCTATCCCAGTCTGCGTCTGTGTTAGAATTGTTTAATATGGTTTTTAATAGTGTTTTTAACCCTTTTTTAAAAGTTTTTTTTAATGTTTTTAACGCTGTTTTGTTTTAATGTATTTTAAGCAGAGATTGGAAAAGTTACTTTTTTGAACCGCGACTCCCATCAGCCCAATCCAGTGGCCATGCTGGCTGGGGCTGATGGAAGTTGTAGTTCAAAAAAGTAACTTTTCCAAGCTCTGATCTTAAGATCTGTTTTATGATGTTTTAAAGTGTTTTTAGCGCTTTGTTTGCCGCCCTGGGCTCCTGCTGGGAGGAAGGGTGGGATACAAATTAAATAATAAATAAATAAATAAATAAATAAAATAATATATGTATTTTTGCACGCACTGTTTGACTGGTGAACTGAATTGCAAAATTCTGATAAGTGTGGATTTTGAAGGATGGCTGTGTTTTGGTTCTTGTATTGTTTCAGAAAGTGCAGAATTGATAGATTTGGCTTGAAATGAGAACTGAATTGAAATTCTCACCCATGCAACCTTACGGGGGCTGCATACTAGTGGTGGGGTACGGCCAGACACACATCACTCCATCCAGACAAGCAAGAGGCGTTCTCACAGTTTGAGGACTAGAACACTGCCTGTGAGGAGTGTAATCTGGGGGAGCGTGGCTTGGGCAGAGTCCCAAGGGCCAGACGGAGAGGCCTTGAGGGCCACTTTCAGTCCCTGGGCCTGAGGCTCCATATCCCTCTTCTAAGGGATGCCAATATTCCCTACATGTGTGTTTCCCCCTCCTTAGGAAGGTGCTCTTGACCTGCTGAAGAAACTGAACAGTTGCCCCATGACCATCCAGCTGCTGCAGGTAAGGCTTCCCTTGCCTTGGGAGAACCTTTGCTCAGAAAAAAGAGCTGTAAACACTAAGTAAATAACTTGATAAACATGGGAGGGGTGAGAGAGAGCAGAAATTCTCACTGGGACCAGTGCAGGGGTGGAAAGGGTTAAGATCCTTCTCAGTGCGCTGTGGTGCTGATGACATCCCCTCCCCAATGGTGGCTATTAACATTAAGAGAAAGAAGCCCTTCACCTTCCAGTGATGTGCTTAGTATCATGTCTAGTCTGACATAGGAAGCTGCCTTATATTTGTTCCGCCCTTGTGAGGAATTGATCCTTCCTTGCGGCAGCACCACCTACATTTTGGAACTCTCTGCCATCTGCAGGCGCCTTTGCTGGTCCTGCTGAAAACTTATTTTCTTTTAAGCGAGCCCCCCCCCCCAACATGTAAATTTGATATATGTCATTTTATCTCATAATATGTATTTAAAAACAACAACAACCAGTTGATTTTGTTTTGAAAAATTTAGGCTAATTTGTGTTTTAACTTCTGATTTTTATTGGCAACTTTCATTTACATTATATGTTGTAATTTCTTTTTTTTTTTTAGCCTATTACTGTTTTAAATGTTTTTAAATGGTTTTTAATTATTTGGTCTTTTAAAAACTGTTTTTATTGGTAGTTTAAAGTTTTTTGTGTAAACCTAGTTGTTGCTGGACCATAGCTCCAACTCTCCCTGTCTGTTGGTCATACTGGCTGACACTGATGGGAGATGGAGACTAACATCTGGAGGGCACTGTGTTGGCTTCCCATGTTCTATTCTGATTGAGAGTGGCTCCTGAGGGCCTCAGGCATGGAGAGGCCTTTCTCATGCCTAGTCAAGGCCTGTGTCAGAGCGCAGCCAGGTTGGGCTCTGGCCAAGGGCTCCTGAGCCCCAGAGGAGCCCCTGAAGGGCCCCTCCTTAAGGTGGGAAAGTGGCACTCCCGTTCTGTGATCAACAGCAGCTTCAAGTCCTGCAAGCTGACCCTGCCCTGGATCGCGGAGAGGGAGCTCCAATACAGACAATGTGGACTTCAATAAGCCCACCTGCGTGCCCCACCTACCTCTCCTGTCTGTGGGAATGTTGTGTGTGCTCTGTGCGCATGCCTGCCATCACCCAAGATGGCAGCAGGGGCTTCCCTAAGGGGCTGACACCCTTGCTGCCATCTTGGGTGATGGCAGGCATGCGTGCTATACATGATTCACATGACATGAGAGGTAGGTGGGGCACACGGGTGGGCTTATTAGCCCTGTGCTGCCTGTTTGGGGTGTGTGTGTTGGGTTACAGCGCTGCAGACCCAGGGCAAGTGATGTCTGGTGCTGGCCCTGTGCCTGCTCCCTGCTCCTTTTTTAATTGGAGATTAATTGGAGATATCAGGGACCTTCTGTGTGCCAAGTATGTGCTCTGTCATTAGGGTCTTGCAGGAACATCTGTTGATCCCTTGTCTCCTCTCAGACCACAAGAATTGGCGTGGCTGTCAACACGATCCGTAAGCACTGCACAGACGAGGAGGTGGTCACTCTGGCGAAAATCCTCATCAAGAACTGGAAGAGGTTGTTGGGTAAGAGGATGGCAAGGACCTTGTTTTGGATGGGACACATTAGGTTATTCCACTATTCTATTTTAAACAGTCATGGCTAACCCCCTCAAAGAAACCTGAGTGTAATTTGTGAAGGGTGCTGGGAGTTGATAGGAGACCCCTATTTCCCTCATAAAGCTACAGTTCCGCAAGTGGTTTAACAGTCAGTCCGTCTTCCCAGAGAAGTCTGGGAATTGTACCTCTATGAGGAGAACAGGGGTCTCCTAACAATGCTCAGCACCCTTCACAAACTACATTTCCCAGGATTTTGGGGTGGGTTGGGGTGGGGAAACCATGCATGTTTAAAGCAGAATAATAGTGGAATAAATGTATGGTGTGAATGTGGTCCAGGTCTCCCAAGCATCTGGAAACATCATATGTATGGAAGGACCTTAGAGTGATCATCATTAGAAGGTCACTTAGATGTCAAGAGAGCAACGTAACTAAGGGTGCTGAGATTTGTGAGGCCTTGTGCCAAGGGGTTAGGGAGGTATCACAGGGCTGACTGAATATGGAACTACTAACGGAGCTAATAAATATGCAAGACTTTACAGATTGGATTGCTTACAATGGTATCCGGATGTCCCATTTTCTCTCTTTCAGAGTCAGGGACTGAGAAGAGCAAAAAGGAGAAAGACGGAGACAGAGGGATTGATATCCCTGGCTGGAAAACTGAAGACGCCGTTTCCCACTCAGTGAATCTCTGCAAAAGTTCTGATGGAAAGCAAAAAGACCGGTATTTGCATGTTAGGGCCTTTCACAGTCTGTAGTGCAAAAGGGTGCCATGGCTGAACTGGATTGGATCCAATTGTCTTCCCGCAAAAGAGAGTTTTTGTTTTAGATATCACATTTTCTGAGTCAACAAATATCATTGCTGGTAAAAATGCTGTTTTCTCCAGCTAGCAGGGGGAAGAAAGGGGGGGGGGGTAGAGGAGGCACAGGATGCAGGAAAAAAACTAGGCCACATTTACATTTATTCCACTATAATTCCACTTTCAGCAGTCACGGCTTCCTCAAAAGAATCCTGGGAACTAGTTTGTGAAGGGTGCTGAGAGTTGCTAGGAGACCCCTGTTCCCCTCACAGAGCTACAATTCCTATAGATTTCTAGGAAGAGGGACTGACTGTTAAACCATTTGCAGAATTGTAGCTCTATATGGGATATAGGGGTCTCCTAACAACTCTCAGCACCCCTTACAAACTACAGTTCCCAGGATTCTTTGAGGGAAGCTGGGACTGTTTGCAGTGGAATAATAATGGAATAAATGTAGGTTGCGAATGTGGCCTTAGAGAAGAACAAGTTCTCAGTGCCAAAAGGTTTTATTATGCCAAGTGTTTCAGAATAAAGAAATTCTTACCACCAACTTGCAAAGATATACTTCTGTAGCCTTTTTCTTGGCTCGTAGAATTCAGCAAAATGGTTCTAATATGCATGAAGAGCTACTGTATTTATAATTTACTGTATAATACCTTGGGATCCCTTTGAGATGATGGGCAGTTTAGAATATTAAACCACCTTGTGCTCCATTTTCATCAGGAGCGGGGAATCTTTTTCAGCCTGAGGGCCACATTTCCCTTCTCAGCAACCTTCTGAGGGCCACATGCCAGTGATGGGTGGGGCTAAAAGCAAAAGTGGGCAGAACAATAAATGTAATTTTTACCTTTGTACTGTAGGCTTATTTTTACATGCACTCACACACCCTTCTCTGTCCTCCATCCAGGCAAGCTGTAAACATTATCTGAGTTGAAAGACTCATTCCAGCCAGGTTAAAATACTTGGGGTGTGAAGCAGGACCTGTGCGGGGTGTGGCCTGGAGAGAGTTTCGAGAGCCAGATAGAGACGTCCGGAGGGCTACATTTGGCTCTGGGCATGAGCTTCTCAACTCCCAACGTATTTGTGAATTGCTGCATTTGTTGCATTAAGCCTTGCCTGGAATAAGGAGAGAGTTTGTGAGCTGTTACAAATGGGGGAAGAGGAGGAATCGAAGGGTTGCATCCAGAGGACAGGTGTACATTTAGGAGTTTCAGAACAAGAAAACTAGCTTTGGTATATCCATTTGAACAGCACAAACTGACCACCCCGATTTGTCTCACTTTTCCAGGAAATCAAACAAGTCCATCTCCCTGGAGGCAATGCCAAAGAATTGTTCCATGCTTTCCAAGCCAGACAGGTATAGCTATTTAATCGCAAGAATGATGATCAAGGGGCAGATGGGATGTGGATGAGATGTGATCAGATACACCGACATCTTTTCTTTTCTTAGTTAAAAGCTCCTTGAGAAATAAGTGTCCCATGCCCTTTCATCATGACTGGATGTTGAGAATGTCTACTGGTGCGTTGGATCCAGTCGTTGGCAGAACTGGAGGAAGTATGGTACAATAGGTAGCGTTAGACCAGGGATGGGGAACTTTAGGCCAGTGGGCCAAATGCTGCCCTCCAAACCTCCTTATTCGGACCTTCCCCAGGCCATACCCCTCCTTGAGTGTTTTTGCCTGGCTGGAATGTAGCCTTGAACAGTGATGATTCCTCTTGCTTGCCTAGAAGGAGGATGGAGAAGAGTGAAGGTGAAGAAACCTCAACCTTTTGCATGGCTGGAATGTCACTTACCGCATAACAGTACAAGTCACAGCCATTGCTCCACCCATGTTTGCATCTGGCCCCGCCCACCACTGGTGGGCAGCCCCGGAAGGTTGCCCACAAGGAAATGTGGCCCTTGAGCTGGAAAAAAGTTCCCCACTCCTGTTAGACTTAGTTCTGGGTTCAGATGCCCATGCAGCAGTGAACTCACTGGGTGACCTTTGCTTTGTCTCATCTTCCCTTGAGTAACAGAAGAAGAATAGTGACTTGCATCTCAGAGATTTGATGTGGCCCAGATAAGTATATAGGGGAATGGCCATAATAAGCTCAGCGGCTGAGCCTCTGCTTTGCGTGCAAAAGGTCCCAGGTTCAATCCCCAGCATCTCCAGGCAGGGCTGGGAGAGACTCCCTATCTGAAAACCTTGGAGAGACCATCAGTGTAGACCAGCCTTTCCCAACCAGTGTGCCTCCAGATGTTGTTGGACCACAACTCCCATCAGCCTCAGCTAGCATTGCCAATGGTCAGGAAGATGGGAGTTGTGGTCCAACAACATCTGGAGGCACACTGGTTGGGAAAGGCTGGTGTAGACAGTGCTGAACTAGATGGAGCCTATGTTTCTAATAAATACTACTGTATATGCTATGACCTGCGGTAGGCTCCCTGGAACATCCATCTGTCCAAAGAAAAGAGGGAGGTATTTATATTATTAGTTTGGTTCTACTGTCTTATGAGTTGCTGTTTTATAGTTATTAACTATTTAAGCTTAATTTTGTGTTTACTCAATGCTATTGTAAACTGCCCTGGGAGAATGTTAAAAAAGGAAGCATGTAAAATACCTGTAGTCATTTCTGATGTACTGTATGTAGGGATGGGAAGATTTGCCCATTTCAGTTTCTCTCCGTTTCTTATTTGTCCAATCTTAAATTCAGATATCCACATTTCTGCATCAGTTTGTGCCTTTTTTTTTTAAAGTCCTCATGAAAAGTCTCTGGCATTTTTGTGTGAATTTTTGCAAGCCATTTCTCATCATGTTATTTTCAGCCATATATTCATTTTTATGCACGCTTTCCCCGAGATACATTTTTGTAAATATTGGTTAATCGGTGAATATTGCAAGATTAGAATAAGTGCAGGTTTCGAAGGATGATTGTGTTTTAGTTCTGCTGTTTCGGAAAGTGCGAATTTGAAAGGCAACTTGAAATGAGAACTGAATTGAAATTCTCGCTGATCCCTAGTCATATGAGTGCTGTTGCTAATATCAAACCTTTCCTCATGGCAATGATCACGCCTCAAGCTCCTTCTCTTCCACTAGGCTCTCATCTGCTGATATATAAGCCGAGTGGGAATATGTACTTTTGGCTATGGGTAGGCTTGAAAACAGAACTGTATCCTACAACAGAGATGGGATACGTGTAGGTTTACCAGGTCTCTGGTTTTTTTACCCAGAGGCTCTGGTTTTGGAGGGTCGTCTCCAGGTGAGTCACCTGAATCTCTGGACTCTTAGCTTTCATTTTTTAAAAAATTAAGTTTCTAGGTGGTCTGGTTCAAAAATATAAATCAAAATGGCAGCCCCCCCCCAACTTCCGTACCAGCTGCTCTAACCCCTGCCCTTTCAGGTTTTTAGCCAATAAGTGAAGTCAGGGTTGTGAAGTCAGGCAATACCTAAAACCCATTTGAAGTTCTGAGAACAGTTTCCTTTCCCTGCTTGTCTCACATTAGGAATTCAGTAAATATATAACTTTCAGCAGCGTAAAGAGTACTTTCTTTGAAGAGGATGGGGACTTGCTTCTGAATAAACATGCATAGGATTGCACTACAACAGAAGGTCACAGCAGGATCATGATGGGCATACACAGTATACAATTTTAGTTATAATTATAATAAAAGTGTGCATGCAGGGTTTTTTAATTACTTGCAAAAATGGCATATTATACATTTTATATTTCAATTAATTTTTGAACAGAAGTTTTAAAAAGTGTATATTCTGCAGTGCTAATTAAGGAGTCCAAGAAGTTTAAATTTTACTGGACTGTTGAAGAGGACAGTTTTTGTTGTATTCATAACCTGTTTTGAAAACCTTCCCAATATGAAACTTTTCTGAGAGTAGAGCTGCAATGTTAATTCCACAAACCTGGGAGTTAACCCCACTGAATTCAATAGGGCTTTCTTTTGAGTAGACATGGTTAGGATTGTAATGAAAATTAATGGGACTTTTGAGTGAACATAGAAAAGGACTGTGTTGCAAATCTTTCTCTCCCCCTCCGATCCTTTTTTTTAAAAAAGCAGTTAGGCAGGGCTTACTTAAGTGTCACTGCTTTTATTTGGCAGGAAACCAATACTTTTAAAAAATGTTCTGCAATGGCCAACTGGTTTTGACAATAAACTGTTATATGGGGTGTAGGTATGTTTACATCTCTAGTGTGTGTATATGTGGAATATTTCCAACAACCTTGTGAGGTAGGGTTGGAAACCAAGGCAGCTCACATCAAGAAATATAGCCATTTAAAATCCAATAACCATAAAACAAGTATAAAATAGTTGCAAAACCATAAAACAAGTATAAAAGAGTTGCAAAAGTGGCATGATTCTGAATTTTGGATTGGGTGAGTGAAGGTTCTTATCACTGAATTGCAGTGCTGTTCATACTTCCCTGTTTGAATAAGCCCCATTGAATACATTGGGATTTGCTTCTGAGTAAACATGCATAAGATTGCACTATAAATATTTACAGGTTGTGTAAATAATAAACATCTTTGACATTCATGCCTTTATAAATATGTCATCATACTATGTCTTGATATGTATTTGATTTCACACAATGTTGGTAAATTATTATTTACATATTTCCTCTACATTTTAAGTGTGCTGTTCTTCCTTGGGGTGGTCATAGTCCCCCTCTGTTGTTTTCACCCTGAGGGGCAGATTAGGCTGAGAGATGGTACATAGCCCATGATCACCCAGTAAACTTTGTAGCTGATTTCCATTTAAAAATATAATTAAAATTATTTATATGCAGGCAAAGTTTATGAAGTAATGCAGACCCACACAATATCTTTAAAGCACATCCAGCTCACATTTAAAGTACATGACTTCACCCAAAGAATCCTGGGAAGTGTAGTTTTTCCCTCACAGTTATAGTTCCCCCCACCCTTAATACACTACAGTTCTCAGGATTCTGTGGTGGGATTCATGTGCTTCAAATGTATGCTGAATGTGCTTTAAATGCATGGTGTGGATCTGCCCTATGCTGTGCATTCATTAGTGAATTGAAAAGAACAATTTTAAAAGGCACATCTTTAAACAGGGCTATAGCTCAGTGGTAGGGCACCTGCTTTGCATGCAAAGGTCCAAAATTCAATCTCTGGAAGAGACTATTGCCTGGAAAAACTCAAAGCGGTTTACAGAAGGAATTAAAACAATAACATTATTGGCAAAAACAGTTTAAGACAGGTATTTAAAAACATTTAAAATAATAAAACCAACAATGATTAAAAACAGATAAAAAACATAATAGCTTCTACATGCCTGTGTAGGCTTGACTAAACAAAAATGTTTTTAGTAGGTCCCAAAATGAGTACATTGAAGTGCCTGCCTAATGTAAATAGGCAGGGAGTTCCAAAGCATAGGTACTGCCACACTAAAGGATCGATTTCTTACAAGAGTAGAACAAGTACTATGTGGTACCCATAACATGGAAATCACACCTTCAACTTGGCCTGGTAGCAAACTGGCAACCAGTGCAGTATTATGTGCTGATAGGGTCTCACACATGTCAGCAATCATGACCCAGCATTCTGCACTAACTGCAGCCCCTGGGTCAGGTTGTGCTGCATGGGGATTTTTGTGACATTGGCTGACTGGCTGCCAGGATTTTTTTAGTTTTGGTTAGGAACCCTGACTGGTTGTGGGATGCTGAGTTTTCTGTCTTGCTCATAGGAATCTTGTTGTGGTTGGTATGGTATTGCATTTAGGAAATCATCACTGTCTTTTGTTTTTCCTTTCTATTTGCATTTCATTTACCTCTGACCTTACTCCCTTACACCCATAGAAGCAACAACAGTGGTTGCATATGGTCAGCTCAGCCCCCCCTTAAACCCACTGATGATTCACCTTGTTATTTGCATGATGGTTTTTTCCTTGCCCAATAGCGGTAAAAGAGAATTCACATACTGGGAAGTGTGGCTTCAATTGCTGCTGTTACTGCCTGTGAAGGTAGACCAAACCATGTGTGTTTTCTCTCTGTCAGTTATTACTCACTGGAATTGGGTTGGCTGTCAAAGTGAGTTTATAGAAGCCCACCGTGTAGGCAGGGAAGAGTAGAGAATCTTGCTAATTCTTACTCATTTCTGAAACCTCTCTCTGCATTGGAGAGTCAAGTCTGTAAAGAAGTTTGGAACAGCCATGTTAAAAGTCAGGCAGGGGGTTGCCAACCTTGCTTTGATATGGATATCATTGCAGAGGATCCCTAGTCAAGCCTTGCCAACAGCACAATCCTAACCATATCTACTCAGAAATAAGTCCTGTTGAGTACTATGTGGCTTAGTCCCTTAGTAAGTGTATTTAATCCCTTAGTAAGTGCATCCATCTTTACTCCTGAGTGCTCCCATCTAGCATCTCCACACCACTAGGCTCCCTTTCTTCCTACAATGGCCTTCTGGTGACTGGCCTGGCCTAAGGGTACTTAAATCCTTCTTGCTAGCAGCAAGTAGACTAGATTAAACATTCCCTACCCAGGGTCCCTAAACAGGTGAGAAGGAATCATCCCATCACTTCAGCTGGACTTGGAAACACCCTCAATTAGCTAAGCTATCTTAATTTCCAATCAGAGAATTTTTTTGTTTGAATGGTATGCTCCAAGCAGCTGTGGTTGATGTTTAATGTATCATGCTTAATAGCATCACTAGGCCCTGCCCCATGACATCACTAGGGACCGCCCCTGAAATCTCAGGGTTTGGAATGCTTCTGACCTGGCATCCCTAGATGCATGTTGCCTTCCAGGTGTTCTTGGGCTACAACTCTCATCATCCCTGACCATTGGCTATAGTGGCTGGGGCTGATGGCATTGGAGTCCTATATCTTGGAAGCTGCAGAATGTGAAATGGCAGGCTATGCACTGAATAGTGCAGTCTTTCCCAACCAGTGTGCCTCCAGATGTTGTTGGACCACAACTTCCATCAGCCTCAGCCAGCATTGCCTATGGTCAAGAAAGATGGGAATAGTGGTCCAACAACATCTGGAGGCACACTGGTTAGGAAAGGCTGCCTTAGTGTTTATGTGCAAGTGTTTGCCTACATGCGTGGTAAAGACAAGATGCGCATGTGCACACCCGCACACTGCTCAAGAGATTTAAGTTTTAGAAGCATCCCCAGTGAGGGAGTTTTAAACAGAAGAATGAATCAAATCAATATCTCGGCTCCTGTCCAATCCTAGGTTTCTTTACCTAAATGATGGCATCTTATTAGGGATGGATGTGCCAGAGTCAGTTTTCTCAGTTTCTCAATTTTCCAATATTAAATTAAGTTTTAAAGCAGCAACTTGATTTTTTCATCATGAAAATTTATCGGCATTTTAGTGCAAATTTCTCCTAATAAACACATTTTTGTATGCAGTCTTGACTAATGTGCACATGTTTGCAAGCAATTTGTGCTAATATAATGCATTTGTGTATGTTACTTTCACTAATATATTCATTTTTATGCACACATTGTCCTAATGTATGCATTTTTGTAATAATTGTTTGGCTGGAGAACTGCATCACAAAATTCAAAGAAGAGCGATTTCCAAAAGAGAGCTGTGTTTTGGTTCGCATATTGTTTTGGAGCATCCAAATTTGATAGAGTCACCTTTAAATATGAACCAAATCGCATTTCTTCCCCATCCCTATATCTTGTTCAGCCAGCACTAGGTTTGCCATGGCGTTCTTTGCTTGGGCTTGGAGAAATGCCAGACTCTGTTATGGTTTCTCTTTTCACTTCAGTGCCAGCAACAACAGTGCTATCTGTTCTGTGTTGTTCCCAAAATGGTGGTGTGAGTCAGGAGTGTCCCTGGATCTTGTTAACCAGCCATTTGGCAGATGGCAGAGCTGTTCTGCCTTGATAGCTTTGGGGAGTGCTCTATTAAGCAGAGAGAGCTTTCAGCTACCCAGACTGAAGCTATGTTGTTCATCAGACATGTAAACTTCATCTCTTAATTGTCTTATGTCTGGCAATGAGACAACATTGTTAGGTACTTAAAAGATTTGGGACATATTTGCATAAAATGAACATGCTAATGTAGATTTAATGTGCCTTACCTAATGTAACATAGATGCTAATTTAGAATTTAAACGTCACAGAAGGCAAGCCAACTAACTTTCCATCCAAATCAACCCAGATAAATGTTTCCAGTAATTTGCAGCCAACTCCAGATCAGTTCCTCTTCTATTCATTTACCCCCAGTTAAGTTCCAAGCCAGTGTGGTGTAGTGGTTACAGTGCTGGACTACGACCTGGGAGACCAGGGTTCGAATCCCCACATAGCCATGAAGCTCACTGGGTGACCTTGGGCCAGTCACTGCCTCTCAGCCTCAAAACTCTCTTCATAGGGTCGCCATAAGTCGGAATCGACTTGAAGGCAGTACATTTTCTTTAAGTTCCCAAGACAGCATGCCCCATATCTATTCAATTCTCCTTCAGTTACCTCTATATTATCTTTAGAACTATATAAAGTCATCTAAAATTAATATATTTCCCCAAATCAGTATCCTACTCAGTTACCCAGATCATCCCTTCAATTCAGTTTCCCCCAAATTCATTAGCTGCCCAGAAACACTTGGAGCACTTAGAAAAAAATATTTGAGGCTCTTCCCTTCTGTACCTACCTTTTTGCAACACCCCTGCTCACAACCATGGGCATTGTATACTCTCTCCTTTTGTTCCCAAGCAGAAGTGCTAGATCCATGTAACTAATCAGGAATTAAAGGTATTTTAGCTCTGTTTTACATATATATATGTAATTGTGATGAACAAAACAGAGTATATACATAAAATAAAGTTTTAAAATTCACATGTTATACACTATTGGAGGAAGAGTGAGATCCAAATTTATTCAAAGAGATTTGCCTAGCAGCCTTACTGACTTTGCCCTATGCATATATTATTTTATTTAAAATATGTTTATCTTGCCTTTCTAATTAACAAAAGTCTGTCATAGGCTTTTGCTCTTAAGTTAACTAGAATGGATGGAGGGTGTTAAAAGGAAATCTGAGGATTAAAAACTCTAGCTGATTTTTTTTTAAAAAAATTTTTTTACCAATATCTTTTAAAACAAAAGAAGGAAAGATGATAATGAACACATCAACCATCAAATATTCAGGGGTATATAAAATAGTATTGGTGCCTACAAGATGACAAAAGTCGATAGTGCCACACAAATGTTTCTGAGGAAGGTGATCATAGAATCCTATAACTGGAAGGGACCTTGGAGGGCATCGGTTCCAACCTCTTCCTCTGTATAGGAACGGCAATCCGGGATGCAACAGCAGCATACCAGACAGATGGAAGGAGAGTCCACCACCTCTATTTCACTGTCAAATTCCTTTAGGAGGAAGGGCAGAATATACGTTTAATAAATAACTAACAGAATAAACGAAGTGTTCTTACTATTAGGACATTTCTCCTAATGTTTAGGCAAAACATACGAGGTGCCGCCCCAATCACCATCCACCTATGCATTGAAGATGATTACAAAGAGCAGGCAGATCCATGTGTGAGGAGGGGGTCCTTTAGATGTATTCTCTCGGGGGTAGCCAGTGTGGTCATCTCCAAGTGTTTTAATTTTTTTAATTAATTGTTGTTATATATCAACGCCACAAACAAGGTAACAACGGTGCAAATGTATAATGAAAAAAGTGAAGAAGATAAATGGGTATATTATGGGGCACGGGGAGGTAGTTTAAGGATTAAACTAAAAGAATTCTTGCTTTGTTTTATTGCTGGCGTGGAAGGGATGATAGGGAGTTGTAGTCTGGCCTTCAGGTTAGCCTATCCTTGATGTTGAAAGATTAATTAAGATATAGCAGAGTGTGAGGCTTTGGGTTTTAGAACAGGTTTAGGAAGCAGCCTTATATCAAGTCAGTCCATTGGTGCAGGTCTATGCAGTTTTAGTCTAGCCCTCCATCCATTGCACCAGGGATGGGGAACCTCAGTCTTGGGGACCAAACGTCATCCTCCAGTCCTCTTTGCCTGACCCTCAGGACTTTTCCCAGTCACACCTCCTCTCCTTTAGGCCACATCCTGGGGAGGGGCCGTAGCTCAGTGGTAGAGCATCTGCTTTGAATGCAGGAGGTCCCAAGTTCATTCCCTGGCATCTCTAGGGAGGACTAGGAATGTCCCATCTGAAACTCTGGAGAGCCACTGCCAGTCAGTGTAGACAATGCTAAGCTAAATGGACTAATGGTTTCTAAAAAAGGAAATTCTGAATGCACAATAGCAAACAATTCCAACAAAGAAAAAAGGGGGAAGACAGCATAAGAAGCCAATGAGGCTTCACAAAAAGCTTAGAGATGACCTAAAAACAAAAAAGGACACATAAAGGAAGTGGAAGGAAGGCTAAACCACAAAGGAAGAGTATTGACAGGTAGCACGGAATTGCAGGGATGGCATCAGGCAGGCTAAAGCAGAGAATGAGGTGAGGTTAGTGAGGGATGCTAAAAGCAACAAAAAACTTTCTTCAGGTACATCCATAGCAAAAGATAGAGAAAGGCAATGGTGGTTCAGCTACTGAATGAGGATGGCAGAATGATAAGAGATGACAAAGAAAATGCAGAAGTGCTGAATTCCTACTTTGGCTCAGTCTTCTCCTAAAAGAGCAAACTTTTCTTTTGCTTCTCCCTCTGGGCAAATGTGAAGTTGAAGGGGCAGGATTACTGCTTGAGATTGATAGACAAATGGTCAAGGAACACCTAATGACACTGAATGAGTTCAAATCTCCAGGGCCCAATGAACTGCATTTTAAGTATTGAAGAAACTGGCTGAAGAATTCTCAGAGCCATTGCTATTATCTTTGTGAAATCATGAAGAATGGGTGAAGTGCCAGGTGATATTGTGATCAAGTGATCTTGATAGGCTGGAGTTTTGCACTGAAAACAACAGAATGAAATTTAACAGGGATAAGTGCTAAGTTCTACACCTAGGAAAAAGAAACCAAATGTACAGTTGTAAGATGGGGGATACTTGGCTCAGCAATACTACATGCGAGAAGGATCTTGGGATTGTTGTTGATCACAAGCTGAATATGAGCCAACAGTGTGATATAACTGCAAAAAAGGCAAATGCTATTTTAGGCTGCCTTAACAGAAATATTGTTTCCAAATTGCATGAAGTATTGGTTCCCCTGGCACTGGCTAGGCTTCATCTTGAGAACTGCGTCCAGTTCTGGACACTGCACTTGAAGAAAGATGCAGACAAACTGGAACAGGTTCAGAGGAGGACAACAGGATGATCAGGAGACCAGAAACAAAGCCCTATGAGGAGAGACTGAGGGAACTGGACATGTTTAGCTTGGAGAAGAGAAGACTGAGGGGAGATAGGATAGCACTCTTCAAGTACATGAAAGGTTGTCACACAGAGGAGGGCCAGGACCTCTTCTTGATTATTCCAGAGTGCAGGATATGAAATAATGGGCTTAACTTACAGGAAGCCAGATTTCCACTGAACATCAGGGAAAACTTCCTAGCTGTCAGAGTGGTGCAACAATGGAACCAATGATGTAGGGAGGTGGTGGGCTGTCCAACACTAGAGGCATTCAAGAGGCAGCTGGACAGACATCTGTCAGGACTCAGGTGTGCTTTCATCTGGATTCCTGCACTGAGCAGGGAGTTGGACTCAATGGCCTTATAGGCCCCTTCCAGCTCTATGATTCTATGGGCCCATCCATACCTCCTTTTAATATGTGATCTAAGCCTCTTGTGTTTCCATTAATTCACCAAAGTCCATATGACGTTCCCTGACATTTCGGACTTTCTCATAATTAAATTCATGTTTCCCTTACCCTTCTATAAACCGATTATTATTGCTATCCCAATTATTAACCACTGTAACATCTGTAGTGAGGATGTCTCGCTCCAGTTTTTTGCGCTATAGATGGATCACAGGGGTAGGTCCTACCCTCTATCTACACCTCCTCCTTCCTTACAGCTTATGCGTGGTTCCAGTACTCAACCTGGGCACCTCCTTCTCACTTCCGTAGCCGTATCACATTGCTGATTGTTTTCCCAGTTGTTTTTTTTAAACAAACCTGTATTTTGCAATCAAACATAGAAACAATTATTTAGTCAAACGCAGTATCACTTTTCTTTTTAAAAGCTATTTTGCTATATTATGCCAACAATCGAAAAATTGACTGTTCCTTGAAAGCACAGAATGCACCTCTTTCCTTAACTACAAAGGTTTATATTGTATTAATAACTTTTAACTTCTATGTACTGTGCTCTGTGTAACAGCCCACAGAAGAGTTTTTGAGTAAAAACCCTTGTTGTTGTTTTTGCTTGAGTGTTTTGCACTCAATCAAAAAATCAATTATTTACAAATGCACATTTTTGCATTTTCACATAAACATTTACATTTTGATATAACATGACTTGTGGGTTTTCAAGACTTAGGGATGGCATTTACTTTGCTTGCACTTTGGGGGGGGGTTAATGTTTGCCATTTTGCACATCCATTTCCTATTTATGTTGTGATGCCTTTTAACAAAGGATCAATTAACTTCCAGTCTGCAACCATGTATTTTTCTAGGTCATCCGTTCCTTTTTTTTTGCAAGTAACCATTTTCTGCAGCCTGTTGTTGGCGTAGGATGGAAAATATCCACTCCTCTGATTTCTGAGCAGGCTTTCAGTCCTCCTCCTAAAATCATTCTTGCAGACCTTCCCTCATCGGTCTGATCCTATGTTTTTAATTCACTACTTGAGTTCTGGATCTTTTTTTCGCTACATAAATACAAGCCTGTGCATGTGCATCAATTTTTTAAAAAATCAGATATACATTTTTTGCACTCTTCCAGGGGTGTGCCAGAACAGAAAAACGTGTGAAAAGCCAAGGACCTTTAAGGATCAATCGCCTTAAAGGGGTGGACTTAGAGGTGTGACAAAATGCAAATGTGAAATAGATAAAAAAATAAAATGCCCACATGATGTCTGAAATTAAAAAAAAAAATCCGAGCACAAACATGACATGTAGGGATCTTGAGGCCGCCATTAGATATGGTTAGGTGTGGATGGGTCCTATGATTCTATGATTTTGTAAGTTCAGGATGTAAGCTAAGGCTGAGGGTTCCTTTCTTTATGTTTAGATGGTTTTCCCCAATGGATAGGTTGGAATGATCCTGCTATATTTGAAGATGCTGAGGGATATTTCTTGGACAAGTTTCCTCTGTCTGTAGCCTATACAAACACCAAGATGCATGATGGTGGAGAAGGTGAACGGAGGAATGCCAAGATCAGGCATTCTGTTACTGATTTTTCAAACTGCATCTAACACCATGGTGTGTTCTCTATTTGCAGAGATACTCAGGAACCCAAAACCACTTCAGCTACATCCAAAAAGTCACCAAACTTGGAACTAAAAAAGGAGAGGTATGTGTTTTTGTGTTTCAGGAGTGGAGCTCATAATATTTCCATTCCTAGGGACAGAGAATCTTGCCAGTGGGGCCTGATCCATTAGATCAGTGGTTCCCAAACTTTTTTCTTCCCCTGGACCACTTGAAAATTGCTGAGGGTCTTGGTGGATCACTTAATGAATTTTTTCTTCCTGTTGTAGCCATTGCAATGAGCTGTGCTAGATGCTGCATGATATTTAATTGCATTTTGATTGCTTCTTTATTTCTTGTATTGTATTTATCATATTACACTTTGCACTCCTTAGAATTTAAATTGTAATACAATAAAATACAATAAAAGAAATAACAAGATCAATCAAAATGCAATTAACAATCAAGATGAATATTTAATGTGGGCATACCATGCAGGGCCAGTGCCAGGCATGACTGGGTTCATGGGCACCAGCCTGCCCTGGGCCTGTGGCACTGTAGCCCCCGCTTCAGGTTGTGCGGGGCTAATAAGCCCACCCACTCATCCCCCTACCTCTCTAGTCCCTGTGAATGACGTGCGCGCTTGCACACACATGCCTGCCATAAACCAAGATGGTGGCAGGGGCATTAGCCCCTTAGGGAAGCGCCCCACCATCTTGACTGATGGCAAGCATACGTGTGCAGCACGCACATCATTCACAGGGATACGAGAGTTAGGTGAGGCATGTGTGCAGGCTTATTGAAACCAGCACTGACTATATTGGGGGAAGGTGCCTGGGAGCTCCCTCTTCTTAATCTGTGGCAGGGTTGGGAGCTGATCCTGTCACAGATTGTGGAATGGGAGTGCTACCCTCCCATCCTAAGAAGGGGCCCTTCAGGGGCCCTCGGCCAGGGCCTGACCTGGCCGCCCTCTGGCATCTGCACTGATACCGTGGACCACCTGAGTAAAACTCACGGACGACAGGCATTAGGGCAAATAGTGTATAGCTAGCTCCCACCTATGTGCCTTCCTACTTAAAACCAGTCCAGGGGATGGCACAGCTTCTTTGCTACCTCCGCTTCCTCATTCTTGGTGTTGCCCTTGTAGAACTCAACAGGGAGGAGGGTAGGGACAATATTAGAATTAGTAGTCTCTGCCTGTCATTGGCTCTGGCTCACCTACTGTGGGCTTCTCTGCCTTCCACCTTACCCTTCCCAGTGGGCACCACTGGTTCTTGTCCAAGGGCCCAAGAAAAGAAGTGAACCAAAGAAAGAGGGAAGAGAAGAGCTTTCATAGGCTGATCACGGACAAATAAACATTCCTGAAGATCCGAAAAGTCACAGCAGCAGCAATGGTGACTTTATTTTTGTTTGCAAGTTTTACATTGTAACCTGAGCTATCAGCCAGTACACAACATGGATGGGAGGTTCAGATTTTGCACCCAAGTCTGCCAGTTGTCTGTACCTATCTTAGTGTCAGGGCTGGTGATCTGGCAGAAAGAAGGTCATGCAGCTGGGAATGTCTGCACTGGACCATGGCCTGCGGGTTAGAGTGAACCATGATCCAGGAACTATGTGTGAGACACTGGTAGCTGTCACCCACTGGGTCTGATAGGCCGGAAGGCCAGGAGCCAAAACAGTAGGTGGAGCCAGAGCCAACCACGGGCTGAGACAACTAATTCTAGTTTTATCCCCATTCTTTTGCCTTTCTAAATCTCAGCAAGGGAACATTGATACTACCGAGGAAGAAACTGGTCAGAAGATGCCATCCCCTGGACTTGTTAAATAGGAAAGCAGGCAGATGGGAGCTGGCTGACGGCAGACTGGGTTGGTGGGCAGTCCCTCATTCGTCCTAATGGCCCAGCTTCCACTGGATTGACAGTCAAAGAGTAATGTGAATCAGGGGGCAATCCAGGAAGCAGGACCAAAATACACGGCACACTAGAACTCAGGTTGACCTTGTTTCAGGAGCAAAGATTTCCAGCATTTTTACTAAACAGCTTTGGGACCCTAAGGACCTAAACGAGCACCTTCCTCACTATCAACCATCTTGGGTCTTGTCATTGTCAGGGGAGGTCCTATTGGTGGTGCCGCCACTGGGGGTTGCCCGGTTGGGGCTTCCGTAGTGGTGGTTCCCCGTTTGTGAAATATACAAATATGTGCCTATGGACCCTTATCCCAGCTCTTTTAAGTACCTAGCAATGCCGTCTTATTGCCAGCCATGACAATTGAGAGATGAAGCCGTTTGAGTGCTTTAGATGTATGGTGCAGATGTGGCCCTGGTCAGTTTGCTGTGTTCTAAGGCAACAGTTTGATGATTCATGTCTCTTTTTGCAACTTATATCCTTTCTTCCCTGCCAAAGACGAGACTCTGATGACTTAAGATCTTCTACTTCCACTGCTGCCTCCTCCTCTCCTCCCAAGGGACTGTCAATGGACAGGTTAGCTCCTTAATGGATCTGCTAATCCCATATAGCTGGCTTTTATTGCACCACTGCTAATTCGGCAAACCACAGGGGCTTTTCTCACAGTTCCAGTCCATAGTGTTCAGAGATGTTTTACTAGTCACAAGAGGATGGGGCCTTCCTTGACTAACCCTTTCTGTTTTTTTTGTTTCATATGATATCCTTCATGGTTCTGGAAATGGTGAGACAAGAGCTCTACTGAAGATATAGGGTTGTATTCAGTGCTAGTCTTACCCAGAGTAGACCCATTGAAGTTAACGGGCATGGCTAATTTAGGTTGATTAATTTAAATGGGTCTTCTCTGAGTAGAGCTTAGTCAGATGCAACCCAAAGTAGAAGGGACCTGCGCCTAAATGTTGCAGTGTGCAGAGCTCCCATTCAGAGTATCTGCTTGCCAGCTGTGCCATCTTCCAGGATGCTCCATTCCATCCCCCCCCCCGGTTTTCTGTCCCCCCCTCCCAACAGACACACAGCATTGGGCCACTGAACATGCTCAGTCTTCACTTAGCTGTGCTTGCTCCCCACAAAACACCCATTTTAAACTCCTATTAGCCTCCAACCAGCATGGCCAGTTGTCTCGGATCATGAGAATTATGGTCCAAAACATCTGGAGGATACCAGACTGGGAAAAGTTACTATATATACCAATGCCTGAATTTCAGCAGTGGGGGTGACCAGTCCAGGCCTCGCTATCTGGCCCTTGGGATTCTCTGTTCGTCACACCTCCTCCCTAGGCCACACCCCTTCTTCCCAGGCCACATTCCACATTCGCCCAGCTCCACACACCCCTCAAGTGGTTTTGCCTGGCTGGAATGTGTCCTTGACTGTGCAAAGCTAAAAGTTACAACCACTGCTCTGCCCATTTTTGCCTCTGGCCACACCCACAACTGGCATGTGCCTCCTGTAGTGTTGCCCACAAGCGAATGTGGCCCTCAGGCTGGAAGAGGGTCCCCAGCCCTGCTGTAGTTCATCGCTACCCTTAGACTTGCTCACCTTCAACTGACACACATTACATTAGAAATGTTGGTAACTAAGTGGTGCACAGGACACTTTACATACATAAATACGTTCTGTTATCTTTTTTCTTTAGTCTTCAAAGAACATTTGGTGGTGTGTTGCTGTTGTCTGGGTTTCTGGGCATGCTGAGATTCAAGTTTATTTATTTTATTAGTTATTATTTGATTTATATCCTGCCCTTCCTCCCAGCAGGAGCCCAGGGCGGCAAACAAAAGCACTAAAAACACTTTAAAACATCATAAAAGCAGACTTACGATACTTTAAAATTAAAACAAAACAGCTTTAAAAACATTTTTTTAAAAAGCTTTCAAAACATGTTTTTTTTTTTAAAAAAGGTTAAAAACACCTTTTTTTAAAAAAAAGGTTTAAAAACATATTAAAAAGCAGTTCCAACACAGACGCAGACTGGGATAAGTTCTCAACATAAAAGGCTTGTGGAAAGAGGAAGGTCTTCAATAGGTGCTGAAAAGATAACAGAGATGGCGCCTGTTTGATATTTAAGTTAATGAACTGACTTCCAGGTTTGGGCCCGGAGCAAGTCCAAAGTGGTCAGGTTTTTGGGGTCCAGGAGAGCCAGTTATCAGTCTGATGGGCAGGAAGAGAACAGCACAATCCAAAGGAGGTAAAGATCAAGTTCCATATACAACCACCAAAGATCAGAAGGGTCAAAGGTGGTTAATGTAGACCAGAAGAGGTTCTGCAGCAAACAGGCCTTATTTAGCATCTTTTCTTACAGGTGAGTTGCCCAAATTCAGGAGCCAAGCCCAGAGGGAATATTTTATATAAGGAGCCACGTTGGCAACCCCTAGACATATAAATACCTTGCAAACAAATCAAAATGAATGCTCAGTAAAGACCGGATATAATCTAATCTCCATGTAATGTAGGAAGTTGCCTTATCCTAAATCGGACCATTGGTCCGTCTAACCCAGCATTGTCAATACTGCCTGGCAGAGTCTCTCCAGGGTTCCAGACTGGGCTATCTGGTGGCCCTACCTGGAGATGCCAGGGATCGAACCTGGGACCTTCTGCATGCAAAGAAGATGCTCTGCTGCTGAGCTGCGGCCCTTCCCCAAGCAAATCAGGTTGACTGCTCAATAAATAGGTTGTCTGCAGAGGCTCTGTGTGTCTGGATATTGGTTAGCTGAAATAATAAAATAAAGGTTTTAGCAGGTGTCTAAAACAGTGTGTTGAGGTTGCTTGCTTCCTGTTAATGCTAATTTGAATGTTGAAATGCTGCTTAATTGTCGTGAAATTAAACTAGACGTAGGAATCTTCCCACTCTTTTTGGCATGAGGGTGTTTTTTGCATTTTGTTTATTACCTCTCTGTAACTCCCTTCCAGGAGAGCCTCCACTGGCTCCAACCCCGCTGCGTCTCCTCCTGGTTCTTGGAAAAATTCTACAGATAGCAAAGATGAGAGGTATTGCTGGGGGTGTGGTGGGAGTCCCCATTCCTAGTGTGGAACAGACGAAACTGGATATGAGGCGGGAGGGCAGCCAAAGGGCATCAGTTAAGTATTACATTTATATCCCACCTGCCCTCCAAGGAACTCCAGGTGGCACACCTGGTTCCTCATTTTATCCTCACAACAATCCTGTGAGGTAGGTTAGGCTGAGAGACGTTGGGCTATAGCCAATCCTAGTTCTGCTTGGACCATACCCATCGATATGAATTAACATGACTAAGTTATGTCCATTAATTTCAGTGGGTCTACTCAGAGTAAAACCAAGATGGCTACAACCCAGTGACTGGTTCAAGATCACCTACTGAGCTTCATGGCTGAGTAGGGATTTGAACCCTGGTCTCCTAGGTCCTAGTCCAACTTTATTTACCAGTACACTGCACTGATTGTAATGAGTTAGAGCCATAATTAAGAAGAGCCCTGCTGGGTCAGACCAGTGGTTCATCAGGTCCATCATCCTCTTTCAAACAGTTGTTAATTTGATGTCCCTGGGAAGCCAACAAACAGGACATGCGAGCAATAGTCCTCTCACATTACTGTTTCTTAGCAATTGGTCTTCAGAGGTATACTGTCTCTAAAGCTGAAGGACGTGAAAACCCCATCAGGACTAGTAACCGTTGATTGCCTTATCCTCCATGAATTTGTCGAATCTCCTTTTAAAGCTATCTAAGCTATTGACCATCTGTTGACATACCTTGTGGCAGTGAGTTCCATAAGTTAAGGATGTTACTGTATGAAGAGGTACTCTTTCTATTCATTCCTGAATCTGCCAGTCAGTTTCATTGGATGGCTCTCCAGTTCTAGTATTGTGGGAGAGCATCTGGTTGCTAGCTTGGGATTGGCTCAGGACTAGATTTTGGAGAGAAGGCTAGGCTGGAAAGGGGAGGGTGTCATCAATTTTTTTAATATGGAGGAGCATTTAGTTACATAAGCCCCCCCTCCCACACATACCTGTGGTCTGGAGTGGCCCAGGACAGACCACAGACTTGACTGTGGTGAGAGCTAGGTTATCTTAGGTAGGCGGTCGATGATATTTGCAAGGCCTGTTGTTTGCTGCCCTCTTCAGATCCCAAAGCAAAGCTAGGCCAGATGTGCCCAAGACCCCCACCAGCCCCATCACTCCAACATTTGCATCGTCCAGCTGCTTCTTGACCTCTTGCTATCTGACGGGAGACTCAGTCCGGGACAAATGCATCGAGATGGTGTCAGCGGCTCTGAAAATGGATGGTGAGCGGGCAAATATGGCTGTAAACACATTAGGTGCCAGAACAAAGCATTTCTGTTAGCCACACCTGAAGGGGGAACAGGTTGATCTGCTGATCAGTTGCGAAATCTGTTTGAAGCTGAATTTTAAAAAATGCACTCGAGCTGATCCCACCAGGTTTTACAGTAAAAAAAGGACGTGGTTTGACGCACACTGTGTGCCCCCATTTTCAGAAGAAAGGTGGAGACGCACTGGAATCGGCAGAACAGTGAGTGTGTTCCTGCACTATGTCTCTGTGGCCCAGGAAACTTTTCAGCAGGGATGGGGAAGCTGCAGCCCTCCAGAGGTTGCTGGACTATAACTCCATTGGCCATGCTAGCTGGGGCTGATGGGAGCTGTAGTCCAACAACATCTGGAGGGCACCATGTTCCCCACCCCCTGCTTTACAGAGGGTGCCTCCAGATTGTCTCAAATTTTACGAGAGGGATTCAAGAGTGTGCTGGAACTTCAGGTTTGTGCATTTAAACAGATGAAAGCGCTCTGTTGTCCTAGTGCAACACATCCCCTTTTTTTTCAAAAAAAGAGTCCTTTTGCGGTTGGTAAAGTGACAGGAAATGCACTGAAAAATGAGGGATGGATGAATGGTACGATTGTGCAAGCAAATTGGGAGGAATGCTTATTGTCCTGTGACTGCCCTGTAAACAAATCGGAATGAATGCTCAGTGAAAATTGGACATAGTCTGACTCTCATAGTGTGCGAGCAAATCAGGAGGACTGCAGAAAAAGCAGGCCATCTGGAGGGGCCCAGAGTGGAAGTCAGGAGTCACTGGCAGGAGTGGGACAATGTCATAAAATGTTCATAGGCTCCCCGGTGTGGGATATAAAATAATTGAATTAAAACTCAATATTATTAATAATAATTTAGTATTAATTTGCAGAGTGTGGTTTTTATTACCCTTATTTTCTTGCTGTATAACTTTTAAGATGACCTTCCTTGGTGCAGATACTGCTGGGTGGACCTCGGGTTGTGCCAGACTTAACAGGGTTCTTAGCCTGGGCCTCTGATGGGCCCCCAATGTGGCCACGTAATATAGCTGTACAGGATTTTATTGTTTTGCTACTGCATGGCAGCAACATAATTCCTTTTAAAGTACAAAAAATGTAAATGTACTACCTTCAAGTCGATTCTGACTTATGGTGGCCCTATGAATGGGTTTTCATGAGGCTGAGAGGCAGTGACTGGCCCAAGGTCACCCAGTGAGCTTCATGGCTATGTGGGGATTCGAACCCTGGTCTCCCAGGCCGTAGTGCAACACCTTAACCACTACACCACACAAAAGTGGGGTATAAAATTATACAAATAAACACGTCTTTCCGTGGTGGAATATAGAATGGGACCTGAATCGCCTGATCAAAACTCTTAATTCCCTCTCCACTTTCTTTGCACCTTTTCTCCTTAGATGACTACAAGGAGTTTGGAGTCAATTGTGACAAGATGGCAGCTGAAATTGAAGATCATATCCTTTGGATAGTATGGGTTGCTGGGTATCAATGTGGACAAGGACAAATGTTTTGATATAGCTCACTCTTGTAGCCTTACCCTCCATTCTATAAAATCAGAGGATATTGCTTATCCTAAAAGCATTACCGTACAGTGTGCTTTTATGTATAATATCAGTGAAGCACTGGAAGCACTTAGGAAACATCTATATGCATATCAGTCTTGAATTGGGGCTGGGGAGAGAAATAGATGAGACCTGGAAGATGCACAATCAGACCCCCTGACACACATTTACAGTGGAGTCTGGTCCATTAGGGCGAATGGGGCCCTGCCCCACCAACCTCATTCTGTTCTCAGCCAGCCCCCACCTGCTTACCTCCTTACTTACAAGTCCAGGGGGTGGCCCTGGCTGTCAGCTTCCTCCTTCTCAGTCATTTTTGCCAATCTTTATCTCCTCCAATCAAACTTTTAGCGCCTTGTAAAGGGGGAGGAGTGTAAAGAGATTCCGTCACAGAACGCTTGCGTCACGTCTTTTGGACCCCAGCCAGCAGCCACCAGAATATAATGAGAATAAAGAAAGCTGACTTGTCCTGTGTCCAGCCATTGGTCCATCTTTCCTGCTACAATCTCTGTCAGTGGACCCTGATGCCCATTGAGACTAGCAGGGTGGAAGGCAGGGAAGCTGGTAGCAGGTAAAGCCAGAGCCAGTATCAGGTGGAGCCCGCTAATCCTGGTTTGCCCCATCCTCTGATAGGCAGTGCCACTCCCTGGACTGGCCGTAAGTAAGAAGGCAGGTAGGCTGGTAAGGGCAGACTGTGCTTGGTGGGGCTGTTTGCCCTAATGGACGAGCCTCCACTGATCACTGCTATCTACTGTGAATAGCAGTAGCTTTCTAGGGTCTCAGCCAGAGATCTGTCGCATCCCCGTCAGTCTGAAACCTTTTTTACTGGGAGATCGAACCTGGGGTCTCTTTCTCCGTGCATAGCACGTGCGTTACCCACTGAGTTATGGCCCATTCCATATGTGCTTGTTCTCCATTTTGCACTTCTTCCTTGACACCTCCACGTATCTACCAGGAGCTGAAGAGCACCGATATGAAATACCGTAACCGAGTGAGGAGCCGGATCAGCAACCTGAAGGACCCCAAGAACCCTGGTTTGCGCCGAAATGTGTTGTGTGGTGCCATACCGCCCAGCCTCATCGCCAAGATGACAGCAGAAGTAAGTGGGGAGAATATATATTTATTTATCAAATGTACATCCCTCCTTTCATACCAGTAGGAGCCCAGGGTGTGATTCAGCCCATAATCCAATATGTTGGATTACAGTTTACCTTTCTACATCAGCAATGGGGAACCTCTGCCTTATGGGCCTAATTTAGCTTGTCAGCCCTTCCCATTTGGCTTGTAAGGCCGTTTTGGTCAAACTATACCTACCTGTCATACAGCTGATATCAAGCAAGGGGCATGTAAAGATGTAGCTGGACCAAAGGAGGGTTTGCAGGATTTTTGGCTGATTGATACAATCAGATTGTCGGGGCTTGCAAGATACTCTTCCAAGATACTGATCTGAAAATGTAGGTTTATATTTATATTTAATTATATTGTCCTTTTTTGCTTTTGTGTACTGTCTTTAACTACTACTCCTTTAAGATCCCTGTGTATGAATTTTTGAAACTGGTTTTTGACATTCAGATTGTATGTGAAGCCCTATACAGGCATACCCCGCTTTAACGTTCGCAATGGGACTGGAGAGTATACTTTAAGTGAAAATCTACTTTAAGTGAAGCAATTGTCTTCACTTGTACTGCACGCAGTCACCACTAGATGGCAGTGGCGTCATGCCAATAAAATGTACGTTATTGCGAAGCGCGCAAACTTTAAGCGGGGGATGGGGACGGATGGAGCATGTACGTTATAGCGAGACAACGTTAAGTGAAGCAACGTTAAGCAGGGTATGCCTGTATGTGTGGTTTAAAAAAAAATAACATCAAGGAGAGAAAGAGACTGAAACTTACAGATCCTCCAGTCCTTAGCCAGGTTTTCCTCATCCTGTACCTGTGCGTGCTCGCAACTTCAGCCCTTGTCACTATTAAGAGAATGCATAAGCTCTTATGATACATCCTCAACTGAGGGACCACCCTAGTCTTTTGTGATTTAACTAGAGGGTTATTGCGCTCATCTCCTCCCTTTGGGCTCCTTTGGCCACTATGGGAAACAAGGTGCTGGACTAGAGAATCCAGCAGGGTTGCTCTTATGTGCTTTTATTGATTTATTGTGCATTGCAGGAAATGGCTAGTGATGAACTGAAGGAGCTGAGGAACGCCATGACCCAAGAAGCCATCCGAGAGCATCAGATGGCAAAGACTGGAGGCACCGCCACGGACCTCTTCCAGTGTGGCAAATGCAAAAAGAAGAACTGCACGTATAATCAGGTAAGGGAATGTGGACCAGGCTGTTGAACAAGTCCTCAGACGCTAATCTTAAGACCCCAGGCAAGTTCATATGGGAGGGGGAATACCTTTCACCAGAGATGTAGGTGGTAAATGAGATAAGGAATGTAAAACACATTAGTTGTACGTAATACTGGAGAGGGAGAGAGAAATTTCAGGAGCTGCGGCAAAAGCTGAGCAAGATTTGCAGATCTGTCTGCCTGCTTCTCTACCTATCCATCCGTATTAGGGATGTGCTAGAATTCCACCCAGTTTAGATTGGGTACAGAATTTCCATTAATTTGCGTATCATTGCAGATCAGATTTTTATGTAGTGATTTTCTGCTGCTATTTTTGAAAATAGACTTTTGTTAAAAAAAATCCTCTAAAATATCAATATTAAGAATAATAATTTGATTGATATTTATCAACATTTCCTTTCTAAATATTGATATTTGCTTTAAAATGATCAATATTTCTTGTAAAAATATTGATATTAATATAAATAATTTTTGCAAGGGCAAAAAAACCAGATTAGGAAAAGCAGCAGCTGGGGAACAAAGAACAAACTCAAACTGATACCGACCTGTTAGGTTGACAAAATGCTTTTGAACTGTCACCGGCCGACAGATCCCATCCCTAATCTGTAGACAGACAGACAGACAGACAGACACACAGAGTATTATTATTTATATACCATTTAATGCCAAATAGGCTTCTACAGATTACAAAAACCAATTACACAAGCATATAAATACCCATAATGAAAATACACAACAAAACAATCCCATTAAAACAACACAAAGGTTAAAAGGAAAACAGGAGACTTGGGCACCTGTGTACACAGGTGCAATATATATATATATATATATATATAGGGTTGTATCCAACTAAGCTTTGCTTGGAGTAGTCCCATTGAAATTAATGGACCAAATGTAGTCTTGTTCATTCATTTCAATGGGTCTGCTCTGAATAGGACTAGCACTGGATACAACCTGTAATATATGTGTGAGTGTGCATGTGTGCGCCCTGCCCTAGCTCTTTGCCCAGCTTTCTGGCTAGCAGAAGGAGAAAGAAGGATGCAAAACAAGTATCTGCTTAATTTATGTAATTTATGCAAGCTGCAGAATCCAGCTTTTCTTAGTTAGTATAAAACTGTGATTTAAAACTGGGTGTGCTTAAACCCGATAGTAGCAATGAAAACCGGAGGAATTTAGTTGGGAATTAAATGATGGAAGCTGGGGCAGGCTTCCTTCGGTGCTTGTATTTGTGCTCTAGTTTGCTCAGAAACACCCTGGTCACACAGCTGGCTTTCTCCTTCAAGGTCCAAACTCGGAGCGCTGACGAGCCCATGACGACCTTTGTGCTGTGCAATGAGTGTGGGAACCGCTGGAAGGTCTGTATTTCTTCGTCTTTCAGTCTCATCATTTAATGATATCTCTAGAAGCCAAGATCTCCCTGCAGCTCTGCTCCCTACGAGGCTATATCAAAGGGCTCATTCACACAGGAGCTAAACTCCATATTAAAGACGAAGCTTTTGCCTTTGCAATAGATTTGCAATGTTCACACTCCTACCTTCCAAGCCAGTTTTCCATTCATACTGAAGGGAAAGGTTCAACCATGCAGCTTCCTAATGACCACACTCTCTTAAGGTCAAACAACTGCTTCCTCTGGTTACCTTGGCAACCGAGCATGCTCAATTTGTTCCAGAGGAGGTTTCATAAAAAAAAAAAAAATCCTGAAGTGCAATTATTTGTATTTTCACAATCTAGCTGAAATACAAATATTTGTTTGAACAGTGTTATGCTTTTTTTGCACAAGTTAGGGGGAAAGAAAAATAAAGCACTGTGTGCAGCAGCCTTGCAGAACGGGAGCCAGAAGGAAATAACATGAAAAAAGGGAGGAGGGAGTGGGCGTGGAGAGGGGAATGATTAACACACCCACCTAAATGCATCGGAGCAAAGCATCTGCAAGCCCTAGCAATACGAACTGGAGATGCTTTTTCCTTCCCTTTTTGGATTATAAAGGGATCAGTTTGATATGGGGAAACTGTGATAGCTGCCGATTGCCTTTAACATCATGTGAACCATCCAAATTAAACGGGGATGCAAATAGCACCTATCTCACAGTAAGTCGCAGTGTGAACCAGCCCAATGATTCTCAAACTGGTAACTCATGTAGGAATGAGCTTTCCAGAAAATGCTGATTCAGTCCATCACAGGGGATGGATGGACCTGTCTATTTCTGGTCTGTGTCAATTCTTCATGTCTGTTTCATTCATAGGTCTATTCTATCCTATTTTTCATCAATCTCTGAAAATCAATGCAAAAAATCCTCTCTTTTGTAATATTTTATACAAAAGCATGGATTTTTGTATACACTTGGCCCTAAAATATTTCATTTTTGTACACATTATTGTACTTTTTTTTTAGCTGAGACGTTTGTCCCAAAATTTGGAGAAGTGCAAAAACTGTATTCTGATCCATGCATTGCAGTGGGAAGTGTGAATCAGGTTTGCCTAAAAATGTAGACGGAACAAAATCTTTGAGCATCCCATGCCATGACATGGAGAGAAGCGGGGAACTGCCTGCCCTTCCCATCATGCTAGCTTTATCTCTGATGTCCCCTCATGTCCGTGCAAGGACATCCCATTCAGATGTATCTCAGGCCCACTTGTATTAAAACTCTTGGGTCTGCAGGTCAAAATCACACAGTCCATTGCCTTAGCCAAATCTAGTAACTGATTATTTTGTTTTATGTGAATTTGAAAGTGATGTCATTGTGTAGACATGTGGGGATGTTGGAGGTGGGGTTGGTGCAACAGGTGGGTGGGGAGGGCAGGTGTGTCCTTGCTCCCCTTCACACAATAGGCAAGACTGTGGGAGATGTATTGCCAATTCAGTCCCCAGTTAACACTTGATAGATCTCCATCTTGACAATATTGTGAAAAGGCAGGTTATATTTTTCTGACCATTAGGATGGCTGAATATGTTAATGTCTTGTTTCTCTCAGTTTCTCATTTTTCAATCTTAAATTCAGTTCTTCACAGTTCCATATAAGTTTGCTATTTTTTTAAGTCCTCATGAAAATTTATCAGAATTTATTATTTCTCCTAATATACACATTCTTGTATGCAATTTTGCCCAATATACACACTTTTGCAAAGCAATTTCCCTTAAATCATATTTTTTTGGTATATTATTTTCATGACAATATGCATCTTTAATGCACATTTCGCCCTAGCCTAAGCATTTCTGTACACATTACTTGGCTGAAGAACTGCACTGCAAAAATGGGGGAAGTGCAAATTTCAAAAGGTGGATGTGTTTCACTTCACATTCTGCTTTGGAAAGTGCAAATTGGGTAGCTTCGCCTTTAAATGTGAATCAAATGTTTTCCCCATCCCTCTCTATTATAGGGACAACCAGCATGGATCCCTTCAAATGTTGTGAACTCCAGCTCCCATCATCCGTGACCATTGGCCATTCTGGCTGGAGCTGATGGGAATTGGTAGTCCACAACATCTGGAAGGAGCACATGAACATAAGAACATAAGAAGAGCCTGCTGGATCAGGCCAGTGGCCCATCTAGTCCAGCATCCTGTTCTCACAGTGGCCAACCAGGTGCCTGGGGGAAGCCCGCAAGCAGGACCCGAGTGCAAGAACACTCTCCCCTCCTGAGGCTTCCGGCAACTGGTTTGCAGAGCATGCTGCCTCTGACTAGGGTGGCAGAGCACAGCCATCATGGCTAGTAGCCATTGATAGCCCTGTCCTCCATGAATTTGTCTAATCTTCTTTTAAAGCCGTCCAAGCTGGTGGCCATTACTGCATCTTGTGGGAGCAAATTCCATAGTTTAACTATGCGCTGAGTAAAGAAGTACTTCCTTTTGTCTGTCCTGAATCTTCCAACATTCAGCTTCTTTGAATGTCCACGAGTTCTAGTATTATGAGAGAGGGAGAAGAACTTTTCTCTATCCACTTTCTCAATGCCATGCATAATTTTATACACTTCTATCATGTCTCCTCTGACCCGCCTTTTCTCTAAACTAAAAAGCCCCAAATGCTGCAACCTTTCCTCGTAAGGGAGTCGCTCCATCCCCTTGATCATTCTGGTTGCCCTCTTCTGAACCTTTTCCAACTCTATAATATCCTTTTTGAGATGAGGCGACCAGAACTGTACACAGTATTCCAAATGCGGCCGCACCATAGATTTATACAACGGCATTATGATATCGACTGTTTTATTTTCAATACCTTTCCTAATTATTGCTAGCATGGAATTTGCCTTTTTCACAGCTGCCGCACACTGGGTCGACATTTTCATCGTGCTGTCCACTACAACCCCGAGGTCTCTTTCCTGGTCGGTCACCGCCAGTTCAGACCCCATGAGCGTATATGTGAAATTAAGATTTTTTGCTCCAATATGCATAATTTTACACTTGTTTATATTGAATTGCATTTGCCATTTTTCCGCCCATTCACTCAGTTTGGAGAGGTCTTTTTGGAGCTCTTCGCAATCCCTTTTTGTTTTAACAACCCTGAACAATTTAGTGTTGTCAGCAAACTTGGCCACTTCACTGCTCACTCCTAATTCTAGGTCATTAATGAACAAGTTGAAAAGTACAGGTCCCAATACCGATCCTTGAGGGACTCCACTTTCTACAGCCCTCCATTGGGAGAACTGTCCGTTTATTCCTACTCTCTGCTTTCTGCTTCTTAACCAATTCCTTATCCACAAGAGGACCTCTCCTCTTATTCCATGACTGCTAAGCTTCCTCAGAAGCCTTTGGTGAGGTACCTTGTCAAACGCTTTTTGAAAGTCTAAGTACACTATGTCCACTGGATCACCTCTATCTATATGCTTGTTGACACTCTCAAAGAATTCTAATAGGTTACTGAGACAGGACTTTCCCTTGCAGAAGCCATGCTGGCTCTGCTTCAGCAAGGCTTGTTGTTCTATGTGTTTAGTTAATCTAGCTTTAATAATACTTTCTACCAGTTTTCCAGGGACAGAAGTTAAGCTAACTGGCCTGTAATTTCCGGGATCCCCTCTGGATCCCTTTTTGAAGATTGGCGTTGCATTTGCCACTTTCCAGTCCTCAGGCACGGAGGAGGACCCAAGGGACAAGTTACATATTTTAGTTAGCAGATCAGCAATTTCACATTTGAGTTCTTTGAGAACTCTTGGGTGGATGCCATCCGGGCCCGGTGATTTGTCAGTTTTTATATTGTCCATTAAGCCTAGAACTTCCTCTCTCGTTACCACTATTTGTCTCAGTTCCTCAGAATCCCTTCCTGCAAATGTTAGTTCAGGTTCAGGGATCTGCCCTATATCTTCCACTGTGAAGACAGATGCAAAGAATTCATTTAGCTTCTCTGCAATCTCCTTATCGTTCTTTAGTACACCTTTGACTCCCTTATTATCCAAGGGTCCAATCGCCTCCCTAGATGGTCTCCTGCTTTGAATGTATTTATATAATTTTTTGTTGTTGGTTTTTATGTTCTTAGCCATGTGCTCCTCAAATTCTTTTTTAGCATCCCTTATTGTCTTCTTGCATTTCTTTTGCCAGAGTTTGTGTTCTTTTTTTATTTTCTTCATTCGGACAAGACTTCCATTTTCTGAAGGAAGACTTTTTGCCTCTAAGAGCTTCCTTGACTTTGCTTGTTAACCATGCTGGCATCTTTTTGGCCCTGGCGGTACCTTTTCTGATCTGCGGTATGCACTCCAGTTGAGCTTCTAATATAGTGTTTTTAAACAACTTCCAAGCATTTTCGAGTGATGTGACCCTCTGGACTTTGTTTTTCAGCTTTCTTTTTACCAATCCCCTCATTTTTGTGAAGTTTCCTCTTTTGAAGTCAAATGTGACCGTGTTGGATTTTCTTGGCAATTGGCCAGTTACATGTATGTTTAATTTAATAGCACTGTGGTCACTGCTCCCAATCGGTTCAACAACACTTACATCTTGCACCAGGTCCCGGTCCCCACTGAGGATTAAGTCCAGGGTTGCCCTCCCTCTGGTCGGTTCCATGACCAACTGGTCTAGGGAATAGTCATTTAGAATATCTAGAAACTTTGCTTCTTTGTCATGACTGGAACACATATGCAGCCAGTCTATGTCCGGGTAGTTGAAGTCACCCATTACTACCACATTCCTAGTTTGGATGCTTCCTCAATTTCATATCTTATCTCAAGGTCTCCCTGAGCATTTTGATCAGGGGGACGATAGATCGTTCCCAGTATTAAGTCCCTCCTGGGGCATGGTATCACCACCCACGACGATTCTGTGGAGGAGTCTGCCTCTTTTGGGGTTTCGAGCTTGCTGGATTCAATGCCTTCTTTCACGTATAGAGCGACTCCGCCACCAATACGTCCTTCCCTGTCCTTTCGATATAGTTTATATCCAGGGATAACCGTATCCCACTTATTTTCTCCATTCCACCAGGTCTCCGTTATGCTCACTATATCAATGCTCTCCTCTAAGACCAAGCACTCCAGTTCTCCCATCTTGGTTCGGAGGCTCCTAGCATTAGCGTACAGGCACTTGTAAGCAGTGTCTCTCTTCAAGTGTCTTTGGCACTTGTGGTTAGGCCTGTGGTAATTTTGCTCTTCTGCATTTATATCCTGTGCCCCTGCTCTCACAATGCCTACTTCTAGGCCTTACCCCTTTTAAAATTTCATCATTTCTTTGGTTTTTATCCCAGGGGGGAGGTTTATTCCAAACCGGACCTTTCTCAGCTCCTGTCGGGTTTCCCCCCTCAGTCAGTTTAAAAGGTGCTCTGCTACCTTTTTAATTTTAAGTGCCAGCAGTCTGGTTCCATTCTGGTTCAAGTGGAGCCCGTCCCTTTTGTACAGGCCCGGCTTGTCCCAAAATGTTCCCCAGTGCCTAACAAATCCAAACCCTTCCACCCGACACCATCGTCTCATCCATGCATTGAGACTGCGAAGCTGGGCCTGTCTGGCTGGTCCTGTGCGTGGAACCGGTAGCATTTCAGAGAAAGCCACCTTGGAGGTCCTGGCTTTCAGCATCCTACCTAGCAACCTAAATTTTGCTTCCAGGACCTCATGGCTGCATTTCCCCATGTCGTTGGTGCCAACATGCACCACGACCACTGACTCCTTCCCAGCACTGTCTACCAAACTATCTAAACGACGGGCGATATCCGCAACCTTCGCACCAGGCAGGGAAAACACCTTGCGGTCTACACACCCATCACACACCCCACTGTCTATGTTCCTAATGATCGAATCACCCACTACAAGGATCCCTCCACCCCCTGGAGATATATCCTCGGCACGAGAGGATAGCTGCTCATCCCCCAAGGAATGGGTCCCTTCTAAGGGATCGTTTCCCTCTTCCTCAGCTGGATGCTCTCCTTCCCTGAGACCATCGTTCTCCATGATAGCAGGAGAGCTATCATCGTTGGAGTGGGACACAGCTATAACGTCCCTGAAGGCCTCCTCCACACACCTCTCTGCCTCTCTCAGCTTTTCCAGGTCCGCCACCTTGGCCTCAAGGAAATGAAGTCGTTCCCGGAGAGCCAGGAGCTCATTGCACCGAGAGCACACCCACGACTTCTGTCCAACAGGCAGATAGTCGTACATGCTGCAAGCGGTGCAAAACACTGGAAAGCCCCCACACCCCTGCTGGCTTCTTACCTGCATAGTTTTGTTTAAGGTTTATTACGTCAATGGGTTGGAGACTGCGGTTTAGTTGAGGTCAGGGAACAGACGGGCAGAGTGGGGGGCCCTGGCCTCCTCGCCCTGCTGCCGAACTCGCTCTGCTGCTTAACTCGCCTTGACGCTTTGTCAGCTGGGGCTCCCTCTAGCTCGTGGAGCATGGCCTCTTCCCAGTCTATTACTTTGTCTGGAACACTATAGTGTCATCCTAGACTGAGGAGTGTACAAGTTAGGGATGGAAGGATCTGTCAATTTCAGCTTTCTTGGTTTCTCATTTTCCCAACCTTAAATTTAATTATCCTCATTTCTGCAGCAATCTGCATTTTTTTTAAAAAAAATATCTTCATGAAAATTCATCAGCATTTTAATATGAATCTCTCCTAATAAACATGTTTTTGTTAAGCAGTTTTGGCTAACTTACACATTTTGCAATCAATGTCCCTTAATATAATACATTTTTGTATGTTATTTTCACTTATATGTATTTGTATCTTTACAAAAATATGCATTTTTGTAAACATTGTTTGGTGAGAGAATTCCATCACAAAATTCGGATAAGTATGAATTTTGGAGAATGACTGTGTTTTGGTTCTCATAGTATCTCTGAAGGTATAAAACCTAACTTCACCTTTAAATACGAGCTGAATTGAATTTATCCCCCATCTCTAGTAAAAATTACGGTTAATTTTTGCTAGATGTCACATGGTCTTCGGCAGGGGCTTGATGTGGGTCCAACTTGCCATTGTAGAACTTGGCTTTCCTGGGGGCAAGGCCCCAGTGCATCCAGCAGTGTCTCCAGAGGATTTCCTTTGCCTTGCAGTTCTGCTGATGTTCCTTGCGGTCACATAGCAGCCACTGATGGAGAAGGTGTTATCCTGTCAAAGTCAGTGAGGAGAAACTTTGAGCTGTCTACTGAAGAACTAAAAGCAGGAAAGGAAGAAAACCTGAAAGGCGGGAAAGCCATACTGGATCCTTAAAAATGCAAAAGGGAGTAATTACCTAGAGGGAGTGATGGTCTGTCAATAATTCAGGTGATGGAATGATGCCACTATTAGCAGGGCTGTGTGTGCTCTGCAGACATGCTATGCAAGTGCAGAATTTTACACTGAGTGCAGAATTCCACATTCTGAGACTCTCCACATTTTTTTTAAAAAAAACTAAGTTTCTATCCCTTAAGGCTGCAAAGAAAGGTCTGAAATTGCATGGGCAATGTATAGTGGAAATCTCTATATAAGTGGGGCTGGATCAAGAGTTATAATACTCAAGGTATGGACCTTCAGTATCCTGCCTAAGGTTTCTTTCCTCTGCTCAACTAGCAACCATTTTTTCAGATCACAGAATCCAGGTTTTCATGATTCAGAATTTAGGTAACTTCTTGTTCACATAGAATACATTTCTCACTCTGTAGAAATGTATGTATGTAGAGCTGGCCTGCAGGCCGATAGCTTATTAGGTGCTTTTAGAAGATTCTTGAAGGCAGGACTGGGGCCCTCAGGCCTGGGGCCTGAATGTGGCCCTCCAGGCCTTTCTGTGTGGCCCTTGAGGCTCTTCCTGAAACATGCCCCCTCTCCACAAGCCATAGCCCTCTCCGGTGTCCTTGAGTGCTTTTGCTTGGCTGGAATGTGTCCTTGAAAGGTTATAACATCCTCTTGCTTGACAGGATGGGAGGATGGAGACCTCTGACCCTTGGGTGGCCTGCTCCACCCACTTTTGCATGTGACCCTTGTACTGCAAAAGGTTCCTCATCCCTGCTTTTAGGGCATCAGTCTTCAACTGCTGGGTTGGCAACTACAGGGGAAGGGCCGTGGTCCTGTGGTTGAGTATCTGCTCTGCATGCAGAAGGTCCCAAATTCAGTCCCCAACATCTCTAGGTATGGCTGGGAGAGATTCCCTGCCTGAAATCCTGGAGAATTGCTGCGTTAGTGCAGACAAGACCGAGCAAAGTTCTGACTAGGCATAAGGCAGCTTTCTAGGTTCCTAAGTGGATCCCATTGCAACCTCAAGTGAATTGCAGCAGAGAAAGAGAAAGGATGACCAGATGTTGTGGAGGATGAATCTTCTATATTTTTAACATCAGAAGAATTTCAGCAGATGCAGTTTCTCCCTTCCCTGTCCTCTACCCAAACCCCCTCATTTCCTTTCCTTTGAAGCTGCCTTACATGGAGTGAGACCACTGGACCAGCTGGCCCAGTTCTCTCTCTCTCTCTCTGGCTGGCAGTTGCCATCCAAGGTCTTTTCCCAGCTCTCCTTCCTGGGCCCCTTTAACGTAGATGGTGTTGAACCTGGAACCTTCTGCATGCAAAGTTCTGGTCTACCCTTGCATCTGGTCACCACGGGGAGAGAAGCAAGACAATAGCCAGGCATGTTTTTAAAAAAGGATTCCGTGCTGCAGGCTATTGCTATAGGGCAGGGCTCTCCAGTGTGCCACCTGTGGGTGCTGGTGTGCCAATCAGCACCTTCTATGGTGTCCACAAAAGGACTTTGTAAATATCCCCTCAAAAACCCACAATATACAAGAAATGATTTGCTCTTCCTGCTTACTTCCTATTTGCACTGGCTTGGTCTCTCCTATATTGAGGATGCCCCTTATAAACATGCACACATTTCATTGGACCACTTTCTTATCTGTTATGAACAGAGGAGGAGTGAGCTTCTCTCTGTGAGGGGCTGTTTCACGGATGTTGATGTAGGTGCCTTTTTTCCATTGATGGGGGGGCGCATGCAACACAATTTTGTGGCCCTGTCTCTTTTCCTGTTCTTTTAGATGTGGCAGCCATTTTGCCATGCCGTAACAGCAGCCATTTTGTGATGTGATCTGCCCCCCACAACAGCCATTTTGTGATTAGCGCCCACAACACTTTCTCAAATTCCAAATATGCCCACTGGCCCGCAAAAGATGTTGACTCCTCCTCTAGGGGATGTGTGCATTGTGGATGGGGTCACTCATTAGATGCCAGATGGAGCTGGATGAAGATTAGAACAGCCCTTCAATAAAGTGTTCTGTGTGAGGCACACCTGCTTGCTCCACCAGTCATGAGTAGGGATGTAGAGAATTCCATTGAAAATGGAAGCGGAGATGGCTGCTGTTTGCTGTTTGTTACAGGTCTGAAATGGAAATCAGTCCAGTGAATATGATCGATATCCATCCAGCGAATATGATCAATATTTGCTCACAATGTTCTTGGGTTTTCTTAAAGCTCACTACCAATATGTAATTAATGACTATTTCAATATATTTGAGGTTTCCTTTATGTTGAAATGAATGGTGTGGAAATAATTATGCCATTAATTCCACTAAATTCATAACGTACCTAAATAATTATGTAAATTATGTTAAATAGCAGACAGTGAGATGAATAAGGTAGTGTTTGACCAAACTGCAGCAGACTGGAAACAGCAGTGATTGTGACAGAGACAGGCAGGAACAGAAATTGCTGCTTTCTTACATCCCTAGTCATGAGCTTATATGGCATCAGTGACTGGGTCTGGAAGCAGCCCCCCATTTTAAGTAACCAAAATGTCCCAAAGGAACGCCGTAACAAGTCATCTGGGGCGTAGTGGGAAAATTAAAATGGTGGATGGCATCCCATTCAATGCCACCAGATAAGCCAGGGACAAGTGAGTGGTCCCTGATGGGCTGTTTAGGATGTTTTGACGCTAGAGAAACAAGAACTGCAACAAATCTGTACAGTTATTATATGATGGGGTGGGTGGGAATAAGGGGTAATCTCTCCCCCCTGTTTTTTCCTAAGAATGTTTACCATGTCCTTAATGTTTCTGGAGTGGAGTGGAGCAGGCACTGAGCATGTATAAACCAACTGTCAAGTCGCTATTGATGACCTTGTACATTAGTAAACCCCTGAAAGCTCTTCCGTTGCTCTGTGTGTTGGTCCATTCTGGATGGAAGCAAAAAGTGATGTGTCTCTATCAGAGTTATATCAATTGTTGGATTATGGCAGGATTGGGGGACCTCATTCTCCAGATCCCTCAGTGTGGCTCTTGGAACTCTCCAGATTACACTGTGTTGCTCAACCCACTTTTGCCTCTGGCCCTGCCCACCACAATCATGTGGTCTTTGGAAGGTTGCCAAGGAAGAAATGTGGCCCTTGGGCTGAAGAAGGTCCCCTGCCTATAGATTGCAGACAGGGCCAGCTCTCTTAGTTGAGGAGGCCTTCAACAAAGTTTGCTCTGGTGGGCCCTGTCTAAATTGCTGAGCCCCCTCAAAAAAACCCACATTTGGGGCTGTCACGCCAAAGTGGGTGGATTGTGGGAAATTAATATGACAGTGTCCAGTTGTGATTGGAGCACCGGCAGTGGAGACGTGTGGCTTTAGTGTCAGTGGGGCAGTGAATCTGCTCTGGGTTTTAAACTCAAGAAGCTGTCCAAGATGAAGCACTGGAGCGGATTCGCTGCCCCACTGATATTGGAGCCATCAGTCTTCACCAAGCTCCAGAGTGCATTTAAAGGGCCCCAAGGAAGATGTCAATGGCAGATCCTGCAATGGGGGCCTAGCAACCTTTCCAAGGCTGCTATGTCCTGATGCCAGGCCTGCATTTGCTAGAATCTCAAGCTTTTCTTGTAGGTGACCTGAACGGCTCATGCCTGATCTGGGTGCTATCTTATGCATTAGCCACTAGGGGGCAATCTGGGACCATTGGTTGCAGCTGTTCAAATGTGTTGTCTTCACTAGGGATTTTTATTTTTATCAAGATTGCTGTGACATTTGTTTCACACTATTTTCCATCTCCACCGCCCCCGTTATAGTTAGTATGCTTTTGCATTCCATTATTATTATTTGCATGATTACATTTACATCCCACCTTCCTTCCTGCTCAAGGCAGCATACACGTGGTTCCCAAGCTGCATCCCATCCAGGCAACAACCGGCTCTAGCCCTGCTTAGCTTCAGCAAGGTTGTGGCACTATATGTGCCTTAAGGCTATGCCATGACTATACATAGGAAGCTGGCTTATATCAAAGAAGGAAATTGGTCCATTTAGTCCAGTATTGTCTACACTGACTGGCAGCAATTCTCCAGGGCTGCAGATGGGAGACATTCCCAGTCTTTCCTGAAGGTGCTGGGGATTGAACCTGGGACTTTCTGCATGCAAAGCAGATGCTCTATAAGCCTTTCCCATATTCCTCAATTCATATTTCTGCCCCCTTGGTGAGCTCTCTGGCTGTGTATACGCCATATGTTGAAAGCACATGGCTTCCCCCAAAGAATCCTGGGAATGGTAGTTTAAGGATGGTAGGAATTGTAGCTCTGGGAGGGGTAAATTGCAGCTCCCAAGATTCCTTGAGGGGAGATGTGCTTTAAATGTATGGTGTGTACACAGCCTCTCTTTCTCTCTTCTGTCACCCCCCCCCCACTCACCTGGTGATCTCTATCTGACCACTCTTTGTTATCTTTCTCTTTTCATGGCAAAAAAAGTTTTCTAAAACTGTTTTCTCCCCCAGCCCAGCTCTAAGACCACGAGTAAGCCAACTGTGTGTTAAGTGGTAGAGGCAGAGGGCCAATGGATTCTTTCTCTCTGGCTCAGCAGGTCCGCCCTGTGCGTTTTTGCATGTAACACACAGTACAGTGTGTGTTCACATACACATGATTGTGTGCTGCCTGTGTCTATATTATTAGGTTGTATCCAACGAAGTTTTGCTCAGAGCAGACCTATTGAAATTAATTCACTTTTAAGTTAGCCATGTCCATTAATTTCTGTGGGTCTACTTTAAGTATGCCTAATGTTGGATGCAGCTCCACGTATGCATGTTGTTCAATGAATATGTGAATATGTCTCTACTTTCATCTTAAGACTACTGTACTAGCTTAATTCCTTTCTTAAGAAACACTTTTTAAAAAAGGACATCAACAAAATACAGAGAATCTGAAAGTGAGAATAGTGTCCCACATAATGCACTTCCCTTGGTGATTTTATCTGTGTTGTAGTCAAGCGCTGTGAATTCACTGCTAACTGTTGCTAGAAGAATAGCCCAGACTTCAGGCTCCACCATTTTAAACTTGTCCTAGGATGGTAGTCTTCAGCTTTTTCAGACCTGGGATCCATCTTTAACCTAAACATGCATTTTGGGACCTGCATCTTAATTTTGTACCATATATTTGTATGGTAGTAGTGCTTAACTGACCCACCTTAAATCAGGCCATGACCCAGTAGTGGGTCTCAGCCCACCAATGTCCTAGAAGACTAAATGTTCTAGGACAGTGGCCCCCAAATGTTTCCCCCACGGACCACCTGAAAATTGCTGATGGTCTTGGTGAACCTCTTAATGATTTTTCTGCCTGTTGTAGCAATTGCAATGCACTGTGCTAGGTGCTGTGTAGGGATTTGTCTCCAGGCCCCTGATCATCCTCGTTGCCCTCCTCTGAACCTGTTCCAGTTTGTCTGCATCCTTCTTGAAGTGCGGAGACCAGAACTGGATGCAGTATTCAAGATGAGGCCTAACCAGTGCTGAATAGAGGGGAGAATACAGTAGAGATGAAACCGTTCATGAACAAGAGCTCTCTCCTGTACCAGTACAAGCTGTAAAATGCAGACCAGTATTGATGGAGGCAACAGAATTAAGTTTTATATTATGAACGCCATCCTTCTTGGGCCTTTCTGGAGCAGCATTAGAAGCAACCTGCACAGTTGTGTGCTTTCTGCACAAGGCTGTATGTGTGGAGGACAAACGTCGTCATCAGGAATGGCTGAGGGAGGGGCATGCTTAGGTCGATGTGTTTTAATCTCTTTTCAGTTTACTGCTGGTTTTAATTGCCGTTTAAATGTTTTAATTATTTGCTTTCAACCGTTTTTGTTGATAATTCTAATATTTCCTGTAAAGGGCTTAGACATTTCGTTACAATCAAATGGTACATAAATTTTGTTAAATAAACAAATAAAATGTTTCCCTTGGAGGAGATACAGTTAAGAGATGATAGGATAGCCCTCTTCAAATATTTGGAAGGCTGTCGCATAAATAAAAGCTAGGGAATCTTTTTGGGCTTGAGGGCCACCCAACCGGTGGTGGGAGGGGCCAGCTGCAAAAGTGGATCTGACTCTTACCTTTGTTACATTGCAGCCATACAAACAGCAGCGGTTTCTGCAGATCCATCCATCCATCCCCAGTAAGAGGCATTATCACAGTTCAAGGCCACATTCTAGCCAGGCAAAAGCACTTGAGAAGGGTGTGGCCTCTGGGAGAGGGAGTGGCCTTGAGAGAGTCCTGAGAGCCAAACAGAAAGGCCCCGAGAGCCACAGTTGGCCCCTGGGCCTGAGATTCCGTACCTCTGCCACAGATCATGGAGCAAATTTGTTCTTTGTTGTTCCAGAGAATAAGATCGGATCCAACACATTCAAATTCCAAGAAAGGGGATTTCTGACTAAACATTCAGAAGGACTTGATGCTACAAGCTGTTTGACAGATTGTCCTGAACTCTCCTTTGTTAGAGGGGCTTAAGCAGAGGCTGGATGCCCACCTATCGGGCATGTTGTAGCCAATGGCGGCTGAGCCACTAGGACAAGTGGGCCACTGCCCCATCAACCTCAGGCTGCTTTCAGCCAGCCCCCACCTGCCTGCTTGCCTTCCTACTTAAATCCAGTCCTGGGAGTGGCCCTGCCTGTCCGCTTCCTCCTCCTTGGTCTCAGTGGTTCCCTTGTACAACTCAGCAGGGCGGAGGATGGGGACAAAACTAGGATCAGTTGGGTCTGCCTACGCCTAGCTCTGGCTCTATGTACTGTTTGGGCTCCCTGCCTTCTGCCCCTCCAGTCCCAATGGACACCAGCCACTGGTTACAGCGAAGGATTTCTTGCACTGGCAGGGGGCTGTGCTAGATGATCTCTGATGTCCTTTCCAAATGCGATGACCTTCTGTTGGGTGGACGATCCATCGTGTAGCTAACGGCGACTCTGCTCCAAGTCTGCAGCGGAAACCGAGAGGCTACGAGGTGCATTGGAACCAAAACAGAAGCATTTCCGCCATTTGCATTCAGAGGCGCGTGCCACTCTTTTCTTTATTCCTTGCCAAAAAAAAAAAAAAAGGTGGACAAGATTACAAATAGTCTCTTTGACATACAGCCTGCAGGCCCTGAGTGCTAGACCCTTCCTGTGCCAGACTGAGGTAGATAATGGACAGCTCCCTTGTCCCATAAGCTTGTATGCAGACAGCAGCAATGCCAATCCCTGGCAACACCCCCCCCTTTGGACAGCTCAAGAGAGCTTCCATGTTGAGAGGCAGTACAGCCAGCAAAGGGACCAGAAGGCTGGAATGGCTGCACTTCTGCTGCCAGGGACAGGAGCCTCCACCCCACCCTCAACTTTGTGTGCTAGCTTGTCACAGCCTAAGAACTTCATTGAAAATGGAGCGGAAAGCAAAGATAAGCAGAAAACACAGGTGGTGGGGGGGAGTGGTATAGAAAAGGATAGAAAACACCCGGAATCTGGATGTGACTGTGCAACATAAATTAGGCAACCTTTTTTTAAAAAAAGTTTCTTTGGGATAGGGTAGTTTGGTGGTCTGAGAGGGACCGCTTAACCCTTTACTGGCCTGCTGCTGCTGCTGCTCAGACCCACATGGCCTCTCCAAGTTGCTTTTTTCTCCTGGGGGGTTTCCAAAGCTGTGATTTTGAGGTTAAACATTTATTTAGAACTCTAGCTGGGGAAGGGCTTGGGGGGCCATTTGAAAGAGGAAAACAACAAGCAGGAAAGAAGCCTCCCCCCCCCCGTTCTCTGCTTAAAATCAGACTCTATCAAAAGTAGCTTTCTGGAGATTTTGTTACACACGTTTGCATGCAATATTCATTGGGAGCTCAGTGGTTGTCTTTTAACAGGTTTTGTTCGGACATACAAATGTGGCTGGGAATGGCAATGCCATCTTCACTAGCCAAAGAGCTGACCAACAAGAACTCCAACGATAAGGAGAGTGTTCTGTTCCTTTGGCTCAGAAATGCCTATGTCGAGGGATTGTTTTGGTGTCCTCCTAGGACTCGTACTACGGGTCACCTTCTTCCCCCACTAAAGCACCACCTTATGTGAATGCTAGAAGGCCCAGTTCCATCCATCCCTCCTCCAGTAGGGCCCAATTCCACGTTCTAAAATCTTGCAGACCCACAGGAGACACTTCCTGTAGAATCCTCCAGCACAAAGAAGTTGTGTTGTCTAGAACCCATAAGGTTCTAGGATGGTCTAGAACCAAATAGCTCCTGGTAAACCTGTACTTGAAGGAGAACATAGGAAGCTGTGTTTTATTGAGTTAGACCATTGGCCCATCTAGCTCAGTACTGTGCACACCGACTGGCAGCAGCTTTCCAGGATTCCAGACAGAGTGTCTTTCCCAGCCCTACCTGAAGATGCTGGGGGTTGAACCTGAGACCTTCTGCATGCAAAGCAGATCTTTCACCACTGAGCTGTGGCTCTCTAGAACACACTGCTACCATGTTTTTGATATCCTAGTGGGCTCCACGTGGGAGCCAGTGTGGCGTAGTGGTTAAGGTGCTGGGCTACAACCTGGGAGACCAGGGTTCGAATCCCCACACAGCCATGAAACTCACTGGGTGACCTTGGGCCAGTCACTGCCTCTCAGCCTCATGAAAACCCTCTTCATAGGGTCGCCATAAGTCGGAATCGACTTGAAGGCAGCACATTTACATTTTAGTGGGCTCCACACCTTAGAAAGTGGTGATCTCTTTACATCTCTGTGTCCTTGAATACATTGGCTGCAAGTGCCACTGATGGAATTGTACAGAGACCCGTACAAGCACCACAGCAGATGGGGGAATAGGCTCATATCCCACAGCTTATTTTGCACCCCCCCCCCAAAAAAGGCCTCTTGTCACCAAGCAGGCGGCCTGAAGCCTTAGCATCTTGAGAACTGAGCACAGGGTCCCTGCGTTTGGGTTACGTGTCGCCAGCCGGCACCGTCAGTTTCTGCTCCAGCGATCTGTAGAGAGCCGACTTCAAAAACCTGGGGTAGGAGTCCCGGTGCATGAGAGCGTAAACTTGAGCTTGGGCCTCATCAAACATGTGAGCGCTGGGGGACAGGAGGGAGTTGTTGATGGTCTCGCGCACTGCAGCATCGATGCTGACCTGCAGGATGAAATGCTTACATTTTGGCAGGAATCTGTTACTGAGAAAAGTTGGGGCAGGCACTGGAGGCTGGTCTGTTAGGGCAAATGGGGCACTGCTGCACCGACTTCAGCCAGCCCCTACCTGCCTGCCTTTTTACTTACAACTAGTCCAGAAGGGGCAACTGGCTCCTCCTCCCTCCTCAGTATTGCCCCTTGTGCAACCCAGCAGGGAGGAAGATGGGCACAGAACTACAATTTAGTCTGTCATCAGCTCTGACTCCATCTACTGTTAGTCACCCTGCCTTTCGCCCTACCAGTCCTATGGGCTCCAGCCACCACTGGGAGCAGGTAATATCTGATTGCATTTCCTGCCGGAGAGTTTTCCTTATTCATTCTCAAGTGCATGCTGGGGTGTTGCTTGGTTTCTTGGTGTGAACATTTTTGGAAACTTTTATAACGAGATACCAATTTTCCTGTAGTTAGGAAGAGTGCATAAATGAGTCTGCTATAGTGATGGCTGCTGTTAAATTATTTTAAAAGGGAATCAAAAACATCCATGAGAGAGGCTAGATCTGTCCACAGTTTTTAGCTTCATGTTTAGAGACAATATCTTTCTCTTAGCCCCCATGAAACTGAAACTAATCCCCCAGATGCACTGAGTAGGAAAGCAATGAAATGGGCTGAACCTTCAGACAGGAAACTTTTAATTTAACGGAACAATTAATCTGAAAAGCCTGGTGCAGCAGGCTGGTACTGCAATTATGTATTTGGGTGGAAAACAGGAAAACCACACAGAAAACACTGGAACACAATGATTTGAGGATGCTGTGTGGATTACTCTGTCCAGTTCTGGGCACCACTCTTCAAGATGGAGGTAGACAAAGTAGTGCAGGTTCAGACAGCACAAGATTAAAAATATATATATAATCCAAATTCCAGAGATAAATAACAGTACAAAATTGGGTATATATAGCTAAAATTATGAAGTATAATTCCAATATAAATAAATCAATAACATCCAACTTTAAATTCCTCAAACCAATCATATGTGTATAAAAATATAGAAAACAACAAGAAAGTCTATGTCAGGCAATATGTCTAAAATATTCTTGTCAACATATATATAGAATTGTATCAAAACATCAGCTAATATGGATATGCAATAGCATGGGAAACAAAGACTTGTGTGACAACGGTCACTTATGACATTCTTGTTGTTTTCTGTATTTTTATATATCTATAGCAGGTTCAGCGGGTGACAACCAAGTGGCTGGGACTGATGGGAGTTGTAGTCGAACATCAGGAAGGCTACTGGTTCCCCATATGGGCTTTAGGTGCTCACCATCTGCAGTTTGTTATTAATTTTTTAAAAAATTATTTCATTTTAAAAATATTGACTTAAGCGGAGTGATTAATCGGGAGGCTCCTTTTCAGTTAACCATGGTATCCTAAACTGTGCCACAGCCATGATTGTCATTATTGTTGGGAGTCATCATGATTTGTTCATTCCTGTGCTTTTTGCCGCAGGAACATCACTAATCCAGCAACTTTCTTTTGGAAAATGAAGGAGAGTGCTGTTATAGAGGGTGCCTGGCTTTGGAGATTTGCTTCTTGGCCCAATGTATCCCTTTTCTGGTTATGCCTCCCCATCCCCCCTGTGCCCAGCTGACCTCTTTTGGAGAGAGGATGGAGATGTAATCTAGGTAGATCTTCTTTGCTTTCTCTGAGATCAGCTCTGGGTTCTGCTCCTTTTTGAGGTCCTCGCAGGCGAGCCAGAAGGACATGTTCTCGTCACTGTGCTCTGTCTTCAAGAACTCCATGAAGATATGGCGGCCAGACGGTCTGGCCAACATGCAGTCAAAGGATCGTTGCCAAGAGGTGGTTTCTTCTGCTGTGAGCCTGAAACGGAAGAGGTGGGAATGGAAGGGTCTGTGGTGGAAGAGGTTCCTTCCTCCTGCTCTTGGACAGAAGGTCCAACTCACTTGGTTGCCTCCAACTAACTTCTACTGAAAATAGATAGACCCACTAAAATTAATGAATCTCACTTAGTCCCATCCATTCATTTCAATGGGTCTGCTCTGAGTAGGACTAACATTGGACACAAACCTCCAAATGTTGTTCATGCCACACAATGTACATTCCACACTTGCAAGGAACTGATCTTTCAGCGTGGCAGCCCCTGCACTTTGGAACTCCCTGCTCATTGACATTAGGCAGGCACCTTCACTGTACTGTATTTGCCACAGCTAAAAGCCTTTCTTCTTTAGGCAAGCCTACCCAGATGTGTAATGCTGACATGTTATTTAAATATATAATTTTATAATGTGTATGTTTTAACTGCCAGTTTTATTTATACTTTGGGGGGGGGGAAACACACGTTAGGCCAACTTGCTGTTAATTTCTGACCCTTATCGATCATTTTAAGGTATAGTTTATATTTTCTGTAAACTGCTCAGAGACTTTTACAATTCAGTGGTATACAGATTCTGTTAAATGACGAAATAAAATAAAATCCTTTTTTTAAAAAAATTGAATAAACTAGTCACTTTTTACTTTGGGGAGGGGGAAGCAGCCACAACTCCCCCCCCCACTAGCTAGAGTAGGCATCTGACCCAGGTCAGGGATCCACGTGTTTCCTGCAGAAGATCGCACCTGCCCCTCACTGCTGTTTGCTCTCAAAGGTGCTGTTGGCAATAAGTAGCAGCCTAGGGTTTGTGTTGAATTTGGGCAGAAGACATGCACGGGGCCCAGATCTGGATCATACTATGTTCCAGATCAGGAGTCCCTCACATGGCAGCTTTTTCTTCAAAAGAAAAATTGACCCATTTTATTTTATTTAGCAAGATACACAGACACATACACAGACAGACACACACATAGCTTAATTAAAAAACCCCTACTCTAAGCGAATTACATAAGATAAAATGGTATAAAATAGTAATTAAAAATAGCAATAAAAACAGTTTCAAAACAGCAGAAATAATAAAACGATCAAAATACAAATAAAAATCAATGGATTTTAAAAACAGATGCACTTAAGAAAATTGCATGTTTGGGGAAGGGTCGTAGCTGAGTGGTAGAGCCTCTGCTTTGCATGCAGAATGTCCTAGGTTCAATCTCTGGCATCTCCAGGCAGGGTTGGGAGAGACTCCCTGCCTGAAATCTTTGAGTGCTGCTGCCAGTCAGTGTCAACAAATGTAGATCTAGATGGACCCCAATGGTCTGACTCAGTATAGGGCAGCTTTCTATCTGTCTATGATAGTCTTGCCTAAACAAAAAATGTTTTTAGCAGCCTTATGCATGCTTTTTTAAAAAGTGTGAATAATTTGTATATGTAATTCAGGGGAGGCTGGTCGCTATGGCAAGGTGGGGCAGAGGTCTACCATTGTTTTTTTCTGCACCCTAAAATCCAGGGCTACTCAAGAAATCAGAAGAAGGCTAGGACTGGGGAGGGTAGCTGTGAGAGAACTAGAAAAGGTCCTCAAATGCAAAGATGTATCACTGAACATTAAAGTCAGGATCATTCAGTCCATGGTATTCCCAATCTCCATGTATGGATGTGAAAGTTGGACAGTGAAAAAAGCGGATAAGAGAAAAATCAGCTCATTTGAAATGTGGCGTTGGAGGAGAGCTTTGCAGATACCATGGACCACGAAAAAGACAAATAATTGGGTGTTAGAAAAAATTAAACCAGAACTGTCACTAGAAGCTAAAATGATGAAACTGAGGTTATCATACTTTGGACACATCATAAGAAGACATGATTCACTAGAAAAGACAATAATGCTGGGAAAGACAGAAGGGAGTAGAACAAGAGGAAGGCCAAACAAGAGATGGATTGATTCCACAAAGGAAGCCACAGACCTGAACTTACAAGATCTGAACAGGGTGGTTTATGACAGATGCTCTTGGAGGTCACTGATTCATAGGGTCGCCATAAGTCGTAATCGACTTGAAGGCACACAACAACAACAAAATCGAGGGCTAAACTACAGCAGCCCTGTATCCCACAGTCATATTCATACCTTTCCCATCATTCACAAAGTCCCTGTTCTGACTCTCTTGATGTAAGCAGAAATGAAAAAAAGCAGATATTTGATGTTGACTCCAAGAAATGCAAAATTTCTAGGTGTCTAACTTTTCTAAGGGGCCATGACTTAAATAGCTGCGCCTTGTGTCTGAGAATTACTTAAGCATCCACACTATCTTTGCAAGGAAGTAAAAACCAGAATAGGTTGACTCTGCCTCCAGCGGCCGCCTGGCTCTATTTCCCTACCAGGTCCCATTGTTACCAGCCACCACAATACATTTGTGAGCCATTTTATTATTTTTCTACTTTGGCACCTTGACTGTAACCCGCTGTGTTTAGAGTTGCAATCCGATGCATACTTACCTGGGAGTAAACTATTGATCACAGTGAGACTTACTTCTGAGTAAACATGCATTGCATTGCACTAAAAAACAAAACAAAATCCTCTGATTTTCCCTCTAGTCTTCAATCTGCAGCAAACCTTTCTTTGGGGCCGTTAAAAACTGTCACAACCATTTATGTAGGAACATAACAGTGCAAACACACAGAGCTGTTACTTTCATGTTCCTGTATACTGTGGTTTGATAGGGCCAAAATGCACATTGTGCTAAATGTGCCACTTGGGAGTTTCTTGTATCCTGTTAAAGTGGTAAAAAGAAGGCATGGCGAGTGTAGTCCCCAATGAAAATGATCCCCCTCAAAGCTGCTCACTCCCAGGACTAATGGCAGCATTGGAGAGGTGTGTGTGATTTTTGACAGGGTGGTTCATGACAGATGCTCTTGGAGGTCGCTGATTCATAGGGTCGCCATAAGTCGCAGTCGACTTGGAGGCACATAACAACAACAACCGGGGAGGAAAGGGTTAACCCTCTCTCCCAGCACAACCACAACCCCAATTCTTGATTGTGCACCCCCATGCCTGTTCTTACCATTTCAAAAGCACTTGATTGTGCAAAATGTTGTGTCTTTAGTGTTTATATAAAGTTTGGCCTGAGTTATAGGTACCATAACCAGACCCAGGGAACCTCTAGCCCATAGGCCCCATTTGGTCCGTAAGACCTGTTGGCCAAGCCACGCCCTACACATGATGTTGTACATGATGTCAGGTGTAGGATGGGAGAAAACAGGCCTCTCTGCTGAAAGCAGGGTTTGTCATAGCCCTAATCCTCCAAGAATGTGGCTGCGTACACACAGCCATACACCTAAAGCATGCTTAAAGCACATGGCTTCCCTCAAAGAATCCTGGGAACTGTAGGTTCCCCTCACAGAGCTACAATTTCCACCACCTTTAACCAACAACCAGATTCTTTGGGGGAAATCATGTGCTTTAAACGTGTATGGTGGGTACACAGTCGGCACCTGATCCTTTGTAAAGCATGTATGAACGCTGCACATAGGGCAGTGCAAGATTATTCAAGGCACCTCAGCCTTCTTCGTGGATCAGGCATTGGCAATGCTAAGTTCAGGTCCTTGAGCCCACCTCTCCTCCAGGTTTAAGGGGCTCTCCAGGTGGGAAATGCTGGATACTTTACATCCTATGCCGTCTCGCCGTCTCTTCCTTGCCATCCGGTTCCTGCAACAGACAATGCAAGGGGATTTTTTTCCCTCCTTGTTGATGGCAGAGTAAGGCAAGGCAGGCCCAAAGATCCCGGCTGGTACGCATCATCCCTACTCAGCACAGGTTAGCAGGTGCTATTTGAGTGAGTTTGGGTGCAGTTCTGGGAACCCGCTCCTAAAAAGAGGGGGGGGATTCAGGATGATTAAGCATTTGAACATCATGGGAGGAAACTGAAGGAACCGGGTAAGAAGACAGGATCATCTGGCTGCTTCCAAACGACCAGTTTATTGAACATTCATCCTGATTTGTTTGCAGGGAGATTAGACAGCGTTGGCTATGTAACGAGCATTCATACTGATTTGTTGGCGGAGAGGTTAGATGACGTTGCATCAAAGTGCATTTTCCTGTCTCTTATTGCAAAAAGTCCATTAGGCCTGTTGCGTCAGAGTCCTCCAAATCAGCTATAATGGTGCAACCTGAATTTGCTGGTAAGTGATTATGGGGAAGAGAAGTGTACTCATCAGTGCAGACTAGTCCATGAAGGTAAGTCGGGCACTGCCCTACCAAGCTCAGTCTGTCCTCAGCCTGCCCCCACCTGAGGATCTCCTTACTCACACATAATAATAATAATAATAAAATTTTATTTTTAGGCCGCCTATCTGGCCAAATAAACGAGTCAGTCTAAGGGTTGGCACTGGCTGGCAACTCCCTCCTCCTCTTTAGTCTCAGTGTTACTCTTATAGAACTCAGCTGGGAGGAGGATGGGGGACCAAACCAGAATTAGTTGGCTCTGCTGGTCATTGGCTCTGGCTCCCCCTACTGTTGGCCTCCCTGCCTTCTACCCTACCAGGCCCAACGGGCACCAGCCTCCACTAGTTCTGATCAGATGGCCTAGTCCAGACTGGGGTGATGGATTGGGCAGAGGACTGAAGTGGATTCAGGCTGTATCTTCCACCCTCAGCCAGCCCAATGACATTACCATGTACAACAACGCCAGCAGAAGCAGCAGTGACTGGAACGGCGGCAGCAGCACAGGCTTTTCCTCGTCGTCTCTGAAAGCGGGTGGCTTTTCTCTGGGGATCTGGATTCCATTACCTTGCAGGGGAGAAGAGAACAGATTTGAGTGGATTTTCATATCCTTACAAACTTTGGACAGATTTTGTGTGCACACAGTTCTCTGCATATCCTGTGACTCTGCTTCACCCCTCTGAATAAATATATCCAGTGTTTCTCAAGAAAGTTAAGTTCCTTGCCCTCAAGACTGTAAAAGACAAGCTACATTCAGGAAGCAGAACACACCAAGGCTGCTTACCTGAAAGGAAGTCCCACTGGCCGCTGTAGGGCTCACCTCTGAGTAAACATGCACAGTATCAGGTGAAATGCAAAGCAGACAACTGTGTACATATTTCTCTTGATTTGCATAACAAATACAATTTGCAGCAGTCTGTTAGCCTTGCTGTAGGATATTTATTTGTAAAGCACAGAGTACACACAGCTTTGGGTATGGAAGAGGATGCAAATTACATGGACCTAAGAAGAGAATTGATATGATGGTAGCCAGGAGTAAAGAGGACTTTAGGAGAGGCATTCTGAACTGACTGCAAAGGAAAGAGAGTGCACGGTTTTCATTCCGTCTTATTAGTGATATTAATAAGAATACAGAAAGCTACTTTCAGCCAGATCAGATCATTCGTGTATCTAGTTCAGTACTGTCTACACCAGGGGTTCCCAAATTGTGATCCACAGACCACCACTGGTCCATGAGCTTCATTCAGGTGGTCTGTGGCATGTCCGTGATAAATGGCAGCAGCAGCAGCAGCAGCAGCTGTGAACTGCAGGCAAAGTCTACTTTTGTCATTCATAGAAGTCAGCGGTCCAGTCAGAAGGTGAGTGGAACGGATTGGAAGCAATGGGAGGCCCTTGAAAGGAGTGGAGAGGCCTAGCGGTGAAGTTAACGGGAGGCTGGAATTAAAAAGTTTATCTTGATTCGACTGAAGGTCATACAGCATCTGGCACGCCGCATTACAATTGCTACAACAGGCAGAAAAATCATCAAGTGGTCGGCTAAGACCCACAGCAATTTCCAAGTGGTTCATTGGGAGGGAAAGTATAGGAACCACTGGTCTTAGACCTGTGGCTGTCCAGATGTTGTTGGACACCAACTCCCATCTGCCCCAGTCAGCATAGTCAGTGGTCTGGGATGATGGGGGCTGTAGTCCAACAACAGTTGGGGAGGGTACAGGTTGCCCACCTATCCCACCAGCTCCAACCAGTGCTGGCTGATGGGAGTTGGAGTCCAAAACATATGGAGGGCACAGAGTTGGGGAACGGTAGTTTACCCAGACTGGCAGAAGCTCTCCAGGATTACTGATTTCAGAGCCCTGCCTGGAGATTGAACTGAAGGCCTTTTGGATGTAGCGGTCAAACTGTGTTAAGGGATAACTGGACCCCCATTAAGGAATCTTACCCCATCACGCTTGTTGCCAGGGCTTTATGCCCTGCCTTACCACAGGAGCTCAAGGCGGGTAATGTTCTATTACTGCTCTTCCTAATTCCAAAAGCCGGTTTTGACTACAAATCTTTTAAACGGATCACAGCACCCATGGATCATTACCTTTATGGCTGGCTGTGTTCATGCAGGAAAGCGATCAGAGTGCATGATCAGAGGCATTTGATTATCATGACCTGTTACAAAGCAAAGAGTCTAAGCCCGGCATGCTGGATTTCAGTTCAACCCTGGACTCCCCCAAGTCTCACACACACACACACACACACACACACACACACACACACACACACACACAACCAGCCAGGAGCATTTTGCAGTCCCAGGACTTGGAGCAGGTAAATTAATAGGGGAACTGCCTTTAAGCATGTGCAGAGCGCTTTCTCCCTCCTGAAGAAAGCTTCAAGCTGAATCTACAGGCCAGGGGTTGGGGGGAAACTTTGCAATGCTCTAAAGATTCACTAGGGGGCATCAAGACCTGTCCGTACAGCCGGCGCCGGGCTGCAGCACGCAACCACGGCAGGATCTTCGCCAGCCGCTTCCAGCCGTCCGGTTCGGGGGATCCTTCCTTGTACTAAGAGGCAGCCTCTCTTGGGCCTGGGAGGGCTACGTGCGCCCTCCCTCCTCCCAGGTCTTTTCAAAGGGGCAGAGCCTAACCAAGGACCCTGGGACCCAGCCTTGCCCTAGTCTTACAGGTACGACGTTGGGGAGTAGCCGCCGCGCCCCGCAACCTGCACCTACCTGATCCCACCCCGGTGGCGCCGAGCGCCCGAGCCTGTTTGCGGTCTCTGTGCCTGCCGGCTCGCCAAAAGCATTGCTTCCCGCCCCTACTCGGAGAGCGCAGCCCTTCCGCGCGGTTCAGGCGCCTCCTCGGGGCTCTTTTCCCGTTCCGACCATCAGGGGGCAGCAGACAGCCTCCACAGAAGCTAAGGTTACTGCCGTCTTAGGCAGGCTGGACGGAGCCCAAAGGTAGGGAAGGGTCTGTGCTCCCCCTGCGCCCAAACAATTAGCGAACCCTAAAAGCTACAAAAGCTCCTCAAATGCAAAAATGTATCACTGAATACCAAAGTCAGGATCATTCAGACCATGGTATTCCGGACCTCTGTGTATGGATGTGAAAGTTGCACAGTGAAAAAAGTGAATAAGAGAAAAATCAACCCATTTGAAATGTGGTGTTGGAGGAGAGCTTTGCACATACCATGGACCGCGAAAAAGACAAATAATTGGGTGTTAGAAAAAATTCAACCAGAACTATCACTAGAAGCTAAAATGATGAAACTGAGGTTATCATACTTTGGACACATCATGAGAAGACATGATTCACTAGAAAAGACAATAATGCTGGGAAAAACAAAAGGGAGTAGAAAAAGAGGAAGGCCAAACAAGAGATGATTGACTCCATAGAGGAAGCCACAGACTTCAGACAGGTCTGAACAGGGTGGTTTATAACAGATGCTATTGGAAGTCACTGATTCATAGGGTTGCCATAAGTCGTAATCGACTTGAAGGCACATAACACGTAACACCCTTCCTCCCAGTCTCAGGAAAGAGCTGCTTGACCCCTGCAATCACCTCTTTCCAGGGTGGGCTCCCCAAGGTGCCATTTGCTTACACAAAATATCCTTAGTCTGAAGTTCTGTGTTTTGCTGGACTGCTTAGGAATGGCTGTGCAGGGCAATCCTTTACGCCATCTCCTCAGAAGTAAGCCCCATTGAGTTTAGTGGGGCTTACTCCCAAGTAAGTGTGTACATTCAGGATAATGGGCTGCATTCAATTAAGCCCTACTCAGAGGCTGAAATGAATGTACCCAAGTTAGTCATGCCTGTCAACTTCAGTGGGTCTACTCTGAGTAGGACTAGCACTGAATACGACCCAATGATGATATTATATCATCTGATGAAGTAGGTCTAATCTACAAAAGACCATTGCAAAGTAGATCGGCGATGCTTGTTCGGGTACCCAAGGGACAGAACTGCCCCAGACAGGTTTTGAGCAGGGATGGCTAACTTGTGGCCCTCCAGATGTTCCTGGGCTCCAGTGCCCATCAGCACCCCTCCCCCCGCATTGCTGATGGCTAGTGGGAGTTGTAGTCCAACATCTAGAGGGCCACAGGTTAGCCATTCCTGCTTCAGAGGCAGAACAGGAAAATAATTCTTATTGTGCACGTTGGGAGAATCTGTTGTTAAAATTGATTCCTGGCTGGGGCCCTCTGGTTATTGTTGGACTCCTACTCCTATAATACCTGACCATTGGCCATGTTGGCCGTGGCTGATGGGAGCTGGAGTCCAAGAATGTCTGGAGGGCCATAGGTTCCTCATCAGTCACGTAGTGGCAAATCCAAAAGTGCATGGTCCCTTCATGATAGACATGACACACACACACAGCCACGCCCCTTCCCTCCCTCACTTGCTCTCCATCATTATCTCTACACTCCTCAGTCCTTCTCGCATGTGCCTTCTCCCACAGTAGCTGATGTCCCTAGGAGCGCCTATGTCTTATTACTGAGAAGAGGCTTCTCAGTGGCTCACTGAGTGGCTCACTCACCTCCTTTCACTCTGATTGGCTTCAGTCAGCTCAAAAGGACAAGAAAGCATGTTAGAAGGCTCTTCTAAGTGGCTAACACACTTCCCTTTCATGCTGATTGACTCATAGGACGCTGGAGACATTGAGACCCTGCTCTCAAAAAAGTAACAGGTCTAAGACCTCCTGAACTTTGGTTGACTATACCTCTGTTCCTCATCCCTGCTATGATGCGGCAGTATCTTAATTCCAGGTGGCAAGGTCATAGCTCAGCAGCAGAGCATCTGCTTTGCATGCAGAATATCCAAGGTTCAGTCCCCGACATGTCGAGGTAGGACTGGGAAGCCATGGAAACCTGTTGCCAGCCAGTTTAGACTAGGGCTTCCCAATCTTTGGTGTTCATTGACCCAAATTCTGCGTTCATTGACCCAAATTCTTAGGAATGCAAATGAAGTAAAGTCAAGAAATATCAATAGATGACCAACATTTATTAACAATCAGTCACCATTACTAGGAATCGTAGCAAGTGAAAAAGATGGAAGTAAAATAACACAGATATCTGCGTATACTTTTTTTTAAGCAATCAAGCTGCTTGGTCTGCAAATGCTGTTGTATTGTGGAATCATCTCACTATATAGAGAGGTTCCTCATTGACAAGGGAGGTGCACTCTGCACATGCCGATTCTAAGGCTCCTATACTCAAAAACTTCTTTTTCGCTCCTAGGCCCTTTACAACCCCTATATCTTTATGCACAGTCCCATTGACTCGAGGAGGTCAACACTGATCACTTTGGGAAACTCTGGTTTAGACAGTACTCAGCAAGATGAACCAACTGCCTGATTCAGTATAAGGCAGCTTGCAATGATCCTTATCCTCTAACCAAAATGAATCCTCTAACCAAAATGAATGACGGCCATCCAGGAGTTTTACTGTCACTATCTCCTGATGTTCAAAATCAGGAGGGAAACTGGCCCTGAAAAATTAGAAGATTGGTCTTCAAACATCAGGAAATGTGATCATTTGCACAATCATTAGCCTACAGCCTAACCCCAACCTCCAGAAATAAGTCCTCTTGATTACAATGGGAACCACTTCCTCCTAGTAAGGATGCTTAGGATAGCAGCCTTATTCAGCCTCTCATCACATCCCGCTAAGCATTCCCAGTGAGGGATTTGTCCATGGTTAGGGTATGACTTGAACCCGACTCACCCAGAAGTCAATCCAGCACCCTGTCCCAGTAGAACACATTATCTTTTTGTGTCTGAATTTGGAGACATATGGGGTGGTTGCCTTTTGTGATTTGGTTTGGCTTGCTGTTCGTACAAAAATGATGCTGAATTGTTTGTTGTTGTTATATGGCTTCAAGTCGATTACGACTTAGGGTGACCCTATGAATCTTTTGCTGAATTGTTTATGGTCCTAATAAAGTGCTTTGCAGGAATTGCTCCCTTCCTGGCTGCTTCCATCAGTCTTTATAGCCTTATTGTTAGCAAGTTATCCTAACTTTCTGCAGCTAATAATGCAAATGCACTTCTGTTGTGTACAGTGAAGGGACTGACCTCTCTAGGTTTGGTGTAGCCTGGTACATAGGAAGTTGCCTTTTACTGAGCCAGTCCATTGGTCCATCTAACTCAGTATTGTCTACCCTGACTGGCACAGACTCTCGATGGTTTCAGATGGTGGGGGATTCCCAGCCCTACCATGAAGACATACAGAAGGCCCCAGGTGCAATCCCTGATGCCTCCAGTTAGGGCTGGGAGAGACCCATACTTGAAAATGATGGAGAGCCACTGCCAGTCAGTGTAGACAATACTGAGCTAGATGGGCCATTGGTCTGACTCGGTATTTCCTATGTTCCTACGTACGTGGAGATGCCAGGGATTGAACCTGGGACCTTCTGCATGCAAACAAATGCTCTACCCTTAAGCTACAGGCCTTCCCCATATTGCATGGAGATAAGCAATGAATAAAGGAGAGGAGAGGCTGGTTTTAGGGTCAGGCAATCCAGGTGACTGCTTGCGGCACCCAGCTTGAAGGAGTACCCATCTATTCAACTATCCACTCAATAGCTGAAACAAATAATACAAAGAGTTCAGCTTTGCATGTAAAGTTAATGTGGAAACACTGATCTGTGTGGCCTGTGTTGCATTGACATTCAGATGATGATGATGATTGTGGGAAAATGAGCCAACACCAGTGCTCATTCAGCAAGCAGTGGGCACATGAGTGATTGTAAATGGTTGTGATCAGATCAGATAGTGGGAGAGCTGGTGTAGCATAGTGGTCAAGAGACAGTCTCGTGTTCACCTCTGCCATGAACACAGTACACTAGGTGGCCTTAGCCAAGCCGCTCTCTGCCTCAGTCCTTCCATCTGCAATATGGAGGGCAATAATACAACTTGACTTCCGGCAGGGATAGGGAATATGTTATCCTCCAAATGTGGATGGATTCCAACTCCTACTGGCTCCAGCCAGCACAGCCAATGGTCAGGTGTGATGGGAGCTCTAGTCCAGCAGCATCTGGAGAGCCGCAGGTTCCCCATCCCTGACTGACAAGGTGGTCATTGTTAATACTAGAAGCAGATCATGCATGTGAATAGCTTTGAACATTTGAAAGTGCCGTACAAACGTTAACCATCCATGATCCATGTGAGTATCATTTGTTATGGCAGGGATAAATGATGCAGGCAAATAGTCCATCCAAGTTGAGAAGTCCATAGGAAGCTGCCTTGTGCCCCATCAGACCATTGGTCCATCTAGCCTAGTATTGTCTACACTGGCTGGCAGCGGCTCTCCAAGGTTTCAGGAAGGGGTCTTTCCCAGCCGTACCTGGAGGTGCTGGAGATTGCACCTGGGACCTTCTGCATGCAAGGCAGATGCTCTACCACTGAGATAAGGCCCTTTGCCCTTATTTGTAAGTGGCAAATACAATGAAAAATAGTCACATTTATTTTTTAGAAGCCACTGGTTGTCACAAAGATATGAACAGTGTAGATTTTGGCACAGGTAGTCCCCAGTACATAGGACCCCATGTTGTTGTACAATGAAATTCTATCTGATTCTTTGAGCTGCAAAGATGACCATAGAAATCTTATATGTAGTGTACTTATCTTTATTCATCTATAAATAACAGATTTTCTCTCTATTATTCAAAAAAGAAACTCTCTGGAAAATTCATTTGAGAAATCTGTCCCTGGGAGAATTATACAGGGAGCACTACAGAACATAATGAACAAACTTTTCCACCACTCCCTGGCTGCAGATACACAAATGATGATTTACAGGTATTCTGGCATATCAATCATCCAAACAGATTTCTGCTATGGGCATAGTTTGAAATTGCAAAGCTGTAAATGCCTCCCTCAATGCATCAACTAATAAATAAATAAATAATCTGAAAGATCATGATCAGATTTCACAGAATAATGAAATGGTGTGAATGTCATAGTTTGGGGATGACTTCTAGCTGGGAAAGATCTGTCAATTTCGGTTCTCTCAGTTGCTCATTTTTCTAATCTTAAATTCAGTTCTCCACATTTCTTCAACAATTTAGGATTAATCCTCATGAAAATTCTCCAGCATTTTAATGTGAGTTTCTCCTAATCAACACATTTTTGTATGCACTTTTGATTAATTTGCATATTTTTGCAAGCTATTTCTTTTCATATAATCCATTTTTGTATGTCATTTTCACTCATATATTCATTTTTATGCATACTATCCCCTAATGTGCAGTTCTGTAAACATTGGCCGATTGGTAAACTGCATAGCAACATTTGAATAAGTGCAAATTTCAAAGGATGACTGCATTTCGGTCCTCATCTTGTTTCAAAAAGTGTGAATTTGAGAGATTCAGTTTCAAATGCAAACTGAGCTGAAATTCTCACCCATCCCTACTCCTAGTTAAAGTCCCACTCTTTAACCTTAATTTTAATACACTGCTTTGCAGCTGTAGTGATAGCAACCTTGAAGACATCTGCAGCCAGTCCAAATATCTGAAAGGCTGCCTCCTTCCCCACAGACCCACTTGGATGTTGAGATCAGCAGAGGAACTCTTGGCAGTTCTGCCACCCTCAGAAGTTCAGGTGTCAGCGGCGGCAGCTGCAGCCTGGAAGAGGACTTCTTCTGTGGCAATTCCTAGGCTGTGGAATTCCCTCCCCGTAGAGATGCGCCAGGCGCCTTCACAATACAGTTTTTTTGACATATGCTGAAGACACCTCTTTATCCTAGCCTTTGACACTTGTGATATATACAGAATATAAATATATGGAGTCCACTCTATTCTTGTGATTGTAATTTGTTTTAACTGTTTTTATGTCATATTTGTAGTCCAAACTGATCAAGCCTTTCTTTCCTCCCTTATATTTTACCCAAAAAATCGCCTCACCTTTACCCAGTAAATCACCGACCACATTCTGCAAGTGAGGGCTGTGATGTTCCTATATTAATGTATATATGGTAAGTGTTGGTTGTTTAGAAGATACATGGTAAGTGGAGTGAAAGAGGGGGAGTGAATGGGCAGTAGAATGCGAGATGATTGGCTGAGTGTTTAAAATGGCTGAATGTATAAAAGGAAGAGTGAGAGTGGAATCTGGGGGGGGGAGAAGAGAACTGAGTGGGTTGCTTGGTGGGGTTTAGAGAGTTGTTTGCCAGGAGGGAGGTGGAGTTCGGATTAGTATTGAGTAAAACCATATGCTTATGTGCCTTAAGAAGAAATCTTGTTAATCTTGTTAGCTTTGTTATCTGTAATAAATACGTAATTTGGTTTACCAAAGGCCTGATCCTTGGCTGGGGTTTCACAGACCAGAAGGGAGGGTAAGGTAATGACCAAGGCTGAAGGGAAACTGTAACAAATGGTGGCAGCGGTGAAGAGAATAACAATACCAGTATTCAGAGTCTCTGGGAATACTAGTATTGGGACGTTACTGGTGGTTGCCTAGCAGGGGGATCTGTTGAGATCTGTGCTAGAGCGGGGAGAGAAACAATAAAAAAGGACAGTCCGGACTGGTGGAGTCCCTGGTGGTGCCTAGTGACAGGCAGTAGCCACTCGCAGGTAGGAACCTGACAGGGAGAGCCAGGGAAGGGCGTCACAAGGGCCTCCTGCAGATACCATCTCATCAGGAGATCTGTTCCACACAAAATAGGCCTTTAGTATCATGGCACCTATCCTTTGGAATTCCCTCCCCTTAAATATTAGGCGGGTACTATCTCTATTTTCTTTTCAGTACCTACTGATGACTATTCTCTTCCAACAAGCCTTTTAAGTAGTGACCTTTATTCCACTCTGCATCTGTGTATTGGAATTGTTTTAAAGATGCTTTTATTGTTGCATCAGTTGTTGTTCGCCGCCCTGAGCTCCTGTGGGAGGAAAGGCGGGATATTAAATAAATAAACAAACTTTGCCACCCTTGCTGGAGGGACCAATTGTCCTATTGTGATTTAATGCAGGCTCCACGGACTTGCCAGCAACTTCCCTTTCCACACTGTCATTGCTAAGAAGAACTCCGGAACTGTCTTCTGGAGAGAATCTCCCTCCCCTCCTTATCATAGATGCAGACGTGGATCACGCCGAATAACATCCACAGAACCTCCATCCAAAGCACCAAGATAAAATGGCTTCAATTAAAGCTGGAGTGGCTCCAGCGCTGTCTGTCTGTGTCGAAGCCCATCTGTCAGGGCTGTATGTCAGCAAACGTCCCAATCAGAGGACACTGAATTAGCATCCCGAAGAAAGCCTGTTGCTTTTGGCCATCCTGTCGCTTTTGGTCTCATTGGATTCCCAGCTGCTGCCTTTGAAGGCTTCTCCCTTTTTAATTTCACACCCAATTGTCTCTTGGGACTTCGAAGAGGAGAAGGATATGGCTGTGCTGCGATATCTGGAATGCGATATCTGCGATATCTGCTCAGGAGGACATTTCTCTTCTGCTGTAATGGCTCGTGATATTTTTATCCTCCCACCAAGCCAGTCTTTAGGGACAGCCCCACATAGAGTGCATTACAGCAGTCTAATCTGGAAGCCATCAAGGCCTTGGTAGGTGGTGTAGTTGGCAAATCAGAAGGGAGGGAGAGTGACTGCCTTCAGGTCATCCAGTAAGTGTCATGGCTGAGTGAGGATTTGAATCTGGGTTTCCCTGGTCCTAGTACAGCGCTGTAACTGCTACGCCATGCTGACTGATCTGATGAGGAGAGATGGAAGGATACCTTCCCAAGAACCTGTGCTGGATATTGAGGAAGGAGAGTCACTTCAGTTTCCAGATTGCAGCTGTATCTTTTTTCAGCTTCAGCTGATTTGTCAACTGCTCCCCCTGCTGGAACAGAAAAACATGGCCACTGCCACTCATGTCTTGATGCCTTCCAGATTAGACTACTGTAATTCACTCTATATGGGGCTGCCCCTAAAGACTGCCTGGAGGCCGATTACCTCAAAATAATGCCGCCTGTCTTTTGATTGCAATAAGCCAACAACGACATATTACAACACTGTGTTTTAGAGCACCTGCATTTGCTGCTAGTATGTTTCCAGGTCCGATTCAAGGTGCTGTTTTTGACCTGCTCAGCCCTAAATGGTCTGGCTTGGGAGTATCTCAGGAGAATGGCTCTTCCCATATGGGCCCCTGTCCCCATCCTTTGAGATCTGCCCAAGAGAGACTGTCCTGACTTCCTTCTTTTACTGCTGGTAGACTGGCATCTGTTAGGAGCAGGGCCTTTTTGGTAGCTGGTCTAGAGGTGTGGAAGGCCCTCCTGTGTTACATGTACTTTGCCAGCCCCATCACTGGCACCTTTCTGAAAATGGACAAAAACATACTTGTCTTTGTTCAAAATTGCTGCCAGCAGGTATATCACTTTTGTTAGAATTTTAACTGGTTTTTAACTTCAGTTGTCATGTGGTCTGATCCATTATGAAGTCCACTGTCAAGGGGATATGAGGGCCCAAACAAGACAGAAATCAGTGGGTCTGGAATTAAATAGAATAGAAGACAAGGGACCGATTCAGGCCCACAGTTGCCATTCCTACAGCAGAAGCAGGAAATGTCAGTTGTCTCAACAGCATCTTGGAGCAAATGGCGAACTTTATAGTCGGAGCTAGTTAAAGGGTCAGTGTCTTTTTGTGCAGCCATGGCTTCGTCTAGGCCAGCCTTTCCCAACCTTTGGGCCCCCAGATGTTGTTGAACTACAACTCGCATCAGCCCCGGCTAGCATGGCCAATGGTTAGGAATGATGAGAACTGTAGTCCAGCAACATCTGGGAACCCAAAGGTTGGGAAAGGCTGGTCTAGGCAGTGAGGTTTCAAGCTGCAGGGATTTCTCTGAAGAAAGTTCCTCCGTTCTTTCCTGATCCACTGAGGAGTCTACAGTCCATTCATCAGAGTCCAGTGACAGAGATGTCTTCTCAGGGTTCAAGGGGCAAGATGCTTCTCCATGCCAGTGGATCCACATGAAAAAGACCAAGGAGTTGATCTGTTTCCTCCTCAGGGCTGCTATTGTCCGAGGACTTTGCCTCTGAGAATTCCTGTTCTAGGTCCATGACGTAATGTTGTTGTTGCATTCAGCACTTTTAGCAATACTTGAAACCTGGGCTGGAACTGCACCAGACTTAGATGAAAACTTAGATGAAAACTATTGCAAAACATCCATACTTTGTGAGCTGACTTTTACATCTGGAAATTCTTCCCTAGTCATAGATGTTTTGGGGACTAGTTGTGATTGCTCAGTGGTCAGAAATGTCATTAGGTTCTAGATCTGAGAGCAGAGGCACAGGCAGATACTTGTTCCAAAATAGGCAAGGGTTGTGTTGTTAAGTGTCATTATATAGTTTAGTCACTAGGTGGCACAGTACTTAGTTGTATCCAGGTGGAATCAGGAGCTTCCTGTGAGCCTTTTGTTCTCATTTAAGAGAGACAATAGAGTTTTTATCTAGCTTCCTGACTGTTGTGTCCTCTAAGCTAGGAGTTCCCACCAGTGGTCCACAAACTTCATTCAGGTGGTCTGTGGTGTGTCTGTGGATTTATGGTGAAAGATATGGTTGAAGGTGGCACATCCATCACATTAAATATATTGATTTTAATTGTATTTTTACGGCTGATTTTAATTATTTTATTGTATAACAATTTAAATTCTGTAGAATTCTGTGGAATTCAAATTGTAATACAATAAAATACAATACATAAAAGAAGTAATACAAATACAATTAAAAACCACACAGAATCTAGCACAGCGCATTACAATTGCTACAAATAGGTAGAAACATCATCAAGTGGTCTGCCAAGACCATCAACAATTTTCAAGTGGTGCATGGGGGGGGGGGAAGTTTGGGAACCACTGCTCTACGGGCAGTGACATGGGTGAAGTTCAGAATCGAAAAAATTTCCAATGCAAATTATAGCAATTTGCACTGGAAAATTTTCAGTTTGCATTAGAAAACTCTTGATTTTCAGAACGTTGAAACTGTCAAGCTTGCTTAACGTTGTATCTGCAGATGACATCCATTCGTTGTTACTAATGACCTTATTAAATGGAAACTTTTCTGTGAAGAAAACAAATCACTGGCAACGTTTCCATTCCTGGTCAAGTTCCTAGACAATAATCAAGACCCAGAGGGATAGAAAAAGGTTCATGTTCAAAACCAGTCAGAGGGAAAGCCCAGAACAACAAGCAAGGATAGGGAACAGGAGGTGAAGCAAACAGCATCTTCACACAAGAGACAAGCTCTGATGCTAGGGTTTTATAGGGCCTGGTGTGCTGCGATTGGCCCTTGGGGTCAGCTGAGTAGATGCTCAAGGCAGGAGAGTACTGCAGCCTAGATGGCACCCTGGAGCATAGGACAGCCTTGCCATGGAACCAGTATGCTGATGGTGCAGAAAGGAAGATGGCAGAATCTGACTGCTGGAAAGGCTGGTTTGAAATCCCCCAGGCACCTCCAATCCTTTTATTTTAAGGAAGTATTACAGTACCTTCAACAACACAGGCTGCGTGTACACCGTACATTTAAAGCAAATTCCCCTCCCCTCCAAGAATCTGGAGTACAGTAGTTTGATAAGGGTGCTGGGAATTGTAGTTCTGTGAGGGATAAACTACAGTTCCCAGGATTTTGGGGGGAAGGGGTGGGAGAGAAATGTGCTTTAAATATGCTTTAAATGTATGGTGTACAGATGATCAAAGTTAACAGGGTGGTTTATTTATTTTAGGAACTGATTCTAGAAGCACACCTTGATTAGTTTAAAATGTTCTAGGGCAGGCTCTTGACTGAACAGAAATTCTGAGGTCATGCCATTCCACAGGTCCAGTTTGGTGTCCACAGATCCACTTTGCCATTCAAAGCTGGCCTGTAAAGGATTCGGAGGACAGGGAGAGAGAGAGTGGCTATTAGCCACAATGGCTATCTTCTATATCCACTGTCCCTATTGCTGGGAATCACAAGTGAGAAGAGTGCTGTTGTGCTCTGATCCTTCGTGCTGGGTTCCCATAGGCATCTGGTTGGCCACCATGAAAGAACAGGATGCTGGACTAGATCGGCCTGATCCAGCAGGGCTCTTCTGATGTTCAGCTCTGTGTAATAAGGCCACTGGATCTTTGTGATGTTAATGCAGCTTGCTAAAAATCAACCGGAAGCTATTAAAAATGCCTTGTGTCATATAACAAATATTTAACCATTCAGAAAATGCAAAGATGGGGGATAATGAAATATCCTTTCATCCAAGGAAATGTAATTTAACAAAATGACTGGGAGATATGCAACTCATCTTATTTCTAGGGGAGGTGGAGAAGAACTTTGAGAGTGGGTAACTCTTCTTTGCTTCAAGCTCCATCATCTATGGGATTGATACCTAATTTTTTATTATTATAAAAAGACACAACAAGTTAAAGCATGTGGTTTACATGGTTTGAAAGCAAACCATGTATATGAGTGTATAGCATCTTGGTACTTTAAAACTCTTCAGGTCTTATGCCCCTCACACAATAAGGGTGAGAGAGGGCACAAGCATGCTAGCTTTGCTCCCTGTCATGTCACCAGAGGTGTAGTCATCTGGGGTCTTGGGGGGGTCTTAGACCCTTTACTTTTTTGGGAGCAGGGTCCCAATAGGGTCCCTATGTCTCTGGCATCCGATGAGCCAATCAGCATGAAAGAGTGTTAGTCACTGAGAAGAGTCTTCCAACATGCGCTCTTGTGCTTTCCTGCTGGTCGGAGCCAAGCAGTGAAAGGAGGTGGGTCAGCTACTGAGAAGCCCCTTCTCATGGTTCCTAGGGACATCTGTTGTTGTGGGAGAAGGCATTAACAAGGATCTCATTCTCAGCCCAGCAGCAAAAGAAGAAAGGGGAGGGAGGGGGCGTGGCTGTGACTATCATGATGGACCCTGCACATCTGAATTTGCCACTACGCTACTGCCTGTTTCTGTCTTTGTACCTGCCACTAAGCTGTTTTAGACCTCATGCTTTACATGCAAAAGGTCCCAGGTTCAATCCCTGGCATCTCCGGGTAAGTCTGAGAAAGCCCCATGTCTGAAACCCTGGACAGGTGCTGTCAGTGTGGATCAGCCTTCCCCTACGTGGTGCCCTCCAGATGATGTTCAGCTACTGCCATCCATTGGCCATGCTGTCTGGGGCTGATGGGAGTTGGAGGTCCATAGGTTCCCCATCCCTATATAAGTTGTCAGTATTATCGTCTTCCATACTGCAGAGGGGGAAAGCTGAGGCTGAAAGAGAGTGGCTTGCCTAAGGCTGCCTAATAAGTCAAGAGGGGAACATACAGAAATAGGAATCTGTCTTGAGCCAGACTATTGGTTCATCGAGCTTAATACACTGATTGGCAGCAGCTCGGCAGGGCTCTCCCTGCCCTGCTTGTAGATGCTGGGGTTGAACTCAGGGCCTTCTGCATGCAAAGCCAATGCTCTTCCATTGAGCTACGGCCCTTCATGACAGAGGTGAGATTTGAAACGGGGATTTCCTGATTCGTAGCCCAATTCCACACAAGGATAATCACCAGAGCACACAGATGCACACACGCACATTATGCTCATAGATTTTCTCCATCTATTGCTATGCTGAATTAATTTATTATTCAAAAGCTTGCCCTGCCTTGGTTTCAGAAGCAGGGGTGTGCTGGTAAACAGTGAAAAAATGAGCATTTGCATCCTGATCCTCTGCATATTTATTCAGAATTTAAGCATGCTTAAGATCCCAGCCTTTGCTAGAATAGGGGAGTGTTGTGTCTCTTTCATCCCAGGATAAGTATTCATGGCTGTGTAATCTTAGGCACTGTTAGCACGGAGTGCTTCCCATCGAACTCAATGGATTTACTTCTCCCCATGAAATATCTCTCTGTGTTCCAATGAGTACTTCATTCAGATCTGGACAATTGCTGGCTTTTATATTTTCTAAATGAGTGCTGCTTCATGGCTTGGATTTTTTTCCTGCTGCCTGCAATTTTCTCCTGGGTATAGAAGGGTTCATTAATACAAGGACATAAAAACGAACATAAATAAAAGCACATGAAAAGAACCTGTTTGAATTGGATCTGGATGGCCCATCTAATCCATCATCCTGTTCTCACAGTGGCCAACCAGATGTCTATGGGAAGGACCTGAGCACAACAGCACTGTCCCCACTTATGATTCGCAGCATCTGGCATTCAGTGGTGCATCGCCTCTGACAGTGAAGGTGAAACATAGGCATTGTGACTTGTAGCCATTGATAGCCTTATCTTCCAAGAATTCATCTAATCCTTTTTCAAAGTGATCCTCTATGGTGGCCACCACCTGCTTGCATGGAGTAAGTTCTTTTACACGTAATGGCCACATCTCATATTCTATAGAGCAGCCTTCACCAAACTGAGGCCCTCCAGCTGTTCTAGACTACAGCTCCCATCAGCCCCATGCTGGCTAGAACAGAAAGAGTTATATGTCGTCCAAAGCTGCGGGAGGGCACCAGATTGGCTAAGGCTTCTCCTTGGAGCCACATGGATCCAAGGAGAGCAATAATGTTCCCTGCACCGCCACAATAATGCAACCCTTTACATCATTCAGTAGATTAATTATCATTTCTAGGGTTGTTGCCGTCAACCAATTGATACAAATAGTTCAATAGCACACAGAAGGGATTTGGAGAAATTTTCTATGCAGTAATTTGCTGTTTGGGTGTCAAAGCAGCCTTCTAGAATTTTGTGGTTTTTATTTTCTTTCTATAATATATTTAGGAAATCTCCCATAAGTGCCGACAGTGATCCCAGCTGCGACTGTCAGTTAATTTCAAAGGATAGCAAGAGATGGATAGAGAAAAGTTTTTCTCCCTCTCTCACAATACTAGAACTCAGGGACATGCCATGAAACTGAATGTTGGAAGAGTAAGGACAGACAAAGTACTTCTTCACATAGTGACTAGTTAAACTATGGAACTCGCTCCCGCAAGAGGCAGTGATGGCCCCCAGCTTGGATGTCTTCAGAAGAGTATTAGACAAATTCATGGACAAAAAGAAAAGGCTATCAATGGCTACAAGCCCTGATGGCTGTGTTGTACCTCCACTGTCGGAGGCAGTATGCTTTTGAATACCAGTTGCTGAAAACTGCAAGAAGGGGCTGTTGTGGATGGGTCCTGCTTGTGGGCTTTTGTTCTTATGATATGGTATGAGGTACCATGGACATCTTTCCAAACGTTTTCCCATCAGTTTCGTTGAGAGCAATGCCTTTCTTTTCTTTTTCTCTTTTGGAACATTGTTCCATTTATTTGTTACTTTCGTATGCTGCCCATATACCTCTGGGTGGTTGACAGACCCATTAAAAGTAGAAAATACAGCCAAAAATTTAATCAATAAACCCAATTTCAAACAATATAAAACAGCAATGGAGAAACCGTCTAAAAGTCAGCACACGGCTGTATATATAAAAAATCCATTTAAAACCAACATAAACCCAAGCAAGGGGGAAATAACCCAGTGTACGAATTTAAAAGCAGCAGACAAGTATGCCTATGATAAAAAGGCCTGGGTGAACAAAAAAGGCTTCACCTGGTGTCGAACATTTCACTTTATTTCTTTTTTATTACAGTTATAGCCCAGCTTCCCTCCAATCAGCTCAAGGCGATGTACATAATTCTCTTCTTCCCCTTTTCATCCTCTCAACATCCATTTGAGGCAGTAACTGGCCCCCAGTGAGCTTTGTAGCTGAGTGGGGATTTGAACCGTGCTCTCTCAGGTCCCAGTCCAGCACTTCAACTACTGCACCACGCTGGCTGTCCATCAAATAATGAAATCTGGAGAAAGGTGTATGAAGAAGCTCACAAGGTCCAAGCAGATCCTCCAGGCCTCCCTGTCTCAACTTTGGAAGTCTTCCTTGGCCACGCCCATTTACTTTCACCACATTGTGGATGGAGTAGAGAGAGGGGTGTAGAAACTTGCCCACTGTACAAAGATACAAATGTGTATTTGTTGCTCTGCCTGCTTTGGCCTTTGGCCCCGCCCACCACAGACACTTGGCTCTTGGGAGACTGTCTAGAAGGGAAAGTGGCCCTCAGGCTGAAAAAGGTATCCCATCCCTTGATTAGGGCTTTAAAGATTTCCCTGTTAGCATGTAATTAGCTGCCAATTGGGCTAAATTCAAGGTGCTCGTTTTGGTGTGCAAAGCCCTATACAGTTTGGGACTAGGATATCTGAAATATAATTTCACCCACCTCTTATATATCCAGTCGAACACTGTGCTCCACAGATGAGGGCCTCTTGCAGATACCATCTTATCAGGAATTCTGTTCTGCATGATACAGGAATCTGGCCTTTAGTGTGGTGGCACCTACCCTTTGGAATCCACTCCCCTTAAATATTAGACATGCTGTTGTCTTTTCAGCACCTACTGAAAACCTTCCTTGTCCAACAAGCCTCTTAATGTAGAGACCTTTATCTCAGTCTCCATCTGTACTGGAACTATTTTTAGATTTAAAAAAAATGTTTTATCGTTTGTGTGTTTGCCCACCCTGGGCTCCTTTGGGAGGAAGAGCGGGACGTAATTTTTTAAAAAAAATTGTGGCATCCTTGCAGATGTGATGTCGATTTAATGCAGGCTGCAAGGACAATCCAACTGTTGTCCTTTCCACACTGTTAATTCCTCAGGATCAGCTTTTGGATACAATCTATTTAAACAGAGGACAGTGGTGGATGTGGCCAGCTGGAAAAGTGGCCAGAGCAATGTAGGTGAAATTTACCTTTGCACAGTAGGCTAGTTTCTATACAACCTCACCCCCCCAATCCTTCACCTAGACAAGCAAGAGGCATGGACAGAGTTCAAGGAAACACACTAGCCAGGCAAAAACACTCAAAACAGGATTCGGGATGAAATTATCTGTCAATTTCAGTTCTCTGTTTCTCATTTTTCTGATCTTAAGTTCAGTTCCCTACATTCCTGCAATGATTTGTGACTTTTAAAAACAACAACTCATGAACATTCATCAACATTTTAGTGCAAATTTCTCCTTATAAATATACTTTTGTGTGCAGTTTTGACTAATGTACACATTTCTTGCAAGCGATTTCTTCTAATATAATGCAGTTTTGTAAGTTATTTTCACCAATATATTGTACACACTTTCCCCTAATATATCAATTTTTGTAATCGTCGTTTGGTTGGAGAACTGAATTGCAAAGAGCAAATTTCCAAAGATGGCTGTGTCTTGGTTTTCAAAATTTTTCAGAAAGTGCGAATTGGATAAATTCAGCTTTAAATGCAAACTGCATCTAATTTCTCCCCAATTCCTAAAGAGGGTCAGAGAGGGGTGTAGCTCGGGAGGTTGTGTAGCCTGTGGAGAATCCCGAGGGCCAAACAGAAAGGCCTAAAGGTCTGCATTTGGCTCTCTGGCAAGAGGGTCCTGCTCCCTGATCTAAATGGCAGAAGGGGAGGCTTGATTACAGTCAGAAAGGGCTTAGCATAAACTCCAGCTGCTCATCTCTGAAGACGTTGCCTGTCTTAGATACAAAGGCAAAAGCAGTTGAGGGTAATAGAAGAAACAGCTGTTCAGGGGGTGGCGATAAATGGAGGGAGCCTGGGGACACACTGGGAAGGATTGATTGGAAACATAGATTGTAAATATAGCTCAGGAAGGACGCCTAGAAGCACATGATTTTTTAAAGTGGCATGCGTAAACAGGAGAGCAAAATTGCAAGGCATTGTACTCTTGGAAGAAGCATGAAATATCTCTTTCCTTGGCATTACCGGAAAGCAAGCTGAATGCTAAACAGGCAGAAGGAAATGAGCATGCTGTCCCCCTCCCTCCAATGGGAGTTACCCATCATGCATTTCTACAGGAGTGATGAGAACAGAGATGGAGTGCCATGGAAAAATGAACAATGGCAGAAAGAAATCAATCCCAATGAATGGCGGTGCTAAGTGATCTCTGTGGTAGCAGCATTTCACTGGAAGGACTGCCCGCCCACCCCAGGGGAGCATAGACTAACTTGTTTGAGTCACTTTGATTATTTGTTAAATATTGAGCAGGCAGAAGTGCCTAGGTCTCATTTCCATCCTTTGACATGTGGAAGATGGACGGAAGTGGAACAGGCAGGCTAGTAATGGGGAAGGGTTTTAGCTCAGTGTCCTAGTGTCATGGCCCCGTTGGAGGACTCATCAGATGAGGATGACTCGGGAGTAACAGCAGCAGACCCAGAAGGAGAAACGGAGAAAACTCCTGAGAACCCAGCTCCTTCTCCCCCTCAGCTGCAGAGCACCCCAGACACAGCTGAAGCCCTTCAGCCAGACGCAGACAGCAAACAGGATACTCCCCCCTCACCTGTAGAACGTAGACAACAGAAGGTCAGGCAGAAGAGGGGCAGGCCTGTCCACTTAATGCCAAAATGCTGATGGCTCACACCTGCTGACAAACCTGCTCCTTAAAAGATAAACCTTGGCTTCAGCTGGTTGCTGACTACAACGTCAGGCGTGGCTTTGTGTGTTTCCAGATTCCCTGAACCTTATCTTGGACTGACCCCTTGGCAACTGAACCTGGACCTCTACTGACCTTGCTTCTGGACTTCTGGCTTGGCACATAAGCTTGGAAAGGGCCTTGCCCTTATCACGCTTCATCCTTGTTAGCCTGGCAGATTCATGACCAATCTGCCAGCTAAGGACTTTCCCGCCCTGGTAAATACCCAGGAATTTCCAGCCCCCGCCTGCACTGCTGTCTCGGTGCAGAGCTGACACCTGGCTACCCCCTTTGGAATCAGACTCAGGTTCACTGACCTGTTTTTCTCCACTAACTTCAATGTGAAACGTAAGATGCCAGCGGAACATAGGCCAGGCTATAGGTTAAACAGGTCTCTGGATCTCTTTGTGGCATTACTAGGCATGGCTACTCAAGAGAAGACATTGTCGCAACAATTTAACATGAGGACCCCTTAAATCGGATCGGGGTGGTCACATTCCTTGCGCAGGAACTGTCGGATTGGGCAAGTCACTGGACATTCCTACTAGGAACCCTGGACTGCGGGCTTGATCTGTTCATGCCTGCACAAGTGACGACACATCCTTGGTGTTGGTGGCAGAGATGCCTCAGTTAGTTCATCCCCGGGCTCTGCCTCTGAGCACTCGTGCTGCTGCGTAGACATATCTATGAGAGGGGGCAGAGTGGGAGGTGGTTCAGGGGATAGTGAGCACTCTGGAGGTGGGGTAGTCGGGGGTTCACCTGGTATGTCCACCTAATCTGCAACAGTCCACACCTCAAGGTTGGGAGAGTATGGAGATCTTCCCTGGCATTGTCAGACTCCCCCTCCTGTAGACCACTAGGCCCCTCGCCTGGGTCCTCTTCCTCTTTGGAGCAAATAGGTCCCAGGTTCAAATCGCAGCATCTCCCCAGGAAGGGAATGGGAGACAGAGGTCACATCCACACCATACATTTAAAGCACCCTTGTATCACTTAAAAATTATGGAGAATCCTGGGAATTGTAGTTTGTTAAGGGAGCTAGGAATTGTAGCTCTGTGAGGTCAACACCCTTAACAAACTACAACCCCCAGGATTTTTTGGGAGAGAAGCCATAGCTGTTAAAGTGCTATAAGAGTGCTTTAAATGTATGGGTGTGAATGTGACCAGAGTGGAGCACAATTGCAAAGGAGTCCGTCAGGAGTCTCTCAATGTTCCTCTCTGGAGCCAGTCCTGCAGGTGGGAACAGATCCACTGTGACACAGGGCCTTTATCTCCCAACCTACAGAGCCTCTCCAGGTTGATAACATTAAAAGCTATTGAGAGATCAAGGAGAATCATTAGGGTCACATTCCCCCTGTCTGTCCTAATGCAAGTAATCAAACAGAGTGATCAAAGCTGTCCTGGTGCCAAAACCCAACCTGAAGTCTCTTTGAAATGGGCCAAGATAATCTCTGAATAACTTTGTCCAAAAAGAAGACACCAGCAATTGGGTGATGGTTATGATAACCTTCAGGGTCCAAGGAGGACATCTTAAAGAGTGGCAGACTACTACCTCTTTAAAGATGGAAAGGGCTGTCCCCTTCCCAAAAGAAGCATTTATCACTCCCTGGTGTCACCTGATCAATCCCTTCTGTTACCTTTTAAAAGCAGAGAGGGGCATAGATCAGGAGAGCACATGGTAGGCTATACTCCTTCAAGATCTTATCCATGTCCTCAGGCTGCAGCCACTGAAACGTATCTCAGACAAAATGACCAAAACCTCACTAGGAACTAGATCAATTGCAGCATCAGAGTCAGGATGAAGGTGAGTTGACTTTATCCTCAAAGTACTTCGTAAATTTGTAACAGCAGAATGCAGAGGGTTCCAATATTCCTGGCTGTGACTCAGAGGTCACCAGCACATTCACCACTCTGAAAAGCTCTATTGGATGGCTACTCCAAGATTGAGTGGTGGCAAGGAAGCACATCTTCTTCACTGCTGTGATTGCCACAGAGTAGACATGATTATGTGTTCTTATTGTGTTTGATCAGCTTCGCTGTGAGTCTTGCACCATTTATGCTCTAGTTCAGCCTTTCCCAACCTTTGGATCCCCAGGTATTGCTGGACTACAATTCCCATCAGCCCCAGCCATCACGGCCAATGGTCAGGAATTATGGGAACTCTAGTCCAGCAACATCTGGGGATCCAACGGTTAGGAAAGGCTGCTGTAGCTGTATTGCCACCTGCTTCATAGCCCAAATCTTTCCAGAAAACTATGCTGCATTTTGAACTGTTAAGTACCAGAGAAGGCCCCTTGGAGTGAAGAGGTTGGGGCCCTTTCCATCTCACCATTCTATAATGAGACAAGGGCTTCAACAGGAACACCAGCCACATTGACAGGAAAGCCACTTCGAGCATTTAGGGATCCCTTGGATTCCATAAGTCTCTCTGGGTGGACCATCACAGCCGGTCCCTCACCTTTGCAAGAGGGAACTGTCACTACCAGTTGAAGCCTCACCATAAAGTGATCCTTCCATGACAAGGGCATTACTTTAACACCCCTGTCACCAGGAGCTAACCAGCCTGGGCCATGTCCACAACATATATCTAAAGCAGTATCATACCACTTTAAACAATCTTGGATTTCCCCCCCCCCCAAAAAAAAATCCGGGAAACTGTTGAGTTTCTTAGAGTTGTTGGTAGACACCTCAGTGGAGTACTGAATCTGCTCTGAGTTTTAGTCCAAACTTTCAAGGAGCTGCCCAAGGTGCTGAATGCTAAACCCCACAGCAGATTCACTGTGCCACTGACATCAGAACCACCAGCCTCCACTGAGATATCTATTCCCCTCAGAGAGCTACAATCCCCAGAATGTTTAACAATCAGTCAGTCCCTTTTCCCAGGGAAAGCTGGTCCTTTTTTTTTTGTCTGCCTTGAATCATCCAACATTCTATTCATGGAGGGTGATGGTGTGGAGCAAGCACACTAGCTACAATGGCTGTCCTCTGCATCCACAGCTGGAGGCAGCACACTTCTGAAAACTAGTTGCCAGAAACTGCAGGAGGGGCGAGTGCTGTTGAGCTCAGGTCCTGCTTGCCATAAGGCATTGGGTTGGCCACTGCAAAAACAGGTTGCTGGACTAGATGGACCACTGGCCTGATCCAGCAGGCTTTTCTTATGTCCTCCCCTCTCTCTCATATTTAGTTATTAAATTTATATCCCACCCTTCCTCCTAGAAGGAGTCCAGGGCGGCAAACAAAACCACTAAAAAATTCTAAAACATCCTAAAAACAAAAGGCTTTAAAAGATAATAAGTCAAACATATTTAAAAGCATATTTAAACAAAACATCTCTAAAAATATCTTAAAAAGCAATTCCAACAAAGACGCAGACTGGGATAAGGTCTCTACTTAAAAGGCTTGTTGAAAGAGGAAGGTCTTCAGTAGGTGCTGAAAAGATAACAGAGATGGTGCTTGTCTAATATTTAAGTGGAAAGTAGTAGGATGTTTGGTTAAAGATACTTGGGGAAAAACCCTAAGTCAATATAAAAGACCTTATTTTTAGAGTATTGCAAGCATTCTCAGAACAGTAAGGAATCTGTAATCTTTTGAAATCTTTATGTCCTGCTGAGGTTAAGTGCTTTAAAGCCCTCTCAGGAGCTCAGTTTCAATATGTGAGAGGTGAAACAGGAACATGCAGAGTGAGCCCTGCCTCCTTGATGCGCCCTGGATACGCTCCCCAACCAACTAGTGCTTGTGTTAGTCTCAAGGGAGCTGCCTTACTTGTGTGCAAGGTTTCCATCATGGGGACGGGACTCTGGTCAGTCAGGGTTAAATGCTGAATGGACATTGCATATCCATGGAAAACAAACGTGTGAAGAGGTCTCTAATGATCATGAAAAATTTGCCTTTAGCCAAAAGGAATCTTGGGTACGCAGTGCTGGCTAAGCTGGGGAGATGACATCAGAGCACTACATGAGAATATAAGAAGAGTCCTACTGGATCCGGCCAGTGGCTCATCAAGTCCACCATCCTGTTATCACAGTGACCAACGAGATGCCTATTGGAAACCTGCAAACCTACAGCTAGGCCTGGCTACAGATAAGGATGTTGACAGCCGGCTATAGAGGTGTGTGAGAGGCTGGTGGTGGGGAGGGAGGGAGGCATTTGGTCTTCATATGAGATAGAGGATACTGTGCACAGAGATGGTCTGGCTCTAGGTAGGAAGAAAAGATCATAAGAAGAGCCCTGCTGGATCAGGTCAAAGGCCCATCTAGTCCAGCATCCTGTTCTCACACATGTTGAATGGACATTACAACCAGATGCCCATGGGAAGCTCGCAAACAGGACCTGAGTGCAAAAGCACTCTCCCCACTTGTGATTCCCAGCACCTGACATTCAGAAGCATCCTGCCTCTGGCAGGGGAAGTAGGTCTCACTTTGGATGCTGCCGCCAAATTTTCTTTTTGTGCACTAAAAGTTTTCCTATTCTAAAAACAACTTTCACTCTTCTAATAGAAGGTGTCCTGCGCCCTATAGATGAAAGCCCATAGTTGTTCTTTTTTAAATCTTAGGTGGGATGGCAGCAGCCCACTGTCGACAGCCTGTCCAGGAGACTCTTTGATATTTAAATCTTAAGTCATGGACTGGGAGTACAGAAATAGAATTTCAAATGGCCCCTTCCACCATCTCCGTGCCCTGCCTCACATTTATGTCTTCCCCCTACTTTTCAATATTAAATCAAATAAATGTCCCTGCTGGGTGTAGGGAGGGATGAAGTTTCTTGCAAGTGGCTTTTGAAATATTAAAGGAAGATGAAACATGCTGGTGTGAAATATGCTAATTCATTCCTAATGGCAGACTACCAGCCATCACTGGCTGCAGGGCGTTCCCCTCCTCCTTTTAAAAATTCAAAGGATAATTGAGTGAGGGCTGACACAATAGGCAAATTATTGTCTTCATTATCATTTATTGATTTATGAAGTGCTCTTGTGTTTGTGTCAGAAGGCTTTCCATCATTGTCAACTTCATCATCAGATGCTGGGGAGGGAGGCAGAAGAGCTCTACCTGGACCTCTGGCTCTATGATCAGGAGTAGGGATGGGGCAGAAATTTGATTCAGTTTGCATTTAAAGCCAAATCTGTCAAATCCGTACTTTTTGAACCAAGATGAGAACTGAAACACAGGTATCTTTTGACGTTCATGTGTATCTGGATTTTGCGATGCAGTTCTCCAACCAATGTTTACCAAAATGCATTGATTGGGGGTGATGTGCATAAATATGAATATATAAATCAGTTGTTGGATTCTTACAACTCTACTATTCATTGATTCTAAGTAAAAACAACATACAAAATGCATTCTGTTGAGAGAAATTGCTTGCAAAAACGTGCTATTAGTCCAACTGCATGCAAAAATGTGTTAGGAGAAATTTGCACTAAAACGTTGGAGAATTTTCATGAGGATTAATTGCAAATTGCTGCAGAACTCAATTTAAGACTGGAAAAATGACAAATGGAAAGGACTGAAATGAACAGATCCTTTTATCCCTAATCAGGAGTTGGCAGACTTTAGGTTTGTGGTATGTATGTATGTATGTATGTATGTATGTATGTATGTATGTATGTATGTATGTATGTATGTATGTATGTATGTATGTATGTATGTATGTATGTATTTATGCTAGAATGGTGGAGAGATGACATTTATAATCAGAGAGCTGGCGGATACTCTCAAGACATAATATGATTGGGCACTAGTAGATAAAAATCACCTTTTTGTACCACCTTATATATGTCCATATTTACCATGCATGCACAGTAACCTTATGGATATGATTGGTCAGCTCATTCTTATCCATATAGATCAGCCAAATGATTAACTTCTGATGACAAGATTGTGTGTTACAAATTAATTGACCACTGAAGAAGACCCCTTTGCGGGTTGAAACGCATTTGTTCTCTAGCATTGATCCATTCATTGTTTGTCACATCAGCTTGATGTTAAGCCATCATTCTAGATAGTTGAGACTAGGGGTGTTGAGACTAAGTCTGATCATCCTTGCTTAGGGATGGCTCTGCCAATGTCCTTTCTTTCAGTTTCTCACTTTTCATATCTTAAATACAATTCTCCATATTTCTGCAGCAATTTGCATCTTTTTAAAAAAAAACCATCTGCATTTTACTGTGAATTTCTTTTAATACACACATTTGTCTATGCAATTTTGTCTAAGATACACATTTTTGCAAAGCAAATTCCCCCTAACATAATGCATTTTTCTATATTGTTTTTATGAATGTGTGCATTTTTATACACACTTTACCGTAATATATGCATTTGTCCACATTACTGGAGAATGGCATTGCAAAATTCAAAGAAGTGCAAATTTTGAAGAATGGTTGTATTTTGGTTTGAAGGTTGGTTTGGCAAGTGCAGATTTGGTAGGTTCTAATTTCTCCCACATCCCTAGTTGAGTCCATATATCACTGTATTTTAGTAATTTTATTCATATTTGTAGTGTATGTTTATACTTGTAAGATTAAAGCTGCATTTGATTTTTGTACACACTTTGACAGCATTTCATATACTAATATGAAATTAGTCCTCTTGAGGATAAGGAATTGGTTAAGAAGCAGAAAGCAGAGAGTAGGAATAAATGGACAGTTCTCCCAGTGGAGGGCTGTAGAAAGTGGAGTCCCTCAAGGATCGGTATTGGGACCTGTACTTTTCAACTTGTTCATTAATGACCTAGAATTAGGAGTGAGCAGTGAAGTGGCCAAGTTTGCTGACGACACTAAATTGTTCAGGGTTGTTAAAACAAAAAGGGATTGCGAAGAGCTCCAAAAAGACCTCTCCAAACTGAGTGAATGGGCGGAAAAATGGCAAATGCAATTCAATATAAACAAGTGTAAAATTATGCATATTGGAGCAAAAAATCTTAATTTCACATATACGCTCATGGGGTCTGAACTGGCGGTGACCAACCAGGAGAGAGACCTCGGGGTTGTAGTGGACAGCACGATTAAAATGTCGACCCAGTGTGCGGCAGCTGTGAAAAAGGCAAATTCCATGCTAGCAATAATTAGGAAAGGTATTAAAAATAAAACAGCCGATATCATAATGCCGTTGTATAAATCTATGGTGCGGCCGCATTTGGAATACTGTGTACAGTTCTGGTCGCCTCATCTCAAAAAGGATATTCTAGAGTTGGAAAAGGTTCAGAAGAGGGCAACCAGAATGATCAAGGGGATGGAGCGACTCCCTTACGAGGAAAGGTTGCAGCATTTGGGGCTTTTTAGTTTAGAGAAAAGGCGGGTCAGAGGAGACATGATAGAAGTGTATAAAATTATGCATGGCATTGAGAAAGTGGATAGAGAAAAGTTCTTCTCCCTCTCTCATAATACTAGAACTCGTGGACATTCACAGAAGCTGAATGTTGGAAGATTCAGGACAGACAAAAGGAAGTACTTCTTTACTCAGCGCATAGTTAAACTATGGAATTTGCTCCCACAAGATGCAGTAATGGCCACCAGCTTGGATGGCTTTAAAAGAAGATTAGACAAATTCATGGAGGACAGGGCTATCAATGGCTACTAGCCATGATGGCTGTGCTGTGCCACCCTAGTCAGAGGCAGCATGCTTCTGAAAACCAGTTGCCGGAAGCCTCAGGAGGGGAGAGTGTTCTTGCACTCGGGTCCTGCTTGCGGGCTTCCCCCAGGCACCTGGTTGGCCACTGTGAGAACAGGATGCTGGACTAGATGGGCCACTGGCCTGATCCAGCAGGCTCTTCTTATGTTCTTATGTTCTTAATATGAAATACATTATGATTTAAGGACCGGGTGCCTCTGCATAGGGATGGGGAAGAAAATTGCTTCCACTTCCTGAACCAATATGCCAGGAGTGGGGAAGATTTTCAGACCAAGGTCCACATTGCCTTCTGGGCAACTATCCAGGGGCTGCATGCCAGTGGTGGGCAGGGCCAGATACAGAAGTGGGCGGGCCAGATACAGAAGTGGGTGGAGCAACAAGTACAACTCTCACCTTTGAACAGTAGCCGACAGTCCAGCCACACACAAAGTCAAAGGTTTCTACACTCCTGCGCATACACCAATTGTGGGGAATCTTTTCTGGCCAGATGGCCAGATCATCATCTCCCCAACCCCTGGAGGGCTGGCCACCTGTCAGTCACCTGATGGCAAAGTGATCTCGGCGGTGGCTTCCTTTTGAAGCCCCTGTTTTTGGGCTTTCAAAGTGAAGCATGGGATTTTCAAATGGGGGGGAATTGAAGTAACACTCTGGTCCAATCTGCCCAGGAGAAAGGGGTCTCCCCCGGCCTTACCTGGAGATGCTGTGGATTGAACCTGAGGCTTTCTGCATGCAAGGCAGATGCTCCACTGCTGAGCTACAGCCAATGGGCTGACGTAGGAAGGGATGGAAACAGGAGCATCCAACTCACCCTTTTTGTCAGATAAAAGCCCAGACAAACAGCAAAAGGGAGAGTAGCAGCCATATAGTTGGAAAACTCCCCAGCCTATGGAGGCTCGCAGCTCAAAGCCTGTGGCATCAGGGGGGAAGGAAAACTAAAAAAAAGAGAAGGGATACGAAATAAGACAGAGAGTGTGAGTGTCAGAACTCTATCGCTCTGCAGAGCGGGAGACTAGGAGAAAAAGTAAATGTTATAAGAATTGATTCAAGGAAGTGTGTAAGCAATATTATTTGAAACTCAAGTTCCTGATGATGAGATGAGCTTGGGACATTCTGTAGGGATAACAGCCTCAGCAGGTCTCATCTAAAACCCTGAGGCAGACTTGGAACTGTGAAGGAACCCCAGCTGCTGAAGGTTGCCAAACCCTCCTAAAAAGAAAAGTTAACTGTAACACAGACCATTGGATATGCTGGCTGGCTGGAACTGATGGGATATGGAGTCCAACAACATCAGAAAGGCCACGGGTTCCCCATCTCCCATCTCTTGAATTGGCAACTTGCATCCCATCCACTCTGTGCTTGGATAGGTGCATGATTGGCTTTCATTATCTGGCCTTCTAAATAATATTTCTTTCTTTCTTTCTTTCTTTCTTTCTTTCTTTCTTTCTTTCTTTCTTTCTTTCTTTCTTTCTTTCTTTCTTTCTTTCTTTCTTTCTTTCTTAACTAGATGTTGCCTACAAAGATGTAATGAATGCAAAGGAACCATGGAAGGAGGGGGGAATTAAGCATGAGGGAAAAATATTTATGTTATCTATAGGAACATAGGAATGGAACACTGCAAATATAGTTTGAGATGTAATGAAATCAATGAGGAATTTGTCTGGTTGAAGAAAGACGAGTGGGTAAACCAACACAAATGAAAAGTAGATCAAAAATGACATGGTTTTTCTTTCTTTTTTAAGAAAGAGGTGATCAGTCACTGGTGTAACCTGTCACCAAAGGCAATAGATTTGCCATTACTTGTATTTTAAATCAGCTACTGAACGTACAAATCTGCTGTAAACCCTGGTACAATTTAGTGGCAGAGGAATTGGAATGCCTTGAGGAATGTTATTGGGAGGAAATGAAGCAACATAGGGAATTACGTTGTGTTTACAGACAAAACCAATAGGAGTTTGCAGATTGCAAACTTGAATCAAACACTGAGCTTAATTCAGTAAATTGCACTAGAATCCATCAACATGGTACACTTGCAAGCATATCCATACATCCCTGGAAGTAAATCCCATTGATTTCAATTATCAATTTTAGCAGTATTGTTGTATGTTTATACTCCTGAATTATTTATTTCTTCTTTGTAATCATGGTTTTAATGCTTTTCCTGTGTGTCTTTCTTTTGACGTGCATGCAAAAAGCCATGGTTGTTGCATAATAAACTGAACTGATTTCAGTTCAGCTTCTGAATTGACATTGGTAAAATTGTGGTGTGAGTTTAGTACCCAGGTGTCTCACCCTCCCTCTTCCTCCTCCTTCCACCCTTCTATTATTTGGAGGGTTCTTTTATCTTTCAGAAGCAAGTCATTACAAGATGACTGGTTGCACAAAATGTTGAGCTATAGTTTGTCCCACAGATGAATTTGGTCTGAAACCAAGAGGGAAGGGTACAGTGACCTCTAAACAAGGGGTGGGCAATGCTGTTGGACTCTAACCCCCATCAGACCCAGCCAGTATGGACAATGACCAGAGCACAGCTTGGAAAAGTTACTTTTTTGAACTACAACTCCTATCAGCCCAATCCAGTGGCCATGCTGGCTGGGGCTGATGGGAGTTGGAGTTCAAAAAAGTAACTTTTCCAAGCTCTGGACCAGAGATGATGAGAGCTGGAGTCCAACAACATATGGAGGGCTGCAGGTTGACCACCCCTGACCTAAATGATGATGTTACCATTTTAGAACCAGCAAAACCCAACCCGTGAGGCTCCATGTGATAGTATGAAAAAGATGGGAATAGTGAAGCTGCTCACTTTTCAGCAAAGCCTCTGCCCTCATCCCAGCAATACAGCATAACTGGGACAAATGTCCACAATGTGGGTGAGGAGGTTAACCCACCTTTAATTAACCAACAAAGCCACATTGTTCATAAAGGATGAGGCTTCCCTTGTTTTCTTCTGATCACAACATAGTACGGGGGGAGAAATATCATTTTGAGAAGTGCAGCTTGACTCTCATCATTTGCATATGAACCATCCCTGGCTACTCTCCAAATGCTTCAGAGGCACTTCAGATTCCAAAGTGAAATGTGGAATAAGCACCAAGGAGGAGTGTGCTCAGCTCTTGCCTTCGTTCTAGCTAATCAGAGCTATCTCTTGAACTTTGAATGAATGAGTGCTTGAGTGATATGATCTTCCCCCGCTTGCTGCCTTTGCTTTAGAAATAGCGATAGAAGCTAAAGCAGTCTTGCTCATTCTGTTTTGAAGTTGCTTGTCTTTGGAGCAGATTACACTTTGGCCCGGTTCACACATAATGCAAAGCCATACCTACCCATGGCTTGTTTGAACATGTGAACCCAACCCAGCAGACTAATCATGGTTTGTTTTCTGCCACAAACCACAGTGTGAAGCTGTGGTTTTGTTGTTGGCTTATAAAATGCGGTCTGTATTTATTTATTTATTGCACTTGTATACCGCCCCATAGCCGAAGCTCTCTGGGCGGTTTACAGTATTCACAATGACTTGCCATTGTGTCTTAACCCAACAGCCTAGTTTTGCCATGGTTTGCTTTATTTATTTATTTATTTATTTATTTATTAGGCTTATATCCCGCCCGACTAGCGATAGCTCTCTGGGCAGTGAACAGCAAAAAGTACAATAAATACAGTAAGAAAAACAATACAGTGCAAAAATCCAATTAAGTTATAATAAGTTAAAAAGTACAGTTAAAATGCTTTGGGAAAGAGGAAGAGGATCCATTCTTACTCTCTCGCCTCTCGCACTGGGAGCCCTGCTGTCTGCGTTGTGCTGACATTGTTGGTCATACTGCTTTGGGGCTGCTAGATGGCCAGGTTGCTCCCCTTGCTGGAGTTGTCAGACCCTTGGTTGTCAGACCCTTGGCCACTTGTTGGCGCTTCTTTGAATCCTGACTGCCATTTTCTGTACAACATGATCCCAGCAATTGCAGCTGCTCCCAGCAGGATGGCCCCCAGAACACACCCAATAATGGGTGCTATGTTGGAGGCAGGCTCCTCCCAGGCCACATCCAGAGGCTCCTTTAGGCCGTCATGCTCCACATGACACTGATAAAGGTCCCTGTCCTTTGGGTTGATCTGGATGCCAACCAAGGCATGGTAAGTCCCGTCTGAAGGTGCCCTCCTCCCAGACCTCTCCGTCCTTCCTCCAGTTAGCATCGATCTCCTTGGGGTAGAAGCCGTGGGCTCGGCAGACGAGGGTCTCCATGCCATCTGAGTGCACCTGGCGCGTCACCTTCACCACTGGTGGCTCTGTCCTCTGCAGAACCTCCTTCCCGTAGTGCAGGTAACCCTCCAGCCACTCAATGCATTCCTCCTCCAGGGAGGCCTTCCAGTGCTGGGTAAAAGCCCTGTCTCTATCCCACGACCTCTTGGTCACTTGGGCCTCCGGCTGGGCCGCCGTCCAGGTGAGGGTCTCCTTGTCGAGGCTGAGGAAGTCCCTCCCGTTGTAGCTGTGCTGGATATACCCTCCTCTGCGCCCCTCTGGGCCCACCTCACAGCCGTACATGGTCTGCCAGGTGTGAATCCCCTGTTCACTGGTCTCTCCCCCCATGATGCACAGATGCTTGTCAAGCTACAAAGGCATGAGGCAAGGGGCATGAGGAAAACAAACACAGCTTTAGATAAAGCTTGCTGGCAACTCACTCTGTCTTTATTTATTTCATTCAGTTTATTGCTTCCCATAAAATATCTCAAAGCAATTTCACAGCAAAAACATCAACAATAAAAACAGTTAAAACAAGTCCAGATATAAAACAATTAAAAACAATTTCTGTTATTATTGTTGTTGCTGTTAGTTGCTTGTTACCTAAAAGGTCTCCAATTTAAAAACATAAACAAAAATTCATTGTAAAATCAATTTGTGGATTGTTGAGCAAACCATGATTGAACAAACTGTGACTGAAAAAGCCATAGTTAAAACTAGCACTGTACTAAAACCTGTCTTCCAGTTTATCAGATTTTCCCCCCTGTGGAAGAGGCTTCTGTTTTTCTCCTTCATTCTCAAGGTGCTTTTGAATTACTTCAGAGTTTTTTGAAGACACAGGAAAGGTTGATCTTACTTTATTTCAAACCCTGGCCTCCCAGCTCTTAGTCTGACAATCTAACCACTACACCATACTGGTACTCGAGATCTTCAGTGCAACGCAGCACAATATGACATTGCATCATCTAAAGATCCGTTCCTCATACTGGCAGCATTGGTTCAAGGACAGAGATGTCAGGAGCCATTTTGTGAAGTCTCCCTCTCTCACATACACAAGCAAGCAGGAGTTTGAGGTTCCATTTCCACATATTTTATGTCTACTTTATGAGCATAAAATGCCTCATAAATCTGGAATAGCAGCTCATTGCATGTGCCATGGTCACACTTACTCATTTACAAGGATGAAAAGAGCATAGCAAAAAGCTACTCTGCTGTTTGCGGACATTAAAAAAAATAAGGAAAGGAAAACCAAGCTCTCCCTGGGCAGGTTTGGTAAAATCCAATTGCAAATACATGCTTGAATAATCTAATTTGGTTGATATATTCTAGAGCAGAGTGGGAAGCCTGTTTCAGCCAAAGGGCCACATCTCATCTAGGCAGAACCAACTAATTCTAAAGAGGGGACAGCCCGGGTTACACTCTAGACTGGTTGTAAAAAAAAAAAAAGGCAAATGGGCTTGGAGGAATCACGACTGAGGTTGGTGGGGCAGTGTCCCATTTTCCCTAACAGACCAGCCTCCACTGCCAAGGACTGAAGCTCAAAGCCATCAGCGACAGCACTCACACAGGCCTAATGGTGCAATGTGTATTCCCCTCTACATCAGTACCAAACATCATTAACAGAATCCTGCTTAGTCATAAGCTTTCCCAAGAAATCACGCTGAGAGAGTACATACCATTTTATTTCTAAATGTCAAAAGCAAGAAGTGGAGCCAGTAGTGTTTTTTTTTTCCAGAAGGGAACCCAAGGCTGCCTCAGGGTTGCAAGATGCTGGGGTGTTTTTGTTGTTGCTTAAATGGCAGCTGTGATCAAGTTGTGCAAGAAGCTTTCGGGGGGGTGACAGCAGGTGCACTTAGAAGTAAACTTCATGATACTGTATTAGAACAGATTAATGGTGCAGACTCTGAGGCATGGAAGAGCAAGATGCAGCAAGGGAAAATTCATTTTTCCCATCATCTGTGAGACAGCCCTTCAAATATTTGAAGATAGCCATGACATTGCTTCTTCACCATCTCCAGCTGACAAGTCAGTTGCGTGGCAGAGCAAATCTGGGACGGAATCCAGACGGGGTACCAAAGTGACCGCTTTTCATTCACATAGCTTTCTATGCTTCCTGTTGCCTTTGCTAGTAAATGGCAGGAAGCACCCACAAGCAGTAGCATAGTGGCAAATTCAGAAGTGCAGGGTCGCTTCATGATAGTCATGCTCTGCCCCCCTCCAATCCCTTCTTAAGATTATACAATAACATGAGCTTCAGTTTCTTACTTTGTTTAGAGTTCTGTTGAACAATGACTGCAGGATGAGAGTATATCCTTTTGAGGTTCAGCCCTGCTCCCCAAAAAATGAAAGTAAAAAAATATAAAATGGGGGATACTTTGTTCAGCAATATTACATGCAAGAAGGATCTTGGAATTGCTGTTGATCATAAGGTGAATATGAGCCAACAGTGTGATGTGGCTGCAAAAAATGCAAATGCTATTTTAGGCTGCATTAAAAGAAGTATAGTTTCCAAATTGCGTGAAGTACTAGTTCCCTTCTGTTCTGCACTGGTTAGGCCTCATTCTTGAATCCAGTTCTGGACACCACATTTTAAGAAGGATGAAGACAAACTGGAACAGGTTCAGAGGAGGACAACAAGGATGATCAGGGGACTGCAAACAAAGCCCTATGAGGAGATACTGAAAGAACTGGGCATGCTTAGCCTTGACAAGAGAAGGGCCAGGATCTCTTCTTGAACATCCCAGAGTGCAGGACAAAGAATAATGAGCTCAAGTTACAGGAAACCAGATTTTGACTGAACATCAGGAAAAACGTCCTGTTAGAGGGGTATGACAATGGAATCAATCACCTTGGGTGGTGGTGGGCTCTGCAACAGCGGAGGCCTTCAAGAGGCAGATGGACAGCCACTGCTGCAGGGGTGAGAATATGCTGGGATCATCAAGGGGCAAGATTTCCACCTGCTTTGCCCCCTCGCCCCTGCTCTTAGTTACATTTTTCTGGGTTCTGTCCTTTACCAGGAAGATGAATGCTTTTGATTTTTAGCTGTTGTTGGTTTTAGAAATGCTAGGATTTTGTTGGCTTGGATTTTTGTAAATTGTATTGTTTTTATTTGCATTTTGTATTTGTGTTTTTCTATTTGTGCGTAAGCCACCTCGGGGGCCTTTTTGCCCAAAAGGTGGCCTAGAAATAAACTGTAACATAACATAACACCTGTCGGGTATGCTTTAATTTGGATAGAGCAGGAGGTTGGGCTCGATGGCCTTATAGACCCCTTCCAACTCTACTATTCGATTCTAAGGGGTCTACGCTCCCCCTGCAACCCGGAACAGCTACACCCTTGCCCACAGGTAGGATTCATGACACTTTTTATTCCAAAGAATGGTTCCTCATTCAGTGTTAAAGTGTAGTGTTCCTTTTCAAGTTAATATGGATAATTTAATATGTGATCCAATTTAATCATTTAACACATGGGTTGAGAACCTTCTTCAGAATTCCAATCTGGGAAAACCTTTGAGGGCCACATGTCAGTAGTGTGAGAGGCCAGAGGCAAAAGTAGGCAGAGCAATGAATTAAAATGTTATCTTTATGCAGCAAACTAGTTTCTGCACACGCTCCCATGCTCCTCTCTATCCCCCATCCAAATAAGCAAGAGGCATTATTAGTGTTCAAGGACACATTCAAGATAGCCCAAAAAGGTGGGATGTGAAGCAGGGTCAGTGAGGAGTATGGCCTGGGGGGACTACTGAGGGCCAGGTAGGGAGGCCCAGAGGGGCTACATTCGGCTCCCGGGGCCTGAGGTTTCCCACCCCTGATTTAGTACATTTCATGGCCAGCGTAGCCTGATAAAGAATGGCTAATGTTCTGACTAGGGATCGGGAGAGAAATTCAATTCAGTTTGCATTTCAAGCCGAACCGATCATATTTGCTATTTCTGAAACAGTATGAGAACCGACATACAGTTACCCTTCAAAATTTGCACTTGACCGAACATTACAATGCAATTCTCCAGCCAAACCATGTTTATGAAAATGCATACATGAGGGGAAAGCCGGCATAAAAAGGAATGCAGAAGTGAAAAATAAGTGAAAATAACATACCAAAATGCTTTATATTAGGGGAAATTGCTTCCGAAAAGTACAGTATATATGAAAATGTGTGTACAGTAGGGCTTTGCTTTACGGCGCTTCGCTAATGTGGCAGTCTCAATTAGACACAATTAGACTAAAACCCCACTCATACGGCGTTTGTTCCGCTTTTATGGTGGTTTTCGGGCATCACACACCATTCTATTCAATGAGTTCCGCTTTTCAGCAGTTTTCGCTTTTCGGCGGGGGTCCGGAACGTAACCCGCCGTATGAGTGGGGCCCTAGTGTATCAGGAGAATTTCGCACTAAAATGCTGATGAACTTTCATGATGTTTAAAAAAACAGAAAAACAAATCAGTTTGCTGCAGGAATGTGGAGAAATGAATTTAAGAATGGAAAACTGAGAGAACTGAAATGGATAGATCCTTTCATCCCTGTTCCCCCCCCCCTCTCTCTCTCACACGTGTCACTTTGTTTTGGTCTCACTATGCCTCATACCAAATTAGAACATTGGTCCATGTAGCTCAGTATTGTTGACACTGACCGGCAGAAGCTCTTTAGGGCTTCAGGTAGAAGTCTCTCCCAGCCCTACCTGGAGATACCCAAGACTGAATCTCCAACCGTTTGCATGAAAAGCAGATGCTGTACCACGGAGCCACAGCCCTTCCCTTTTCTCCCAGTTCTAGTCCCAGAAGCTCCGGCAGTGCCTCAGTGACACATCTGTTCTCTCTCTCTCGGCTGTGACACTCTGGTCCCAGAAACAGAAAGGGATTGATCCTGCAGCTTGTGTTTCATCCTATTTGTCGTTTCGAGTCCTCATTCTTGTCGGTCCACGCTCCTCTTCCTGATCTGTGGCATTGAGGATTGGTGGGGAGAGAAGTTGCCTTTCTGATGTGCACTGAGGCAATTAAAGCACATCTTTGCTCACTCCAAAACACAGGTCAGTACTTTGGAGGTGAAGAATCCTTCTGACAGCTGCTCCCACAAATGACCTAAGAGGTGCATCACACAGAAGTGCCTGGACAATGGAGTTTGGCTGCTTTTTCATTCCTGCCAGCATAACAGGGCTAACTACTACAACAAGTAGAATAATAGAATCATGGGATACTAGAGTTGGATGGGGCCTATAAGGCCATTGTGTACAACCCTCTGCCTGTGGTGGGTGCTTGAGTGATTTTGTGTGGTTGTGACCAGACCAGGTTGTCTGAGAGCTAGTGTAGGAAAGTGGGCAAGAGATACAAAGCTATGAGTGTAGAAGTCCTTCATTCGAATCTAGGGATGGAGAGAAAAATGGATAATGTTTGAATTTTAATGAGAAACTGACTAACTGGCACTTCTTGAACCATCATGCAAACTGAAACATAACTATCCTTTGAAATTTGCACTTCTATGAATTTTGAATGTATATCATATAGATGTTTATTTATCTATCTATTTCAAGTGGCTTTCTATTTAAACATCAGGAGGGCTTATATTAATTTATATGCTTAACTCAAGATGCATGTACTGATGGGTATTGTATCTGTAATGTAAACTAATGTGATTTACTGTTTTTATTAGTAGTATTTTATATATTATTTATTTTTGTTTGTTTTATTATTTCATTATTTTTACTTTGTTTTTTCCTTTCCTTTCATTGTTCAATTTGCAAATAAAAAATTAATTAAAAATTATTCATCATTGTTGTTGTTATGTGCCTTCAAGTTGATTACGACTTATGGCGACCCTATGAATCAGTGACCTCCAAGAGCATCTGTCATGAAGCACCCTGTTCAGATCTTGTAAGTTCAGGTCTGTGGCTTCCTTTATGGAATCAATCCATCTCTTGTTTGGCCTTCCTCTTTTTCTACTCCCTTCTGTTTTTCCCAGCATTATTATCTTTTCTAATGAATCATGTCTTCTCATTATGTGTCCAAAGTATGATAACCTCAGTTTCATCATTTTAGCTTCTAGTGATAGTTCTGGTTTAATTTTTCTAACACCCAATTATTTGTCTTTTTCTCAGACCATGGTATGCGCAAAGCTCTCCTCCAGCACCACATTTCAAATGAGTTGATTTTTCTCTTATCCGCCTTTTTCACTGTCCAACTTTCACATCCATACATAGAGATTGGGACTCACCGTTACCTTGATTAAAATTTGCAACAACAACCAGGGAACAGACAGACAGATAGATACCCTTTTTTAATATATGAAAAATAGCCTTGGAGATTGCCATATTAAGCAGAGGATTGTTCACATCTTTCCTTCACAGGGGGAAAGGGAGCTGGGAGGTGCAATTATTGGTGGAAATATAGCCAGAGGGAAAATGTGGAAGCACCTCCTCCCCTTGTTGTTCAAGTTGCAGCCCCCCCCACCAGAAGACTATCACTGCTTAGTTACATGTACTTGCATGAAACACGTAATTTTGCCCTTGGCTGTAACAATTTTTGGTCCGTGAATATATGCATTCCAGAGTGAGGACTGGCATAAAACACACTTTTAATCCACAGAATTGGTCAACAGTTTGCACAGCAACCTCAGGTGTTCCTCTACTCCAGCAGCCTATTTGATCTTCAGACAGGGGTGGGGAACTTGTGGCCCTCCAGATGTTGCTGGACTCCAGTTCCCATCAGCCCCACTCAGCACAGCCAATGGTCAATGATAATGGGGGCTGGCATCCGGCAACATCTGGAGGGCCACAGGTTTCCCTCTCCTGCCTTAAAGTATGTGCACAAACTACTAGTTTCTAAGAAAGTAGTGACTAATGTCTCAAGCAAGGGAATGTCTCTAAATTCTAAACTATCACAAGGTGCTGCTGCTAGATCTCAGGGTTTCACCTGGAGACTCCAGTTTTTTGGGGTCCTTCCTGGATCTCCTGCTGAGCCACCCCACTCTCCTGTTTCTTGTCAGCTGGGACCACCTGACAGTGGCTCCAAATCTCCCTTCCCCAGGGATATATAGCCCCGATCAGAGGGTGAGAAGGAACTTCCTCCTTGTCCCCTCATTGAATGCAGTCAGTTCCAAAGCTGGGAGATGCATCAACTGGCCCAAATCTCCCTTCCCCCGGTGTGTGCCCATTGCCGCACACACCCCTGGCTTGGAACTGGCTGCATCCCATCAAGGGGGAGGGGGAGGAAGTTCCTCCTCACCCCTCTGATGGGATGCAGTCGGCTCCAGGGCTTACCCCATGACATCACTAGGGCCCACCCCTGAAATCTCAGGATTTGGGATACTGTACTTTTCACCTGGCAACCCTAGCACAAGGAATTTTTTTTAAAAAAAAAGTTGTGGCAGATCTGTGTGTAGTTTTGCATTGCCTGCGAGTATTCTTTAGTTTATCTTGATTCCTTATTCCCTTAATATAATCACTTAAAGCAGTTGTGGGGAACCTATGGTTCTCCAGATGTTGCTGAACTACAACTCCCATCAGACTCAGTAAGCAAGGCCAAAAGCCAGGGATGATGGGAGTTGTAGTTCAGCAATGTCTGGAAGGTCAAAGGTTCTTCACACTGGAACCTGGGCTCCTGCTGGGAGGAAGGGCGGGATATAAATCCAATAAATAAATAAACAAATAAATTATGAATACCTAGTTATCTGACATGTAAGCCAAGAAACTCACCCCCCTTAAAAAAAGCCTCACCCCCAAACCGTCAGAACATCATTACATGCATTTCTATGATATAGGTCATTTGGCACTCAGAGATTCTAGTTGCCATCAAATCAGATGTATGAAAGAAGAACAGTGGAGCAGAAGCTGCCCTGTTCTCCTGGCCTGGATGTTGTCACCAGCTCTGCTCCTGGATTAGACTGCAGGGGGGTGGGGGGTGCTTCAGGGGAGGGACTGCTCTTTATCAAGAACAAAACAGCCAGATCTGCCACTAACATCGGCTTTAACTTTAAGAATTATAACTTTTACTAACTTGTCTGTGAGCTTGCTTTTTTCCTCCTCCCTCCCCTTCCTTTTTCCTTGTGTGTTGTGTCTTTTCAGATTCTGAACCCAAGGGCAGGGACCATCATAGAACCAATTCTTGTAAGCCGCTCTGCAAGCCTTTTTTGGCTAAAGGGCAGAGAATCAGCGCTGTAAATCAGGTGTGGAGGACCTTTAACTCTCCAGATGTTGCTGAACTACAATTCCCATCATCCCTAGCCATTGCTGGGGAGAAGGGTGTTGCAGTCAGCAACATCTGGAGGGCCAAAGGTTCCTGATACCCGCTGTAAATCAATCAATCAATAACCAAAGGTTCCTGATACCTGCTGTAAATCAATCAATCAATAAACTCTCCTCAGAAAGTATTGAAATGCAAAAGGAGTCTGGGGCCTTTCTTGCAGGAATCCAGATTCAGTATGGTGACATCTAATTTATTTGCTCTTTATCACTTGCTCTTTGTCAAGTTCAAAGAGACCACGGGCTGGGCTGTTAGAGGATCCCTGAGTGGCATGGGTTGATGCATCCATTTTTAATACTGCTGCCTTCCAAAGTATTTGAATTTGCAGGTAGGTACTCCCTATTTCTGAGTCCTTTTGATGTAGAGAATTGTCACACTGAGATGATGCTGGCCACACAGTCTCTCTTTAGACAGTGAGTGTAAGAAAAAGGGAGAGATGGGCATGCATCGCTCCATGGAAACCAGGAACGGTGGGATTTTTCATCCCAATTTTATTCTGTTACATCTTTTGGCAAATCATTTTATAACATGGCTTGTTTTCAGGTTCCTAATTCAGAACTTTTATTCCTGGAGAGAGAGTGGGACGGGTGGGGGACTGCTTGTTTTCTATCTGGGCTCACAAAATGTTCTCTTGGTGACCTGGTTGTTCAAGTACATTTGCTGTGAACGGCCAGAGTCAATTGGTTTTTGAATTTGTTTTGTGGAACGTGTGGAACTCACCAACTTGCCAAGACACTCTAGGAAGAAAGAAATGCAAAACAAACCCAAGTCACTCAAAGAATAACTGAAACCAGAAGTCAGAAACAAAAGATGCTTCCACACAGCAGTTTATTGTGAACTTGGTGCTGATTGTGCAAGCACATTTTTTGCAGCATCCACACAATGTCATTAAAATACCATTTTGTGTTTCTCTCTCCCTCCCTTGCAATCCAGATTTACCATTTCCACTGGGACTTTTGTGTTTGTTTTTTACTTAATGGATTTCCATATAAATCAGGAGTTGGGAATATGGAATAGCATTTTGAAGACAAAGAGGACAATGTGTAGATGCTGCATAAAACTTGCTTGCAGAATCCATAGTAAACTGCTGCGCAGAAGTGCCCAAAGGTGATTTAAGTTGTTGTCGTCATGGTCATCATCATCATTGTCATTATCATCATCATCATCATTACCTGCTCTTTATCAGCTGGTCCCAGGGTGCGTTACATACAGGGTAGGTTAAAACAATTTAAAATTCAGTATTAAAAACAGTTAAAACAAATTTCAGTCATAGGAATAGCTTGGGTCTTGAAAACACACATCTCAGTTGTCAAAAGCCAGGGTAAATGGATGTGTCTTCTGCGTTCACCGAAAACTGGAGTAGGGATGGATCTGCCAATTTTGGTACTTAGTGAAGCAGATTATCTTGACCCATTCCAGTCTGGGTTCAGGCTTGGCTATTGGACTGAATCAGCCTTGGTTGCCCTGATGGATGACCTTTATCAGGAGAAAGACAGGGGAAGTACTTGATTTCCCAGCAGCTTTTGATATTATTGAGCATGGTATTCTTCTGAGCTGACTTGGTGAGATGGGTATCGGTGGCACTGTTTTACAGTGGTTCCGATCCTATCTCCAGGGTTGCTTTCAGAGAATAGCATTTGGTGATTATCTTTTGGCCCCCTGGCAGTTGTGCTGTTGCTGCAGGGTACCATCTTGTCCCCAATGTTATTTAACATCTATATGAAGCCCTTGGGGGTGGTCATCAGAAGATTTGGATTGAGGTATCAGCAGTATGCTGATGACACCAAGATCTATTTCTCTGTAACATCTGGATCAGTGCCTGGTCTCAGTGGTGGGCTGGATGAGGGCCAATAAACTGAGTCTGAAACCTAAAGACAGAGACACTGTGAGCTGGTCATTCCCAAGTTTGAATCATTGGTCAGTTGCCTGCTTTGGATGGGGTCATACTCCCTCTGAAAGAGCAGGTCAGTAGTGCTCCTGGATCCATCTGTCACTAGAGGCTCTGGTGACCTCCATGGCTAGGAGTGCCTTTTACCAGCTTTGGCTGGCAAGACGGCTGCAGTTGTTTCTGGACCAGGATAGCCTGACCACTGTTGTCCATGCACTGGTAACCTCCAGGCTGGATTACTGTAATGCACTCTAAGTGAGGCTGCTCTTGAGGTTGGTCCGGAAACTACGGCTGGTGCAAAATGCAGCAGCGCAAATTCTCACTGGAGCAGGGTCTCACCAACATGTTACCCCGCTGCTGAAAGAAGTGCACTGGTTGCCCATTAGCTACCGGGCCAAGTTCAAGGTTCTGGTTTTGATTAAAAAGCCCTATACAACTTGGGATCAGGGTGCCTGAAAGATCATCTTACCCCTTTGGGGGGCTTATATCAATTTAGATGCTTAACTCAAGATGCATGTACTGATGGATGTGGTGTTTATAATGTAAACTGATGGTGGTTTATTGTTGTTGGTAGTATTCATATATTTTTCTTTCTTTTTTAATTTTTTGCATCGTCAGTATTTTTCTTTTCTTTTATTTCACTATTTTCCTTTGTTTTTCTTTCCTTTCACTGTTAAATTTTAATTTATTTATTTATTACATTTGTATACTGCCCCATAGCTGAAGCTCTCTGGGCGGTTTACAACAATTAAAACATTAAAAACAAATATACAAAATTAAAAACACATTTTTTAAAAACAATTTAAAAACACATGCTAAAATGCCTGGAAGAAGACGAAAGGCTTAACCTGGCACTGAAAAGATAACAGTGTTGGTGCCAGGCGCACCTCATCATAGAGATCATTCCATAATTTGGGGGCCACCACTGAGAAGGCCCTCTCCCTTGTTGCCATCCTCTGAGCTTCCCTCAGAGTAGGCACCCAGAGGAGGGCCTTTGATGTTGAGTATAATGTACGGGTGGGTTCGTGTCAGGAGAGGCATTCCATCAGGTATTGGGGTCCCAAGCTGTGTAAGGCTTTATAGGTTAAAACCAGCACCAGCATAATTTATCATTATTTGCAGATAATATTTGAATAAATAAAAAACCAGGCCCCAAAAGGAAAATCTTAATGGGTGGTATTAATGTTCTTGTTTACTCTATTGCAGAGATGGGGAACCTTGGACCTTCCAGATGTTGCTATTTGGCACCAAATCCCGTCATCCCTTATCCTTGGCTGTGGTGCCTGGTGCTGATGGGAGTTACAGTCCTACAGCATTTGAAGGGCCACAGGCTCCGTATCTATACTCTGTTGACTATTAAAGGCACATTTGGAGAAAGACACTACATTTCCCCTCTGACTTCCCTACTTTACCTGCATGTTTAATTCTCTTTAATTTTGTTGACTTTTTATATTTGTTAAAATGTAATTTAAAAATATTGATTTTTTTCTTTTAAAAAATTGGAAGCAGTTTTGCTTACATTTCACCCTTGTTTGAAAACTGAATAACTCAACCAGGATTGGTTTACAGCAGATTTATATGTGTTTAATGGCCCGATTCTCCTCTTACTAAAGAGAATGCTCAATTCCCATTTACACAGATGCAGGCTCTGCTTCCAAGGGAGAAGATAATTAGATCTGATAGGGCTGAAAACGGACTTCATATGGCTTTCCTGATCCTTTCTTGGTAGAAAAATCCAACATTTTTTTTCTAAAGCAAACAGCCGTATGGACTTGAGGATCTGGCTTGAGAATGATACAACTTGCACACTAAGTACTTTTTGGTTGGCAAACTCAGTCACTTGAATCTTGTGGCCTTAAAGTGGATTTATGAAATTAGCTCAAAGACAGGAAAACCTTTAAAGCTCTGATGCATTAAATTAGTAGAGTTTGCAGTTGATGGGGTGCAATTAAATGAGGGGGAATCCTAGGAAGAGAAAGAGAAAAACAAAGCTGGTGTAGCTGCCGCAGCTGAATTTCAAGGTTTATATATCCTACTTGGATATACATTCACCTGTTTTGAGACATGGAACAATCATTCGGTTGCAGGTCCTGAGAAGAAACATCTCTTTCTGGCTGGAAGAAGGAAGGGAATGGCTGATTTGTATTAGTATTATAATTTCTTATGAAGCATTCTGTCTTCAGTGCTTGTCAGAAGCTGCTGGATGTGGATGCAGCTGAACTCTAATTAGCAGCTTTGTAATGAAGCACCTTCAGGCCCTGGAATTGACTCTGCCCACCTAGATTGGCCGTTAGACCCTCTTGGACAGAAAGGATTGTAAAAGGGTTTCCTGTTCTAGTTTAGTCTTCCTTGATCAATAAGGTCTTTCTGAGATCTTTCGTGTTCTGGTCTATTTGGTTGTGGTTTTCTGCCTTGATTTCTCCCTCCTGGTTTTGTTCTTCAATCCTGACTTCTGGCTTGCCACACAGCTTTTGATTCCTGAGTCACCTTAGATAGTTGCCTATGGCCTAGCCCTGCTATTGTACTATAAGGCACAGAGGGAGAGGGAAGGGAGAGGGAGAGGGAGAGGTGTCAGCCCAAGGTTTCCAGGGGCCAGGTGGTAGCTCCTTCCTTCCTGCACCGCTCTCTTTCAGCTGTAAGTCTTGCACCGTGAGCTTCCAGGGCACCACCTCGACTGCAGTAGCAGCTAGTCAGAATACTCAGTGCAAGTGTGGTGTAATGGTTAACGTGTTTGATTAGGAGCTGGGAGAACCAGATTCAACCCTCTACTCAGCTATGAAGAACTCTGGGTGACCTTGGGCCCATCATTGTCTCCCAGCCTAACCTACCTCACAGGGTTGTTGTAGGAATTAAGTGAGGAGGGGGAGAACCATGTAAGCCACCTTGAGCTCCTTGGAGGAAAGATGGGATATAAATGTGAAAAATGAAAAATAAATAGAAAATACTTGATCAGTTGACCCTGAAAGCCAATCTTTGGCCACCAGTTCTACAAAACTCCAGCCTCTGAGCTTGTTTCTCAACCTAAGCAACTCAACTTGATTCAGTTGTGGAGAGTGGAAAGGGAAAGCAGGGAAGGAGGGTTGCCTTTATGTCCTCCTAGGCATTATTCTTGATGCCACCTTCCCTCCAAGGTAGCACACATGCTTCTCTCCGTGCGTGCTATGCTCCCCACAACCCTGTGAGGGTGGTTAGGGCTGAGAGGGGGAGAGGAGTGATTGGCCAAACATCTGGTTGGCCACTGTATGAAAAAAACTTGCTGAACTAGATGGGCTTTGGGACAGATCCATAGAATCATAGACTCATAGAATATTAGAGTTGGCAGAGGCCTCTAAGGCCATCGAGTCCAACACCCTGCTCAATGCAGGAATCCAACTGAAAGCATACCCGACAGGTGGCTGACCAGCTGCCTCTTGAATGCCTCCAGTGTTGGAGAGCCCACACCTCCCTAGGTCACTGGTTCCATTGTCATACCACTCTAACAGTTAGGAAATGTTTCCTGATGCTCAGTCGAAATCTGGCTTCCTGTAACTTAAACCCATTATCCTGTGTCCTGCACTTTGGGATATTCAAGAAGAGATCCTGGCCCTTCTCTTCTCAAGGCTAAGCATGCCCAGTTCTTTCAGTCTCTCCTCATAAGGTTTTGTTTGATTTCATTCTGTTGTTTTCAGCCCAACACTTCAGCCTATCAAGATCTCTTTGAATTTTGTTTCTGTCTTTGGAGATATTAGCTATCCCTCCCAATTTTGTATCATTTGCAAATTTGAAAAGTGTTCCCTGCACCTCCTCATCCAAGTCATGAATAAAAATGTTGAAGACAATTGGGCCCAGGACCAAGACCTGCAGTACCCTGCTTGTTACTTCCCCCCAGTTTGAGAAGGAACTATTGATAAGCACTCTTTGAGTACTATTCTATAGCCAAATGTGGATCCACCTGATAGCTGCTCCGTTCAGCCCATGTTTAGCTAGATTGCTAATCAGAATATCATGGGGCACGTTGTCAAAAGCTGTGATGAAGCTGATATAGTTTATGTCTGCAGCCTTCCCACAGTCTACCAGGGAGGTTACCCAATAAAAAATATTGATGATTAGTCTGGCAGGATTTGTTCTTGATAAATCCATGTTGGCTTCTAGTAATCACGGCATTGTTTTCAAGGTACTTAAAGACTGACCACTTTATAATTTGCTCCAGAATTTTCCCAGGGATTGTAGTTCCCAGGTTCCTCCTTTTGCCCCTTTTGAAGATAGGGACAACATTAGCCCTCCTCCAGTTGTCCAGCATTTTAACCATCCTCCATGATTTCACAAAGTTAATTGTGGTTCTGAGAGTTCTCAGCCAGTTCCTTCATTACTCTAGGATGCAATTCATCAAGCCCTGGATATTTGAACTCATTCAAAGTGATTAAGTATTCCTTGACCATTTGTCTGTTAATCTCAAACTGCAGTCCTTCAACTTGTACTTCACATTTGCCAGGAGGGTCATAGATACAAAACTGGGAGAGTATTAACCCTGGAAGACAGAAACAAAATTCAAAGGGATCTTGATAGGCTGGAGCATTGGACTGAAAACAACAGAATAAAATTTAGCAGGGATAAGTACAAAGTGCTACACCTAGGAAAAAGAAACCAAATGCACAGTTGTAAGTTACTTGGCTCAGCACTACTGCATGCGAGAAGGATCTTGGGATTGTTGTTGATCACAAGTTGAATATGAACCAACAGTGTGATGTGGCTGCAAAAAAGGCAAATGCTATTTTAGGCTACATTAGCAGAAGTATAGTTTCCAAATCTCGTGAAGTGCTAGTTCCCCTCTATTCAACAATGGTTAGGCCTCATCGAGTACTGTGTCCAGTCCTGGACACTTCACTTTAAGGAGGATGCAGACAAATTGGGAGGGCAACGAGGAAGATCCTGGGACTGGAAACAAAGCCCTGTGAGGAAGACTGAAAGAGCTGGGCATGTTTAACCTTGAGAAGAGAAGACTGAGGGGTGATATGATAGCATTCTTCAAGTACTGGAAAGGTTGTCACACAGAGGAGGGCCAGGATCTCTCCTCGATCATCCCAGAGTGCAGGACACGGAATAAGGGGCTCAAGTTGCAGGTTGCCAGATTTTGAATGAACATCAGGGAAAATGTCCTGAGTGTTAGAGCAGTATGGCAATGGAACCAATTACAATGGAGGTGGTGGGCTCTCCAACACTGGAGGCATTCAAGAGGCAGCTGGAAAGCCACCTGTTGGGTGTTTAATTTGGTTTCCTGCATTGAGCAGAAGGTTGGACTTGATGGCCTTATAGGCCCCTTCTAAATCTATGATTCTGTGATTCTAAGACTGAGCCAAAGTAGGAATTGAGCACTTCTGCCTTGTCTTTGTCATCGTTTTGGCATCCTCATTCAGTAGCTGAACCACCATTCCCTTTCTCTGCCTTTTATTATGGATGTACCTGAAGAAACCTTTTTTGGTTGCTTCTAGCATCCCTCGCTAACCTCAGTTCATTCTCAGCTTTAGTATTCCTGACACCATCCCTGCAATTCTGTGCTATCTGTCTGTACAGTACTCTTTCTCTGTGGCCTGTCCTTCCCTCCACTTCCTGTACGTGTCCTTTTGTTTTCAGGCAATCTCTAAGCTTTTTATGAAGCCACATTAGCTTCTTCTGCTGTATCCTCCCTTTTTTCCTTGTTGGAATTTTTTGCCATTGTGCTTTTAGAATTTCTTTTTTTAGAAACTCCCACCCAAGCGGACTCCTTTTTTCATTAGGGTTCCTTGCTATGAACCTTACTTATCATTGTTCTGAGTTTATTAAAATCAGCTTTCCTGAAATCCAGAGTATGTGTATGGCTACACTCAGCTTTTGCTTGCTTTAAAATCAAGCACTCAAATGCAACATGGTCACTTTTCCCCAGAGTTCCCTTAATTGCTACTACATCTGCTAAGTCGTCTCTATTGGTTAGAATCAAGTCAAGGATAGCTGATCCTCTAGTTGCTTCCTCCACTTTCTGTAGGAGAAAGTTATCAGCAACACAAGCCAGGAATTTCTTAGAGGAGCCACGCTTGACAGAATTGGTCTCCCAGCAGATATTGGGGTAATTGAAGTCCCCCATTGCTACTAAATCAAGCCTCCTTGAAACATGGGCAATTTGCTTTTTAAAAGTTTCAGCCTCATCTTCTTCTTCATTGGGTGGTTGGTAGTAGACTCCAACCATCATGTTACTTTTTCCTTGCCCCATTAATTTTAATCCAGGTACTCTTGGTGGGGCTACCAAGCTCATCCTCCTGTATTTTGGAGCAGGGATATATGTTTTTAACATATAGCCTGACTCCACCACCCTTTCTATTCCTCCTGTTCTTTTTGAACCAATTATATCCTTCAATCACTGTATTCCAGTCATGGGAGTCATCCCACGAAGTTTCAGCTATACCTATCAAGTCATATTTACTCTTCTGTATTAAGAGTTCAGGTTTGTCCTATTTGTTTCCCATACTCTGGATATTAGTATACAGATATTGAAGAACATGTGATTTACAGTCTGGCTTCCTTCCTACATTGTTATTAAGACTATTATTGGGCCCCATTAGAACTGTTCCCTCAGTTCTTGTTACTGTGCAGAAGCCTTTGTCAATCGTTACCACCTAGTTTACATCTCCCTCTCCCTTAAGATTCAGTTTAAAGCCCTCCTGATGAAGTTTTCCATTCTGTAGCCAAACACATTCCTCCCAGTCCTTGTAAGGTGCAACCCATCACTAGCAGTCCATCTTCCAGGAAGCATAGCCTGTGGTCCCAGAATCCAAATCTCTAACATCAGGACCACCTTCATAGCCAGTCATTCACCTGAAGTATTTTTCTTTCCCTTTCTACTCCTCTTTTAAGTACTGGAAGGATGAATGAGAAAACTTTCTAGCCCCCAAAGTCCTTGAGTTTCCTTTTTAGGGCTTCGAAGTCTGACGTGATTTCTTCATAGCTCTGCTCGGCAGTATCATTTGTTCCCACACAGATGAGAAGAAAAAGCTATGTGTCAGTGGGCTTTATGTTGGCAACCCTTCAGTCACATCTCCAATCGGTCCTCCTGGGAGACAGAATACCTCAAGAGTCCATGGGTCTTCTTGGCATACTTGGGTTTCAATCCCACACAGTAGCGAGTCTCTGACTACTCCTACACCTGCTCTTCTCTTCTTGTTGTGGGGTGTGGTTTCATTGCCTCTGCTGGACTGAGCTTCAGCCTCTCACACGCTGTATCGTAGTCTCTCCTGTAATTCTTTCTCTGCAGACCACCCTCCAGTTTCGTCCTCAAGTACCTGAAAACAGTTCCATAGCTCCACTGGTGCACAGTATCTTCTAGCTCTTCACCTTCCGTCACCCTTTCTCAAAGAGTTGCCTCCACTTGTTTTTCCTCTCCTCAACACTATCCTCTTCTGCTTCAACTCGCTTTACTCCACGTATACTTCTCTTTGCTGCTGTTGTTCCAGTATTCTGTCAAAGAAGTCCTTGTCTTCTTTGGACTGGGGCTACCCGCTGCTCCAGACCTCTCACTTTTTCTTCCAGCAGTGCAACTGGCTTGCACTGGTTGCATGTATACGCCATGTTGTTCTCAGGCAAGAAAACAACACTGCACACACCTTGCAGGTCACCACAGCTGGAAAGTCCTTTCTGTTCATAGTCTCTATTACCTTTTGTTTCTATTTTTCTACTTGTATTTTTCTACTTGAATGGCCTGTGCTTTGTTCTGTCCTCCTTAAAGGGTAGCAGGAGAATTCTACTGGTACATGATGTGTTCTGCAAGATTTTTGTTGTTAGAGACAGGGCTGGGACCAAGCATGACTGGGCCCTTGGGCACCAGACTACCCCAGGTGCACAGCTCCTGCCTGTTCCACCTACCTCTCCCCTGTTGTTTGCTGCTTTGTGCGCTGTGTGCGCAGGGCTGCCATCAGCCAAGATGGCAGCAGAGGCTTCTTTAAGGGGCTGATGCCCCCCTCTTGGTTGATGGCATGCATGCATGGTACGGTACATGCGTGCACATGCCTGCCATCAACCAAGATGGCTGTACGGACATCAGCCCCTTAAAGAAGCCTCCGCCACCATCTTGGTTGATGGTAGCCCTGTGTGCGCAAGCATGCGCAGCAGCAAAAGACAGGAGAGAGGTAGGTGGAGTGAGTGAATGGGTGGGCGGCCTGGAAGCTCCCTCCCTGCGATCCGCAGCAGGAACTCTGCCTGGATTGCAGAAGGGGAGTGCTACTCTCCCACCCTAACAAGGGGCCCTTCTGGGGCCCATCTGGGCTGCAGGGGCCCTCGGCCAGGGCCCGATCTGGCCGCCCTTTGACACTGGCCCTTGTTAAGGACACCCCCCTGCCAAACTCTGCTGCCAAACTCCTGTTAGCTCTCCCTGTTCACTGGCTCTGTTCGCTCACTCTTTGAGAACTGGCTCACTCATATATCCTTTGGACCAGATGAGGCAGCTTTCTCTGCTCTGCTCAGCTAGAAGCCAGGAAACAGAATGAACCTCCCAGTACACACAGCTGCTGATAGTTGCACTCAGCAGTTATCAGGCCACATCCCTTCAATCAACAGCTATAAGGATGCACCCCTTCCACTCAGCAGGGCTCTTATATGAACTGGGGCAGAAATGATCAAACTTGCATGTCTGCCTTCTCCAACGTGGCACCCTCCAGATGTTTTGGACTCCAACTCTCATCAGCCCCAACCAGCATGGCCAATGGCCAGGAACAGATGATGGGTGGTTCCAATACAGTTCTGGAGAGCATGAGTTTGGGGAGGGCTGTTGTTCATTATAATCCCCCCAGGCATCAGTATTGCACCTCCCAAGGAGACAGACCTGATGGACTCTTTTGAGCTTTGTATGCCTCTATATTGGCCCAGTTTCCATTTGTTTGGAGATCAGGTGAAATGAATTCCATCTGTAGAAGCATTTAATGGAGACTTGTTTCTGTGTACTATTCCAGCTCTCCTGATTCCCACTAATGAGCTTTAATAAGTATGCAAAAGCCCCTTGCGTTTGCGGAATGACTAATATGTCTTCCTTGAAGAGCTCATTAAAGCCCAGATGAACGTTTGGGCTGAGGTCAGACACACAATGCCCGGTGGCAGTTCTTCTGAGTAGAACAAATTGGGACACTTTGTAGGATGGGAGTCTGTCTTTGTCTCCAGCGGGCCTTGTCCTTTTGGTAAAGATTAGGCTTGTGGGGAATGTGCACATAAGAGACTGTTTGCTACTGAGGAGCAGAAGGCATTGTGGTTGCAACTGCAGCACTCTGTGGAGTGCGCATACAAATCAGCTGGGGACTTGAATTTCTGGGCTAATGCCCCATCTCATAATTCTGCAACTGGAGACCCCAAATTCCATGATGAGAGTGCAAAACAGGTGCACTTCCATTAACCATTTTGCATCATTCATTTTTCACAAACTGTTGAGGAATTTTATTTTTGGTGTTTTTTTAAAATTCCATACTGTGGGTAGGATTTTAGTTTTTCAAAATATATGAAGGGGGAGTTGAGCATGGATTCTCTAATGTGGGCTTCATTCTATATCCTAGCAACCCACACTTGGTCAGCCCTACAACCTGATCCAAGGGGAGTCACCCATGAGGGGGTTGTGTATCTGTGATAGCTACTGATGCCCCCACCCACTGCCCATTGCTGACATGGTTACCAACACATTTCTTTCTGGCTGCACTTTTGGCTGCAGTGAGAATGGTCCCTATACAGATGCATGTGTGTAGAATTCATCCATATGATGGGTGATCCTGGGCCAAAGAAGATCCCTCCCCCATCTGGACGAGCTTTACATTTACGTGTTAGCATTTCTTCATGTGACTGCTGAGTAGGCAGTTGGCAGGGGGGCATTTATGAAATAATCTTTTGTTTTAATCCCACCCTTCATGCAAAAAAGCCTTCCAGATGACTGCAAAAAAGATTATTGCTGCCCTCAGATTTGCAATATAAAAAGATACAGCACAAAAGGAAAATGGATTTGCAGACATTAATGTACTTTTACATTATAGTCCGGTAGTTTGGGGATTAGTAGCAGAACAACAAAAGTGGATTTCGTGAGCCCTTGTAGTCACTAAGAGATATACTTTGAGCCTGGAAGGATAAACCCCTACCATTTATTACACAATGGTCTGAGGGACTTACTGCTCTGGCTACATCCAAGTATACTTCTTATGGGCATCAGTTTCACGTGGATACATATTTGGACATCTGAAAGGCTTATATTAACTTGTACGTTTAAGATGGATGTGCTGATGGTTACTGTAGTCTTAATATGAACTGATGGTGGTTTTAATTGTGTTCCCCCCCTTCACTTTCTGTTTTTCTTTGTTAAATATGTAACTGTAGCAACAATAATGACACCACAGAGAGGCTGCTGTGTTGCTTTGAGTATGACATATTGTTTTTTGTTTATTATTTTTTGCTGGGTGAATGGTCTTCGGCTCATATGAATATTTAAAATATTCAACAACATTCAGTGACTCTTCCAGTTCTTGGCCTGAATGAGAGATCTGGGATATGAAATTTAAATTTGTATTTTGGATGTCAAGTGTTTACTCCGCCCCCTCCCCCCAAAAAAACCCCGACACCAGAGTGCTTTATACTTGTTGGCAACTTTGCAACCTTGTTGGCAGACTTCAAAAACGAAATCTTATAGGCTGTCAACCATCAAATACCAATTTATTTTTGCATCTTATTTATTAAATGCCGCCAGATATTTTTTTTTAAAAAAAGATGCCTCTGCAATGTGCGCTCATGGAAGAATGTTGAGCACCTGTTGAAGGGCACAATTTAAAGGCCCAACTAGGCAAGTGTGTGTTTGCATGTGTACATTTCATATCACCGTGTTTTTGAAATGTTCCAATGGGAGAAAGGGGCTGCAAAGCTCAGTGGTAGAGCATCTGCCTTGCGTGCAATGGGCCCCAGGCTCAATCCCTGGCATCTCCAGAGAGGGCGTAGAATGTCTCCTATCTGAATCCCCAGAGAGCTGCTGCCAGTCAGTGCAGACAATTCTGCGCTAGATGGATTATGGGTCTGACTTGGTATAAGGCAGCTTCCTAATGTTCCTAAAAATTCCAATAGCAATCATGGGGAAGGGATGATTACATACACACAACCGTGCTTCATGGGAAGGGGGTTAACTTTTGTCTCCACACAGTGCCTTCCCCAAACATGCTCCAAAGCTGCTGTTCACCCCCAGGAGGAAATTGCTACCAATGTAAGCGTGTCCACTAGCCATGCCAGCTCCAGGTTTTGGAGGGTCATTGGGAAAGACCCTCTCCTTCGGTTCCCTTTCTCAGTGTGATGATCTCCTCACTAGGTATGGGGGAGAAAGGTGCACTTAGAGGCGAACTTACCTAATTCACACTTTCCAAAACTTCATGCAAACTGAAACACAGCCATCCTTCCAAATTCTGCAATGTAGTGCTTCAGCCAAGCAATGTGTACAAAAACGCATATACTAGGATACAGCGTACATATAAACGGAGTAGTGAAAATATTCTGCAAAAATGTGTTATATCAGGCAAAGTTTTATTTATTTATTTATTTGATTTGTATCCTGCCCTTCCTCCCAGTAGGAACCCAGGGTGGAGTGTTCACTGGGAGCTTTTCTTAAAGTCACAAACTTATGGGGAAATCTGAACTGATGCTAAAATAGGAAAGTTGAGAAACTGAGAGACATGGAAATTGACATATTTGCCTATCCCTAACTCCACCCTCTTGATCGTTTTGGTTTCCCTTTTCTCGATTGCTCCTTTCTCCCCCCCCCTTTCTGAGGATGCATTTGAATTACAGCAGTGCCAGAAGTTGAGAATGGAATGGCTTGTTCATTGGTAATCTTTTTGGCTTGCTCTTATGAGAAAGCGACGTAGGATTCCCTATCACCATCATCTATGCTAGTGAACTCAGGAGGTTGCTGTGGCAGTTGGTGGGTTTTAGTCCAAACTTTCAAGAACTTTAATTGAAAGTTTGGACTAAGATCTGGAGCGTATTCCACTGCCCCACTGTCATGGAGCCATCAGCCACCTCTGGGTGGTTAAGTCAAATGCCAAAAGCAGAGACTATCAATCATTATTATTAAAAAGGGGAGGGAGTAGCAAGTTCCTGTTGTGACAGACTGCAGCATTCCAACCCCAGCTTATCACTTATCTTTAGAAGGCTGTTTTTGCTACAGAGTTGAAAATACTCCGAAACATTTTGTTGTGGATCCCTACTTGTCTATGCTAACTAGAGATGGAAGGATCTGTCAATTTCAGTTCTCTCCTTTTCTCACTTTAACAATCTTAAATTTGGTTCTCCACATTTCTGCAGCACTTATGCAATTTTTTAAAAAAAACAAAATTCTCATGAAAATTCTCCAGCATTTTAGTGCAAATTTCTCCGAACAAACACATTTTTCTGCAATTTCTCCTAATGCAATGCATTTTTGTGTGTTACTTTCACTAACATGTACACTTTCCCCTAATATATACATTTTTGTAAATATTGTTTAGTTGGCTGCATTGCAAAATGTGGGAATATCAAAGGATAGCTGTGTTTCGGTTCTCATATTGTTTTGGAGAATGTGCATTTCATGGATGTGGCTTTAAATGCAAACTGAACTGAATTTTTCTCTCATCCCTGTTTGTGACCTAGTTGGTGACTGGATTTCCCCCTTCCCTCCCCCCTTTGGACTGTTTCTTTAACTTGTCTCTCATGGTGCCTCATGTTGGGACCATGGCCAAAGGCTTTGTTTTTGGATCCCTCTTGTGTGTGGACTTGACTTGGGACCACTGGATTTGGTTTCATCTGAAACAGGACAGGAACCAAATTTTGCATGATGAAAGAGCAGGTTTTTGTCTATGTTTGGATATGATTGGATCCCATTTTAATTGAGATGGTGGACTGAACCTTTCAAACTTCACTGATGTTTTTGTTTCTTCACATTCCCAAGTAATGCTGCTACTGCCCAATAAAAAGGACACATGGAGAGCCCCCAAAGCATCCTTTTGCTTATGTGACACTGGTGAAAAGCTCAGATGTCTCTTCCCTCCCCCCATCACCACAAAAAATGGGAGGCTGTGGAACTGAGATTTATGCAGAACCCAGGGAACATTGAGAGGGCTGACACAGACTGAACGGCAAAAATGATCCATATCACTGAAACATCAAAGAATGAACTTGCTGTGTTCTATGAATACTTTAAAAGGAAATGGAACAGAGAGGTAAGCGTGACATACAAAGTTCTTAAAATTAGTGATTGCAACTGATAGCGTTGCAGAGATGATGCAGAAAAAAATTAGGGGTGGGGGAGGAGGGAGAGAAGACAAAGCTGTTTATGGAAACTCATTCACCCAGGCAATGAATTAGAGAAATCATTTATCTCCCTTTAAAATAATAATAATGTGTCCTCTGGCAAAGATTTTACAAGTAGAAGATCCTGATAAAACATGAAAGTGGCTAATAGCTCCAGATGTGACTGGAAATTTAAATCATTCTTTGAAGTGGGGGGAGGACAAATCACTGTGTGAAAGAATAAATCTACATGGGGTGCCTGTCTTGAAGCAAGTGATACATGTGACATGAAATATTAGTGACTAATTTCACTGCTAAACAGAGCACCTAATTGTGAGCATGCCGTATGAAGGCTTCCTCTTAATTTGCAGCTTACATCGCAAATACAATAATTTCCTTCACTTTTCAGGATTGCTGTTAAAGTTAACGGGGGGTGAAGTATTGAAAATGATCAAACTTCAGCCTGTTCAGTTTGGTTTGTATTCCCTTCAGTTCCTCCTTAAATTAAAAACAAAGCCCTGTGAGGAGTGACTGAGAGAACTAGGCATGTTTAGCCTGGAGAAGAGAAGACTGAGGAGAGATATGATAGCACTCTTCAAGTACATTAAAAGTTGTCACACAGAGGAGGGCCAGGATCTCTTTTCAATCGTCCCAGAGTGCAGGACATAGAATAATGGGCTCAGGTTACAGGAAGCCAGATTTCAAGTGACCATTAGGAAAAACTTCCTAATGGTTAAAGCGGTACAAGAATGGAACCAATGACCTAGGGAGGTGGCGGGCTCTCCAACACTGGAGGCATTCAAGAGGCAGGTGGACAGCCACCTGTCAGGTATGCTTTAAGTTGGATTCCTGCATTGAGCAGGGGGTTGGACTCAATAATAGAATCAGAGAGCTGGAGGTGATCCAGAGAGGATATGCAGCACAACTCCAGTCCCATAACTATAACCCCTAGCAGGACTACTGTGTTTTACCAGCTACATTCCTGTTGGCTATCAGGTATCAGAGGCAATATGCTCTTAATACCAGCTGCTGGGAACTTCAAGTGGAGAAAAGCTGCTGTTAAGCTCAGGTTCTCTTTGCTGGCTTCCTAAAGGCATCTGGTTGACAATTGTGAGTGTTAGAAGTGTGACAAGAACAACTCCCATTTGGTCCTCTTTGCATGGGGAGGGAGATGGAGAGATAGCCCTCCCAGCTGGCCAGACCTGCACTCATCTTTTTCTGTCTTCCTTTTGTGTAAACTGATATATCTCAGGGAGCATCTCTGATTCAACTTCCTGTTCCTCTTCTCTGCAGACCATGGGAAAAGGAGCCATGTTCTCTTTGTCTCCTCTCCTCTAGTAAGAGGGGCAATGTCCACGCATGGTCATTGCAGCCTTCAACTAAGTTAGATAGAAGTAGCAGCTTTCTTATCCAGTACATACCTCTATTAATACAGTTAGAATTTTCTTATTTTGAAACTTATTTTGACAGAGTTAAAGCAAGGTAAAAGCTCTCTCAGGTAAAATCACGCTCACACAACATGGAGCGCAAGCAAGCTATACTAAGCGAAACTCTGCTAATTTTCTAAAACCAATGGGTCTACTAGCCATCAGAGCCATCAGTGAGAACAGGATGCTAGACTAGGTGGGCCAATGATTGGCCTGATCCACCACAGGGCTCTTCTTACATTGCACTGCAACTCCCATCAGGCCCAGCCAGAATGGCCAACGATCAGGGATGATGGGAGTTGTAGTCCAGCAACATCTGGAGGGCCACAATTCCCCCACTTCTGGGATAAAGTAATTCACCACTCTGCACATCCGGCTACAGACCAAGAGCTACTGCTTAAGGGGCAAGAGCGCAGCATGAATCAGAGAAACTGCTCTGCTCCTATGTCACTATGGCGACCTCCTTGACGGTTTTTAAGATATATCTGAGAGAGCAAGAGAGCGAGCAGCTGAGGTTTTCCACCCACCAGCAATTTCAGTGGAGCAGAGGTGATGCGTGCCCTGACTTGCATTGGTGATTACTGGAGGGAAGCAGGAACGGAGCTGCTTGTGTGTTTCGAGAGCTGCGAGACATGCCTCATTTGCTGAGATTGTACAAAACAGCAGAATGCAATCACAGCTAAGATCTCCCCCGGCACAGGTGCTGATCGCTGGAGGGATATTAAATGGAGAGCATGATTGCAAGTCACCTCACACAGGCAACCTGTTTCAGCTGTTAGCAATACCTCCTGGCATCCTTGGACCAAGTTTGAGATTGTTGTTTGAGTTCCCTCCTGGCTGCTGTAGTTGAAGCACCCCCCCGCATCCCATCAAAAATAAAAGGATACAAGGGGGGGTTGCAGTATATCCTCACCCCCAACACAGGTGTGGGGAACCTTTGACCTTCCAGATATTGCTGAACTACAACTCTCGGGCTGGTGGGATTTGTAGTTCAGCAACATGTGGAAGGCCAAAGTTCCCCACACCTACCCTAACAGGAGCATTCCTGATCAATATGCCTGGTGGCTGTGCCTTCCTCCAGGATACTTAACTTTTAGAGACTCAAGCAGGACAAATTCTTTTCTTTTTGCACTGACACTCAACATTCCATAGTTGCTGGTGACTACTGAGCATGCTCAATTTTCAGTGGGCTTTTTTGGGCGGGGGAGGTTGGCGGGTTTCCCATCTTTGAGTTGCTTTCTTAGAATTTTTTTTTTTTTTACTTCTGTAAATCTGGGTTCCTCAACCATGCTGATACCACCCTCTTGTGGCTCTGTTTTTGCCTGTTTCCATATCCGTTGGCATGGAGGTCCTGAGATCACTCTTAGAGAAAGGGATGTGGTCCCTGACAGTATTGCTGCTTAACTATCAAAGGCAAACACTGAAATGTATGAATGGAGCTGGAGGAGGAAGAGGATTATTTCTCTTATTAAATGAAGTGTGCTGTTGTTCACATGTGCATAGTGACTGGAAGCACTTAGTTGGTCAAAGGGCATTAGAAGGAAACTGGCTTTAGCCTAGGACCTCTGTCTAAGCCAAGGGTGGGGAACCTTTTCTGGCCAGAGGGCCAGATCTTCATTTTCCCAACCCCTGCTGGGCCCAAATTGACAAATGGGTGGGGATGCCCACCTGTCAAACATCTGGCAATGTAGTGAGGTCAGGTGATGCTTCCCTTTGAAGCCCTGATTTTCAAGACTTCAAAGCAAACCTGAAGGCACGCTCCAATTTGCTGAAGATGGGTGGCTTCAAGCACCCCACCCTCTGTGTAGAGAAGCACAGAGGGGACTAAAGGTACGGTATGATCAGCCCATCAGCTGAAGGGTGGATGGGAATGTGTCTCCAAATGCCCCCCCCTCCACTCTTTTCCTTCAGACATCTGGTGTTTGAAGGAGGAGGGCAGTTGATGAGCCAATTGGAGGACTTCTGCAGAAGCCCGCCCTTACCAGCGATGTCAGCTTTTGGGCAGGTGGGTGTGGATTTGGGAAAATGGCCTTGTGGGCCAATTTGGACATCCTTGGGCGGGGAGGGAAATGATTGGCCTAGAGATCAGAGGTTCCCCAATCCTGGTCTATGTTTTCAGGATACACTGGACCAGCCCAAGACATTTTGCTACAAAGTTCAAGATGCCACATCCAGCATTACTATACAGAAGCACACTGGACTGACAGCTGAAACGGGTTTCAATGCTGGCAATGGCATAGTGTTTGGCACTCCGTCTGATGGCACCAGGTTAGTTATGAGGGTGCAGGATAGGCTATATAGCACCCACATCTCTGTCCTCCAAGAGAAAGGTCCAGCCAAGGTGATCAGGATGAACAGCCAGAGAGGTGCTGCTGCTGTCTCTACCCTCCGGATCTGCTGCCATCAGCCCACTCCCATGGCTCCTTTCTCAAGGGTGAAATATTGTTCTGTCTGCTATGTGTGTCTTGTTTTCCATCAAGAGCTGGGCACCGGCTTCTTATTTTCCATTCTGTAAGTGTCAGCAGTTCAGGGTCCTTCATTTCTGAAGGGTCACAGCTGATGATTTCTGCCGCTCTCAGATGTTTTATCACTGACTCAAAAGAGCATAGCCTCACATCTGAAGCACATCTATCAACCCATTAAGTGAACATGGTCCAAAAAGCCATTGAGACGCAAACTCTGTTCATGAGTTACTTGGTTATATCAGTGGATGAATCTGTCAGTTCCTGTTTCTCTGTTTCTCATTTTTCCACTCTTAAGTTCAGTTGTCCATGTTTCTGAACTTATATATACTTGAAAGCCCTCCTCAGCATTTTAGAGTCTTAGACTCCTTACTTTTTTGGGAGCAGGATTCCAGCAGTGTCCCAATGTCTCTAGCATCCTATGAGCCAATCTGCACGAAAGAGGAGTGTGTTAGCCACTGAGAAGTGTCTTCTAACATGTTTCCTTGTCCTTTTCTGCTGATTGGAGCCAATCAAAGTGAAAGGAGATGAGTAAGACTCTTCTCAGAAACCAACACACTCCCCTTCCATCCTGGGACATCTGTTGTTGTGGGAGAAGGCGCATATGAGAAGGACTGAGGAGTGTGGAGGTGGTGATGGAGAGCAAGTGAGTGGTGGAGGAGGGTGGACGTGATGGGGAATTTAGGGGTCCAATGGACCAGGGGTCCTGAAGAAATTGAGGACACAGTCTTGCAGCAAAAATGTAGGCCTTTATTTAGTAAGGAAACGTACAGGAAGTCAGTTTCCCATGATGTTTGATGGCGCTCTGCCACATGGCACTGATGTCTACATTTTTATACCCTCCAAGACAAAGAAATTAGCATCTTCCAATCCAAAAGTTACACATAAGTATTACCTAGACATTATGCTGCTTACATTAAAATGTAGCCAACCAGATAATAGTCAGAAATTCTAGTACCAACCCATCCCTTCTATGACCTAATACATTCGAAAGCTGACCCTTCCTGACCCTTCGGAGACACTGAGGCTGCTGTACTAGGATCTTACTCCTTTTATCTTATCTCCTGGCCTTGCTGTCCCAGCATACTGAACATTCCAAGGAAGGACCCCAAAGAAACAGCATCAAGCAGGAAAAAAAAACAGATTTTTAGCTTTTATTTACCTATTAATATATTATAACCTCATTATTCCTAAAGAATATATAGTTTATAATAAAAATTCCATATCAGATGCAGAGGAGGAGGGTGAACACAGCCAGGATGACTGCAGATGAGGGAAAGTGGAAAAAGTGGAAGGGAGGGGAGAACTTGGGCTGAAGGGGAGACTCTCACTCTCTGTATGCTACATGTCCTTCTGTTTGTTTGTTTACAAGGATCTCATTCTCAACCCAGTAGCAAAAAAAGTGAGGAGGGTAAAGATGTGTAGTTTTGTTTTAGCCCACAGCCAGGAGGAGAAGGAAAAGAGAAAAAATGCATTCTTGGGGTGGGGTGGGAGAGAGAGAGAGAGAGTGTGTGTGTTGCATCCAACACCAGAGATTAGGATTAGGAACTTCCATGCTTAATTTTCCTCCCAAAACACATAAGCTCTGCTCAAACACAGTTACTCTGAACCTCAAGATGGCAGCCAAGAAAGGAAACTCAGCAAAGGAAGTGGCTTACCTTACAGCATGATGATGATGAAAAACTGGCTGAATGAACTGAAACCTCTTTTTTTTCTAACATACTAGGTATGTGTGGAAGGAGGACAGGGTGGAAAGATCCCTTCCTGCCTTCTAGAAGGTGGCAAAATTCAAAAAGTTACAAATTCCTATGCAAAATGACTGTTTAGAAAGTGTGAATTCCTTCATTTAGAAAAAAACACACCAGGCTTTGTCTTAACCTAGCAGCATATAAGCCCCTAGACTGGAGAAAGACAGTGCAAGGATTTCTGCTTGTGCAATGGAATGTTCTCCCCATCTCCTCCCCCTGTGAGTCCCCTAAATCTGTTCTAAGTGTTCCCTCAATACTCTGGAGCGGATTTGGGGAGAGCATAAGGTACAAATGGAGGAAGAAGAGGGGGGAAAGTCCCATTGCCCAAGCAGAAATCCTTGAGCTGATGGGACCCATTAGTTGAATAGCACCCTATGTTTCTATGGTGGAGAAATTGGAGGACAGGTTTTATCGCAGCACTCTTTTCACAGCCCTAGGTGGAGATTCCAGGGATTAAACCTTTGGCATGCAAAGGTTCTCTGCTACTGAGCTACAACCACCTTTATTCCCCCCCCCCACATTTTGATCAGTTTCACCTCCATTGAGGTTCCAGCAGCAATCCTTGTGTAAAGCTGACCTTAATTAGCTCTCAAGAAATCTTTGAGATACAGCTTGTTTTAGCTCAGCTACATATGACTTGGCCATTGTTTCAGGAAACCTTGCTGCAAAAGGGAAACTAAACAGAAGGGAAGTCAAGATATCAGACGGCAAAGCTGGAGCGTTGAGATCAAATCCTCTGAGCAGGGTTCAAAACGCAGGAAGTTGGCAGGTGAAGAAATCAGATTGGCAGTGCTGACCAACCGGGAATGATGAAAATGGATGGTATGTGTTAATTCAGCAAGATGACTACCATTGACAGATGGTTCCTTTAGTCAATCTTAATCTTTCATCCACACCATTTATTAATGAGGCTGCCAGATGGGATGCTCCCATAACTTTGCTCTCTTGCCCAGGAGAGCAACCTGCTTCTCTTTCTCTCTCTTGTGAATGAGGCGAAGGCCCACCTCTGAGCTGCTCATACAGAGGGGCACATCAAACTTTTGGATTCCAATATAGGTGTGTGATTTACTGAGTGTGTAACAGGGGTGTGCACGTGCGCCAGTGCTTGCCTTGTGTGTATATATTTGCTCTTTTTTAAATTAAAAAAACCCAATCTGTTTTTGAGTTGCTCTGTCCTCTGTCTGCTTCCAAATGTGATTTCAGTTCAGCACTGCTCTGTATTAAATGAAGGCCTGTGTTCCCTATTCACTCTTATGGGGAATAAAAAAATGCTATCACTTTTTTCCCATTGGGGCAGAAGCAGAATCTGAAGGCACAGAAGCCCCTCTAGAGGGGAGTTTTTTTCTAACCCTGTTGATCTATCTATATTCTAAATGACTATTCCCTAGATCAGTTGGTCATGGAACCGACCAGAGGGAGGGCAACCCTGGACTTAATCCTCAGTGGGGACCGGGACCTGGTGCAAGATGTAAGTGTTGTTGAACCGATTGGGAGCAGTGACCACAGTGCTATTAAATTAAACATACATGTAACTGGCCAATTGCCAAGAAAATCCAACACGGTCACATTTGACTTCAAAAGAGGAAACTTCACAAAAATGAGGGGATTGGTAAAAAGAAAGCTGAAAAACAAAGTCCAGAGGGTCACATCACTCGAAAATGCTTGGAAGTTGTTTAAAAACACTATATTAGAAGCTCAACTGGAGTGCATACCGCAGATCAGAAAAGGTACCGCCAGGGCCAAGAAGATGCCAGCATGGTTAACGAGCAAAGTCAAGGAAGCTCTTAGAGGCAAAAAGTCTTCCTTCAGAAAATGGAAGTCTTGTCCGAATGAAGAAAATAAAAAAGAACACAAACTCTGGCAAAAGAAATGCAAGAAGACAATAAGGGATGCTAAAAAAGAATTTGAGGAGCACATTGCTAAGAACATAAAAACCAACAACAAAAAATTCTATAAATACATTCAAAGCAGGAGACCATCTAGGGAGACAATTGGACCCTTATATGATAAGGGAGTCAAAGGTGTACTAAAGAACGATAAGGAGATTGCAGAGAAGCTAAATGAATTCTTTGCATCTGTCTTCACAGTGGAAGATATAGGGCAGATCCCTGAACCTGAACTAACGTTTGCAGAAAGGGATTCTGAGGAACTAAGACAAATAGTGGTAACGAGAGAGGAAGTTCTAAGCTTAATGGACAATATAAAAACTGACAAATCACCGGGCCTGGATGGCATCTACCCGAGAGTTCTCAAAGAACTCAAATGTGAAATTGCTGATCTGCTAACTAAAATATGTAACTTGTCCCCCGGGTCCTCCTCCGTGCCTGAGGACTGGAAAGTGGCAAATGTAACGCCAATCTTCAAAAAGGGATCCAGAGGGGATCCCGGAAATTACAGGCCAGTTAGCTTAACTTCTGTCCCTGGAAAACTGGTAGAAAGTATTATTAAAGCTAGATTAACTAAGCACATAGAAGAACAAGCCTTGCTGAAGCAGAGCCAGCATGGCTTCTGCAAGGGAAAGTCCTGTCTCAGTAACCTATTAGAATTCTTTGAGAGTGTCAACAAGCATATAGATAGAGGTGATCCAGTGGACATAGTGTACTTAGACTTTCAAAAAGCGTTTGACAAGGTACCTCACCAAAGACTTCTGAGGAAGCTTAGCAGTCATGGAATAAGAGGAGAGGTCCTCTTGTGGATAAGGAATTGGTTAAGAAGCAGAAAGCAGAGAGTAGGAATAAACGGACAGTTCTCCCAATGGAGGGCTGTAGAAAGTGGAGTCCCTCAAGGATCGGTATTGGGACCTGTACTTTTCAACTTGTTCATAAATGACCTAGAATTAGGAGTGAGCAGTGAAGTGGCCAAGTTTGCTGATGACACTAAATTGTTCAGGGTTGTTAAAACAAAAAGGGATTGCGAAGAGCTCCAAAAAGACCTCTCCAAACTGAGTGAATGGGTGGAAAAATGGCAAATGCAATTCAATATAAACAAGGGTAAAATTATGCATATTGGAGCAAAAAATCTGAATTTCACATATACGCTCATGGGGTCTGAACTGGCGGTGACCGACCAGGAGAGAGACCTCGGGGTTGTAGTGGACAGCACGATGAAAATGTTGACCCAGTGTGCGGCAGCTGTGAAAAAGGCAAATTCCATGCTAGCGATAATTAGGAAAGGTATTGAAAATAAAACAGCCGATATCATAATGCCATTGTATAAATCTATGGTGCGGCCGCATTTGGAATACTGTGTACAGTTCTGGTCGCCTCATCTCAAAAAGGATATTATAGAGTTGGAAAAGGTTCAGAAGAGGGCAACCAGAATGATCAAGGGGATGGAGCGACTCCCTTACGAGGAAAGGTTGCAGCATTTGGGGCTTTTTAGTTTAGAGAAAAGGCGGGTCAGAGGAGACATGATAGAAGTGTGTAAAATTATGCATGGCATTGAGAAAGTGGATAGAGAAAAGTTCTTCTCCCTCTCTCATAATACTAGAACTCGTGGACATTCAAAGAAGCTGAATGTTGGAAGATTCAGGACAGACAAAAGGAAGTACTTCTTTACTCAGCGCATAGTTAAACTATGGAATTTGCTCCCACAAGCTGCAGTAATGGCCACCAGCTTGGATGGCTTTAAAAGAAGATTAGACAAATTCATGGAGGACAGGGCTATCAATGGCTACTAGCCGTGATGGCTGTGCTCTGCCACCCTAGTCAGAGGCAGCATGCTTCTGAAAACCAGTTGCCGGAAGCCTCAGGAGGGGAGAGTGTTCTTGCACTGGGGTCCTGCTTGTGTGCTTCCCCCAGGCACCTGGTTGCCCACTGTGAGAACAGGATGCTGGACTAGATGGGCCACTGGCCTGATCCAGCAGGCTCTTCTTATGTTCTTATGTTCTTATCTGCCCCATGGCCTCAATGGAGGGTCAATCCATCCTGTCCCAAAGATGAGACTGTCCACCCTGCCCCAGATCATCCCGAAATTTATTTGGGGGCAGGGTAAAATAGGAGACATAGAGTCTCCTTCTCCTTCCCCCTCCTGAGAATAGGCGCAATGGTGCAACCAACACCATGCAAGAACCGCTTCGCACCTGGTGCAGGGCATATTTGTGGGGCAGCTCTTAGCTCCTGAGGAAGGAAATATATTCTCTGAAACGTGTAGAGGCTGTGATAAATTATCTACATAGCATCAGAACTTGTCTTCTTTTGTTTTACTACGGCGTGGTGTTTCCCCCTCCCCTTTGTTCCTGGCCATGCCCTTCACTGGCCTCGTTCCACACCGTCTCTGAGTGTTTTTGTCTGGCTGGAGTGTGCCCTTGAATTGCAATTATAGCTCTTGGTTGCCTGGATGGAGAGAAAAGTGTGTGTGCGTGTGCGTGCGTGCATGCGCGAGCTAAGGATGGACAGATCTGTCAGTTTTGGTTCTCTCATTTTCTCATTTCTCCAATGTTAAATTCAGTTCTCCACATTTCTGCAGCAATCTGCACATTTTTTAAAAAAATATCCTCATGAAAATTCTCCACCATTTTAGTGCAAATTTCTCAAAATAAAAGCATTTTTGTAGGCAGTAGGTACACATTTTTTGCAAGCCATTTCTCATCCTATCATGCCTTTTAGCATGTTATTTTCACTGATGTATTCATTTTTATGCACACTTCCCCTCATGTATGCATTTTTGTAAATATCTTTTAGTTGGCGAACTGCATCCCAAATGCGAATTTCAAAGGATAGCTGTGTTTCAGTTCTCATATTGTTTTGGAAAGCGTGAATTTCATAAATTCTACTTGAAATGCAAACTGAATCGAAATTCTCACCCATCCCTAGCGCGTACACGCATGCATGGTTTGTGTGTATAGGAAGTTCTGACTTTTGCATGGCTGGAATTTGCCCCACCATATAAAGGGCAGAACCAAATCTGTTGCTCTGCCTGCTTTGGCCTCTGGCCACATCCAGCACTGCCCTCTGAAGCAGCCTTTCCCAACCAGTGTGCCTCCAGATGTTGTTGGACCACAACTCCCATCAGCCTCAGCCACCATTGCCAATGGTCAGGAAAGATGGGGGTTGTGGTCCAACAACATCTGGAGGCACACTGGTTGGGAAAGGCTGCAAGGTTGCCCACTAGGGAATGTGGCCCTCAGGCTTAGAAAGATTCCCCATCCTTGCTTTAAAGCATCAGTCTTTAACCGGTAGTTCAGAACCCACCACTAGGTCACAGCTTAATCTCAGGTGGGTCACAACAGCCGTGCTGCTGCCATACAGTTATGTGGTACAAAGACACAAACAAATGAGTCCCCAAATGCATGTTTGGGTTAAAAGTGGGTCTGGGTGTAAAAAAGGTTGAAGATTGCTGCTTAAGTCTTTCCCAAGCTGATAAAATTGAGAGTTTGAAGCTGAGGACCATTGTGGAGGTTGGGATTTGAGTATGGAGGCCCAAATCCAAGTGCTTAGTTGCAAAGCTTACTTGGTGACCTCTTGTGCTAGATTTTCTCTCTCAGCCCAACCTACTTCACAAAATGGTGGTGAAGAGGATATGATGGTGGCAATAGAAAAGCCATGTATTTATTATTTATTTACTATTTGATTTATGCCTGGCCCTTCCTCCCAGCAGGAGCCCAGGGTGGCAAACAAAAGCACTAAAAACACTTTAAAACATCATGAAAACAGACTTAAAAATACATTAAAACAAAACATATTTAAAAACATTTAAAAAGAAAAAGAAAAAAAGCTTTGAAGGCATCTTTAAAAAAAAAGGTTAAAAACATATTAAAAAGCAATTCCAACACAGAAAAGACTGGGATAAGGTCTCACCTTGTAAGACTTGTTGAAAGCAGAAGGTGTTTAGTAGGCACTGAAAAGATAACAGAGATGGTGCCTGTTTAATATTTAAGGGTAGGGAATTCCACAGGGTAGGTGCCGCCACACTATGCAATAGTCCTCCCTATGCTCCTGGGAGGAAGAGTATGGCGCAAAAAAAAAAGTAATTAGTTATGTAAGAAGGCAGCAAAAAAGTAAGGAGAGAAGCATCCAAAAACATACCAGCCAAAGAGGGAGGCCCTCAAGGTGCCAAACCAGCAACAGCAGAGAGAGAAAATGAGAATTTTTTATTGCAGCCCAATGCATTTCAGGTGCTGGCACAACCCTTTGTCAAGGGCAACCTGCAAAAGTATATATATAAAGATATATAAATATATAAAATCAATTACATAGTGAATTCCAAAATAAGAAAAGAACTACATACATATATCTGCTCAAAGTAAACAAAATAACACTCTGCATGATGCTGGCCAAATACTCAAATTAATAAGGAAAGGAGAACCAAAATGAAACATCATAAAAAATGAACACTAAAAACCTTTCAAAACTTAAAACTGGTTACACATGAAAGAAAATTTAAGCAGAGCTATTAACTGAGTAGAATAAACCATAACAAAGAAAACAGAAGAAAGAATTAAAATAGATGACTCGGAACACCTTGTGCAAATAACAAGCTGGTATCTCATCAATGTAACAAAAACATTCTTAGGAACAACTGGCTCTTAAGAGAAGAAAGATAAAGAGCACACCCACTCATGTGGATGTAGCCACTTACTGAAAGCAGGATGGCTTCTGAATTCTAAAAGGTATATGATGTTGATTTCAGTGAGAGTAACTATTTCTTAAAGGTTGATGCAAACATCCATAGCTGAAGTATACGGTAAAAAAATGCAACAAAGGCAATGATCTGAAATCATCATTGAAACCAATGGGGGGGGGGATTATAAGCGCATGTGATGGGACTGGCTATAGTAAAGGAGCTATTCCTAGATCTTCATTTAAACCTGTGGGGGATACCAACCTAAGCTGGAGGATCCAAAAAAGTTCCCTTTTCAATGAAATATCATTATTGGCACACTGTACTTTTTCTTTGACCTAGAAAACCAAATTGCTGGGAGCATGTCTCTGCATCTGAAAATGGGTCACAACGGAGAGCCCACTCTGTTGTTATGAATATTGCTGAGGTGCTCACCAATGTGTTTTTTTTAAGAGGTCTCTTCGTTTGTCCTATGTACAGTTTTTTACAGGGACACTCAATTGCATAAACCACAGAGGCACTGCTAAATGTGGGAAAATGGCATAAAAAGTTGTCCAAAGGATTGGAGAAAGAGAAACACTTACTTGCAGGTGCATGTGAAAAAAGTACAGTACCTGCATGAACAGAGGCTCCTCTTAAAATGGACTGAGAGGAACCCGAGGGAAGACTGGTGTTGCTATGAACAAGCCAATCCCTCAGGTTCTTCATCCATTTAAAAGAAAATAGGGCTTGCTTTCTACACTCTGGAATGTCATCCAAAAGGTGCTAATATTTTCTGATAGTCTTGCACACATTTCTGTTGACTTGATCATATGGTAAGCAGCACACCAATCTCTCTTCTACAGGATGGGATTTGGGGGTCAGTAGGTCTAATCTATTTTTCTTGGCAGCCTTCTCCCTCCCCTTTTCCTATGCTGATGCAGGATAACCTCTGTTACACAATTGCATAGACAAAATGGTATCCTCATGATGAAAATCCCTGGCTGAGGTACAATTGCATTTGATCTGCAGAAATTAGCCATACTGTAAATTATACCTAATGTACTGTGGGTGATGCCTGTTAAATCTGAGACAGGAATTCCTGTCAGTGGGATTTTTATATAAAGATGTACACAAATGATTGCTTTGTTTGAAAACTTCAACATCTAAAAAATGGATGGATGATCTACCAGATTGAATCAGAAATTGGATGTGACTATTACGAGAATTAATCCATGCAAAAAAAGGTTTAATGAGGCTTCCGACCGTCTCCAAATGAAAAAGATATCGTCAATGTAGCGCCACCAAACCAAACTCTGCAAAGCAAATGGATTCTCAGAGCCATGTATATTATCTTGTTCGAAACCATCTATGAAAAGATTGGCAACCTCAGGGGCCATGGAGCACCCCATGGCTACCCCTTTGTTTGCCAATAGAAACAATTATTGAACTTAAAATGATTCTTACACAAGACCACTTCAGCCAAAGCTGAGATGAAATGTGTGGGTGGCTCTACAGAGGTGCATCTATCTAATGTGTTTTCAATGGTGAATAATGCCATATCTTGGGGAATGCTGGTATACAGTGGTGTGACATCCATGGTGACTAATAAGTCATCTTTCTCTACTGTAACAGAGCCCAAGGTTTCAAAAATAATCCATGTATTGGGAAAGAAGTTCAAGGATGGAATCATTGCCACGCACTATAGGACATCTAGGTGGCAGTCGGACATTCTTGTGGATTTTGGGTAAAACATAAAACAAGGGGATCCTGGGGTGTGCTTCTAGTGATTAAATATAGCCCAAGGCCAACCCTTCTTCTAACAAAACCTTCATCTCTGAAGCTATGTCAAAAGTGGGTTCCTGGGAACAGCGTTCATAACATGAATGGCCTGAAAGCTGTGGTATGACTTACACATCATAATCTTCTCTGTTTTGTATTACAAGTGCACCTCCTTTATCGGCTTCTTTAGTGATGCTAGAAACATCTCCTGCCAGATTACGAAGTGCAGCTCATTCAGAATGAGTCAAATTCGACCAAGTGCATGCACTAGTTAATTCAGACTTCTCTTACTCCAGTAAAACCTTACACTCAAATAAATGTATGCCCAGATCCACAGGACCAGCAGGCATAAAGCGAGAAGGTGGATGAAAAGGAGTGTCAGCATTATTAAACTTTGAGGCTGTGCCTCTGAAGAAATGATGTAATCTAATGTTCCTGAAGAACTGGAATAAATCAAGACGAGTCTGGACGATATTGTGCCATGGAGTCAGGACAAAAGAAATACTCTTTTTCAAAAGGGCATATTCCTGATTTGTGAGTATCCTATCAGACTCCTATCAGAGTATCCTTGTGGCATCATGTTCCATTCTGGCTGCATTCATTGCATGCTGCTCTGTTTCCATTCTGCTGCAGTTCATTTTCCACCAAAACCAGTGTTATTCATTTCGCTGTTCACTGTGGCCAAATTACATAATTAGATAATTTATGTAATTACATTGTCATTACATTATTCCAAGAGCCAGTGTGGTGTAGTGGTGAAGTTCTGGACTATGACCTGGGAGACCAGGATTCAAATCCCCACACAGCCATGAAGCTCACTGGGTGACCTTGGGCCAGTCACTGCCTCTCAGCCTCAGAGGGAGGCAATGGTAAACCACCCCTGAATACCGCTTACCATGAAAACCCTATTCATAGGGTCGCCCATAAGTTGGGATCAGGAAAGGGCTTTTTCAATTGTGGCCCCCACCCTATGGAACTCCCTTCCAAATGATCTCCACCAGGCCCCCTCTACAATGAGTCTCTGCCGGGCCGTGAAGACCTGGCTCTTCAGGCAGGCCTTTGGGGTGGGCTAGATTTTAACATCATTGCTTTTAGATTTTAATGTTATTGTATTGATGTGTCATTTTGTGCTATTTTGCTTATTTTGTATGTCGCCCAGAGTGACTGGTTAGCCAGTCAGATGGGTGACTAAGAAATCCAATAAATAATAAATAATAATAAAGTCCATTTCCATTTTACATTATTCCACCCCGTTCATATCCATGCAAAGGAAACACAATGCAAATGTGGAGGAGGGGAGACATAATCAGTTACGCATCATTTGCAGACTGAAAGAAACAACAGTGAATACAGATTTTATTAGCTGAATTGATTTCCGTTCCAGGCATAGGAGAAATAAGTGAACATCAGCAATTTCTGCTCCCATTTCCATTGGAATTTTCTGACATCCCTAAACGTAATGAATCAATACATGAAAGCTACACAAGACTGGGCTCTTTATGTCTCACAATTGCCACCTAGCATTGAGTGCTCATTCAAGCCATGCAGCATAATCCCAACCTCTGACAGGCCAGTGAAGTTGGGCTGCATCAGCTCATCTGGGAGGGCACGATATTGGCGTTCCCCTCCTGGATGCATGTGGCCATCACAAATGCATGGTGAAAGAGAGAGGTCTGAAAGGGTCAGATGGTTTCACGTGTTGCACTTCCCAACTCAGACCCCTAGTGACTCTAGCTGCATAACTTTGGAAGGAAAGCAGGACATCTACTCACCATGTTGCAATTCTGAAAAAACCACCACCACCAAACCTTCCCATTGGAAAAGGGAACCCAGTATGGCTGTGCAAGACTCCGAACCTTGTGAGTTTGCTATGCTAATGCTTTGCTTATAGCAGGGAGAGGGAACCTGGGCCCTTCCATATGTTGTTGGGCTACAGTTCCTATCACCCCTGACTAGTCACCATGCTGGCTGGGGTTGATGGGAATTGGAATTTAACAACAGCTGGGAAAGGCTGCTCTAGCCAATTTATCACACTGGCCCTCTTATTGATGCTCCATTAGCATTTCTTCACATATAGCTGTGGGATCAGTCTCTGGGATGGCTGATCCAGCTAAATCCCTGTTTAAAAATAGAGATGGGAGAAGAATTCATCAGGTTTGCATTTTAATGCAGAGCTTGTTGCTTTTAAAAATAAATATAGAAACAGAATATACTGAAAGAAAGCAGACACTTAAAGCAGGAAACACAATCCCTAATCCTGCACCTGGTTTCTGATGATAACAAGGATGCCACTCCAGATAACTGGTGCAAAATTAACCAGACTAGGTGTCAACTGAAGCAATGTCCACATCCTCTAGATAGAGTCACAGTTGGCCAAACAGTCTAAGCTGGTAAAAGGCATCCCTAGCCACTGAAGCTACTTAAACCTTCACATTAGGGGGGAAGTGGAGGGGGGAGATTACGTTGTTTGGGTTGCATTTTAATGTGAGCCTTTCTAATTTGCACATCCTCAACCAATACATGAACCAAAATGCTGTTCTTCTTTGAAATTTGCACTTCTCCAAATTTTGTGATGCAGTTCTCCAACCAAAAACTGCATCCAAAAAGTATATTAGGGAAAGCTGCTCCAAGAAATGCTTATATTAGTGGAAATAATGTAAATAAATGCATTAGGTGGTATTCAACGCTAGTCCTACTTGGAGTAGACCCATTGAATTAACCGACATGGCTCACTTAGGTTCATTCATTTCATTGGGTCTGCTCTGAGCGGGACTCAGCTGAATACAACCTATTGTATCAGAGGAAATTGCTTGCAACGAAGTGTATGTTAGGCAAAAATGCATACAAGAATTCACACAGATATTTTTTTAAAAAAAATCACAAACTGAGATTGGCAGAATGAATCCCTTTGATTTCCAGAGTTAAAACCTGGGCCTTCAGCAGCACTGCACAGTTTGTGTATATGTGACCCATACACCCCTCTTACTCCTTAGACAGCTGCTGCTGTTGAGTGCAAACTGACCCAGAGCAGCCAGTTATGCTAAGCTTTTGCTGGGTAAGCAATTATCCAGGAAACAAACACTAATTAATTAAACACCCTCTGTAACAGACTTGTCTTCTGTCAGGCAAATAATTAACAGGCATGGACCATTTGGTGAGCGGAGCTGAGAACTGAGGTCATCCTTCAAAGGCGCAAATAACAAATATACCTACTGGCTCCACGAGACACCAGCTGCAGCCTTTTTTCATTTCCTTTTTTTATGGGGGAGGGCTATGATCCGCAATTGACATATTGTGACTCTAGTGGAACCTTTCCCAACTCGTGGGCCACCAGATGTTGCTGGACCACAATTCCCATCTTTCCTGACCATTGGCAATGCTGGCTGAGGCTGATGGGAGTTGTGGTCCAACAACACCTGGTGGCGCACTAGTTGGGAAAGTCTGCTGTAGTGGCAAATGACTCCATTATCACAGAAAAGCAAAGACATAAAGTGGAGCACTGGGAAATGACCATTTTCTCTCTCTCTCAGGTGATGTTGAGAGAGTGCTGAGGGCACCAGTCACAAAATAGCTGCCATGGGTGGGGCATAGCGTAACACAAAGTGGCTGCCATGGGATATAGCATAACAAAAAATTAGACAGAATGCAGTTGCTGTTTCTCTATCCTCACCCCAATACCCAGACAACCTCGTGTTTACCAAGTCAGCTATGTGCTACTGGTCCTGAATATGGCGATATAGCTGTTTAAGGCCCAAGAACCCTGTTTTCCCCAATGCTGCCAATCTTTAACCAAAGCCTAGGCTGCCATCATATGCCACTATACTCACTCATTGGCTAAAAACACTGACAGGCTAGAGCAGCCAGACCTGTTCATTTCACAGAAATTGCTTAGAAAGGTACATGCACATTTTGCTCCAAAACCTTCTTTCTAGGAGGACCAGATAATTACTTTTTTTAAAAAAATTAAAGCTTAGTTTGGGGGCCCTGCCGGAGGCCCAAAGCCTAGAGGTGACTGCCGCTCAGGAGACACACCATCTGGCCTTGGACACTGTGGCTTACCCATCTGGTTGTGGAACATTGAGCAATGAGTGGTGGTTGCAAGGCAGACCAGTTTTGGCAATGCACAGAGGTCTGGGTTTCTAAGAATCCAACAAAAGCCCTGATGGATCAGATCCTTTTTCCTGGCATCCCTCACTCTTATATGATAGTATCCAATGTCAGTCCTATTGAAATTAATGAACCTGACTAACTTAGATTCATGCATGCCAATAGGTTGTGTTCAACTAAATCCTACTCAGAGTAGACCCACTGAAATTAGTGAACTCAAGTTAGTCATGCCTTTTCATTTCATTGGGTCTACTCTGAATAGGACTAGCACTGAATACCACTCATAAGAGGAAAGAAGCACGTGTGAATACGTGTAGAGACTAGCCTACTGTACAAAGGCAGTATTTGCATTTATTGCTCTGCCCACTGTTCCTCTGGTCCTTCCCACCACTGGAATGCGGCCCCGGAAGGTTGCTCTGATGAGAATGTGGCCTTTAGACTGGAAAAGCTTCCCTGTCCCTGAAGTCTTAGATGGTCCTCTGTGAAGGAGAGCACATAGGCAGTGCTCCTCCGAAGCACTCTAGTTGTTAGCCTGTGTTCTCAAGGAGTTATCTGCCTAGTTCTGTTTCAAAAATTACATTTAAAAACTTTTTTTTAAAAAAATCAAACACGTTCTTTTTTCTTTTTTTAATCTGATCCCATCTGAATTGGGCAGGATTTATTTCCACAATGCTGTCCTGCATTTCGATGTTGCTTTGTTATTTGAGCATTTATTGCCACTGTAATGTCCTCGTTCACTCCCCACGACTAGGAAGGAGCTGGAAATGAAGGTTCAGATTGTGGCATCAGCTCCGCTTATTTGTACACGAAAGAGGCGGCAGCAGAAGCACGTTTCCTTCAGTGCCAATTTGGGCCTGACAGTTGGACTCGGGGACTGAGAGAAGTGCTGGTGCAGTCAACATGGCATGATTATGTCCTCGAGGGTTCATCTCAGCGATTCATTGCTTTTGATCAGGAAACAATCCACCAAGTCCTCCTGATGCCTGCTCCGAGGAGAATGGAGGGGGGGGAATTATGACCAGTTCTGAGTAAAGTGTTTTGCTTTGCTCCCTGGTTCTCCAGGAACCAAATGAAATGCAAACAAGCAAAAAGACAATTGCAGCCTTTCTCCAGAGCAGAGAAATCATCCTAATGGCTGCAAAGCCCCCTTGTACAAAAGCCAAGCACTAAAGCCCATTAGGGACCAGGGAAGCTCTCTTTAACCTTGCCTTTTTGCCTTTGATTGGAAGTAATGATTTATACAGCAGGGCTTTCAAGCGCTGTGCAAAACGGCGAGCTGTGCACAGAGCTCTTCTTGTAAACATAGCAACAGTCACTAGGTCTAACAGCCTTCTTTTCCAGGTGAAGCGATTACAGCAGCACATATGCATTTACTGCACTGGACCTTCTCTTGTCTGTAAACTTAGTTAGTCAGCCAATCGATAGATGTGACTTATTTTGGTTAGGGTTGTTTACTGTCTGTTGATCTCCTTATTCAACAAATAAAACAATGTTTGGGCATTTAATAAAGCATTTTTTTCTCAATTGCAAACAACTCTAAGGAGACTTATATCAAAATGTTCAATCAGCGACATGTAGGGATGGGCAAATATATCAATTTTGGTTTCAGTGTCTCATTTTCCCCTCAACCTTCAGTTCAGTTCTCTTTATTCATCAGTTTATTTTTTTTATTTTTTTAAAATCCCCATGAAAATTCGTTGTCATATTGTTGTGAATTCCTCCTAATCTACACATTTACATGTAATTTCCTCTAATATACACATTTTAGCAATTCCATTTCTCCTAAAATCATGCATTTTTGCATGTCATTTGCACTAATACATGCATTTTAACAGACACCTTACCCCAGTATATGCATTTTTGCACAAAGTACTTGGCTGGAAAATGGCGCTGCAATATTTGGAGAAGGGCAAATTTCAAAGGATGGAGGTGTTTCCGTTCTTCTTTTGTTCCTGAAAATGCAAATTAGGTAGGTTCTGATTTTTTCATTGTATTTTTATTGCTTCCTTTATTTCCTAGATTGTATTTTATCATATTACAGTTTGCATTCCATAGAATTCAAACTGTAATACAATAAAATGCAATATAAACATAAAAGAAGCAATAAAAATGCAATTAAAAATCAGTATGAGTATTTAATTGTCAGACAATTCTATTATATTGTGCAGACGGAAGGTTTGGACCATAGCTTTAATGGAGAAGCTGGCAAAAAGGATGTACTTGGTGGTGAAAGAGACGCAGGTGATTTTCTTGGAATTTGGTACCCCTTTATTGACTTTGCAAGTGATAATGCTGGAAAATGGCAACCACCATCAATACATGTCAATCTGTGCAGTGGCATTTTTTAGTAACTTTGTCAAATTGCTTCAGGGAGAGGCATTGTTCTGTTCATAGGCTTGTTTCTCGGATGTCCAAGATATCTTTGTGATTAAACATTTAAAAAAGAAAAGAAAGATGAGTATTTAATGTGGACATGCAGTGGACCACCTGGACTGGGTGTGAATAAGAAAGGAGGCAAGTGAGGGCTGGCTGAAGGCAGACTGAAGTGGGTGGAGCAATGCTCCTTTTGCCCTAATGGATGAGCTCTCACTGCAGAAAAGGGATGTCTGGGAGCTCAACTGTGGCTCCGACAAAGCCCGAGAGCAGGCCTAGCCAAGCTGGCTAGCATGGAATTCCCAGCTGGCTTCCTTTTCTTCTTTGCTGACTTATTTTATGGGCTCTGAATTGTATCAGCAGTTTCAGTCTTGTCCCCTCTGTATTCTGGACCTCATTAGGGAAGAAGACATTAAAATGCATGCTCTGTTTAAGACCCCCAGCAGCAAGAAGTTGGGGGGAGGGAGAGAAGGCCTTTGTTGGAAAAGCTGAGCGCATCATACCACACGACTGTGCCGCTAAAGTCACCCTTTCTCTAGGCTTGGACATATGAAAGCAGGCCTCACCATGCTTGCTTGGCTGGCTGCAGGTTGATTTACTTCTCACTTAGTTTGATGCAGGTGGCGGTGGGGAACATCACTCAAAGCACCTTCAGTGAATTCCTTTTTGTATTTCTTGGGCATCCAGCTGATTAAAAAAAGGCCTTTGAGCAAGACAGGGATGGAAATGGCAGAGGAAGAGGGTGCACTGTGGCACCTTGGAAGCTCCTTCACAAACAGCCGGCGAAAGTGAGAATAAGATATTATTGTGTGGACCGCTTTGTTTTAAGATCAAGCCCTGTATAAACAGATGGTGGCTGAGTTTGCACATGATGCATGGGCAGTAGCGTAGTGGCAAATTCAGAAGTGCAGGGTCCCTTCCTGTTAGTCACAGCCGCGCACCCCTCCCTATTTTTTCTTTTGCTGCTTGCTTGGGAATGACATCCTTGTTTAAGCCTTTTCTCACAAAAACGGGTGTCCCTAGGAGCTAATCAGCATGACTGACACCTCCTTTCACTCTGATTAGCTCCAATCAGCAGAAAAGAAGAAGGAAGCATGTCAGAAGACTCTTCTCAGTGACTTACAGACTCTTCTATCATGCCGATTGGCTCATAGGATGCTGGAGACAGAGGGACCCTGCTGAGACCCTGCTCCCAAAAAGGTAAGGGGTCTGTGACCCCCTGAGATCCTGGACAACTACACCCCTGTTCACAGGAGACTAGAATTGTTACTCCTCTTACCAGTCTCATCCATTCTTATACTTCAGGATGTAAACTACACCCCTCTTGTCTTTGTTTAAATTGTAAGCTCCATGGAGCAGGGATTTATCTTTTGCTTTGAGCTGTAAAGTGCTACATGTTAGGAATGTAGGAAGCAGCCTTATACTGAGTCAGACCATTGATCCATCTAGCTCAGTATTGTCTACACGGAGTGGCAGTGGCTCTCCAGGGTTTCAGATTGGGGTGTCTCGTGGCCCTACCTGGAGATGCCACGGATTGAACCTAGGACCTTCTGCATGCAAGGCAGACACTCTACCAGTGAGCTATGGCCCTTCCCCCAAAGTATACTGATGGTGCTATATAAATAATAATGTTTTGATGATGCTATGGGGGGGGGAGATTTAGCTCTGCCTGTGCTTTAGGCAGAGGCAGTCAGTTTCCAAAACATGAAATACTGGCTGGGCTCATGTCTGCCTGGAAGCTTTTCTGCCTCATTGCAGAAGCATGGGGATGAATTTAAGCATGAAACTATGAATTCTGTGCATGTTCAGAACCATTACTTTTTTGATTAAAAAAAAGATATGTGCTGGTACATATATCAATAAAGGTAGCATGGGTGCCAGCACAAAATGGCTGGCATGGACAGAAGGAAATAAAAGGTGCTCCATCGGTGACTATAATCACAAAAAGCCTCAGCTCAGGGCTATACTTTCCATTATTATGCACATATTCCAGATGGTTGGGCATCTTCCTATGCCAGATGTAGGGAAACTTTGGCCCTCTAGATGTTGCTGAACTGCAACTCCTGTGAGACCCAGCAAGCATGATTGATGGCCAGGGATGATGGGGGTTGTAGTTCAGCAACATCTGGAAGGCCACAGGTTCCCCGTCCCTGGCCTATGCCATTATAGTATTCCAGGTGATTAGGCATCTTCTGGGGCTTATGCCCTGGCTACCATGGGGCATAGCACAGAAGGAAGCAGAGGAGGCTGGTAGCTCCATGTCAGTGGGTAGTGGGATCTGCTCTGTTTTTTAGCGCAAACTTTCAAGGAGCTATCCAAGGTGCCGAAGTGGATTCCACTGCCCCAGCAACATGGAGCCACCAGACACCACCGGAAGGAGGAGAAGCAACAGCAGCAGCGGTCTCCCCATTTCTCTCTCATCTGCCCCACCACTTTCTCCCTCATCTGCCTTCTTTTGTGCCAGTTACTCTTGCTTTTAAAGAGACAGTCACATTATTCTTAGGCCACAGGTATTGTATTACCTTCCAAGTTTAAAACTCTCAAGAGAGATGTCCGACTCTTTCCTAGCCATTAGCTCCCCATTAAAAAAAAACACCCACCAGCTACTCTGGGTCATTAACATGCAATATGCCTGAGAAAAGGAATAGACAGTAATTTGTACAGACTGGAGAGGAATTTGGAGTTCAGCTGTGAAAGTAGACTGAGCTGATTCACACCTCCTGGACTAATGTGCCGATTGGGCATGGGTCTGCTTTGCAATCCACACTCCAGCAAAAGAGGTTTAAAGATGTTCTTAAAGCTAATCTAAAAAAATGTAACATGAGCATCAAGAACTGGGAAGCTTTGACCCATGAGCATCCCAACTGGAGGTCGGCCATTATCAAAGGTGCTATGGACTTTGAAGAAGCACAAGTACAGGGCTAAAGGGACAAACGAGATAAGTGGAAGGCATGTCAAGCAAATCCTCATCGTGACCATCTTCCATCTGGAAACCTATGTCCTCACTGTGGGAAGCTGTGTGGATCCAGAATTGGCCTCCACAGTCACTTACGGACCCACTGTTAAAGTCCTTACCCTGGAAGACAATCTTACTCGGCCACGAGTGATCGCCAATGAATGAATGAAGTCAGATTCCACAAAGAGAAGCTCCAAGGGCTGATCTTCTTTCTTTCTTTCTTTCTTTCTTTCTTTCTTTCTTTCTTTCTTTCTTTCTTTCTTTCTTTCTTTCTTTCTTTCTTTCTTTCTTTCTTTCTTTCTTTCTTTCACAGGAAGTAGCTGCCTTGCATAGCTAGCATGCAGAGCTCCTCCCATGCAGAGTTAAAAAAGTGTCTGCAGTTTGCCCTGGGAGTGACAGGACACGAAGGCATGCCACCACTTGTGGGGAGATCATATGGAGGTGTGTCCTCATGAGTTCTTGTTTATTCACCATAGACTCTCCCAGAGAGTGGTGAGACGTCATCATGTCCCAGAGATCCCAGGCGGAATTGAGGATATGTTTTCAACCTATGCAACCGAAGCTCTGTGTATTAGCCATTGCACTCAGCTAGTACCTGTACAAAGACAGAAAAATCAGCTGTCAGATTGTTGAATTAACTTAGTAGAGTTAGCGCACAGCTTGGAAGATGGCTGCATGTTGAGTGTTGTATGAGCAGACCTCTCTTTGTTCCAGTCACACAGAGAGTTTTGCCATGGAAAATAAGAAAGCTTTGCTTATTATAGGAAATGCATACTTGGATAGAAAAGAATTCTTTGTTCTAGCTAACTAAGTTGGAGATGCAAGGGAGCCATACTTGCTCTTTTGATCTCAGCAGAGAGAGACAAATCTCTCTCTCTCTGTGTGTGTGTGTGTGTGTGTCAGTCAAAGAAAAGGGAGGAGTCAGGAAGTGAGTTCAGCAACCCTTAGAATATCATTCCATTATCAGAAGGAAGGTCAGTACAAGTATCAAAGGATAGTGAGACAGTTTAGGAAGCTTGGAGGTTCCCCTTTGTATCTACTCTTTGCCCCTGCAAGCAACCAGCAAGCTGAGTTGCATTATTGTTATTGTTTTTATTTATAAGTCACTTTCCTAGCAAAGCAATCCAAAGCGACTTACAACCATAAGATTTAAACCAATTATAACAAACAAACCCATTACAACAACAAGCACAACACAACCTAAAACAGATCAGTATAAATAAAGGCAGGTCTTGCAATACCTGCCACATTAAAAGGCCACTGTTACCTAAAACCCTTCAAATTAAGGGCCAAAAGCCCTGGTAAAGAGGAAGGTTTTTGCCTGGTGCCTAACAATAGATAAAGATGGTGCCAGGTGTGCCTGCATCCCAACACTTCCCACACAGATCACCTTTAAACAATTTTTAAAAATACCCTAGATTTTTCCCTGAAAGATCCGTATAGAAATGAGATGGAACAGACTTATGATGCCTCCAGACTGTTGCTACTTTTGGATGCGATTCATTCACATACTGGTAAATTCAGGCTGTGCAAACAGCGGATTGGATGTTCTTGTGCTCGTCCCCCCCCCAAATCAGACTTTTTGTGATAAGGAAAGTGATGGGGGAAATGCAGTGGGAACTGTGGGGTGACAATTACTAGATGCAATGCTGTATAACCATCCCATAAACAAATCAGAATGAGTACTTAGTAAATACCTGATGTTGCCTAGCCTCCCCAAACAAACCTGTTGTGCAAACAAATCAAGATGAATGCTTAATAAATAGGTTGTCTGGCCTTACATGCGAAAGGGACACAGGCACCAGATTCAAACTGTTATATCCATCCGTAGCCAGCAGCCATGTACAGGTGATGTCAGAAAGGTGGTGGAGGGTGATAAGCTTGCTCCCCACCCCCACTCCCCCTATGTGTTTGGAATGGGAGCTTTAATATGAAATGTGTTATTTCTCTTCCAGAAAACTAATAAGTGGGATATAGGCACTTGATCCTGCCAATAATATCTAATGCCAATTCCCCCCCTCCCTGTTGCCATAACTGCAGCTGTGATAATAGGTTCACCTCTCTGCATGCTGGATGGACAAAATAACACAAATGTGCAGTTCCTGCATAAAATGGACTTTACTTCAACCAGAGTTGGAGAAGCTCTGGCCCTCTGAACGTTCATCTCTGAGACTGTTGGCCATGCTGGCTGCAAGGGCTATAATCAAATTCCAGAGGGTCTGTGAGTATGTTGGCAGCGAAAAACAACTAAGTCTTGAAACACCTTAAAAATCAACAAATTTCATGGGAGGTGAGGACAAGTTTTAACGTGCTAGAGTTGACCAAGCAGTCTCTGGCCCTGAAAAATGTAAATATTGCAATAAATTTGTCTCTAACAGGCCACAGGATCTTTTGATTAGCAGACTGCAACCTCTGCTAAAATTAAAATATAAAGGAAGTAATCAAGCATCCAGAGGCAGAGGCAGGAAAACAAACAACAAAGGGCTGCATTCAAGAGAAGTGTTGCGCTAGCAGAAGCCAGTGGAAGGATTCCTGCTGACACAACAGGACTGCCCCCCACACCTCCCCCCCAAAATCTGCTCTGAAGATTTGTGAGAACAACCAGAAAGTGCACAGGGAGAAGAGAGGGGATATTGTCCCACAGGGCAAGCAGAAGTGCTTGCTCTGATGGAATGATCTTCTTTGCACCACACTGACAAATGCAACCCACAACCTCTTTTGCCTGGGGTGAAGATTCTCTAGAAATCTGAAGGCAGGATTTGGTACAGCACTACCAAACACCCAGGGACCATCATGGCCCAAAGTTCCCAGATTCTTCTGGGTCCAGATTTCAAAAGGGACTGCTTTCTAATGCTACCCCTGGGTAAAATGAGCAAATTCAGGTTGTTTCAGAAAACAGCCAAGCTGTTTATTATTTTGGGGGGCAATACCTCAGCTCATTTCCAAACCATTCTGATGTGAGCTGGGGTGGGGAATTCACCCATCTTTCTTAGTGTGTGGAAATGTCCCAAGAATCCCTGCTGCAGAGTACAGCAGAAGAGTGGGTGGATGGATCTGCACAAGCAGATATCCTTCTACGATCTGTCCTTTGCAGCTCCAAAATACAGCACAGCATTCACTCTGGGATATCATCATGTAACTGCTGGTATCCTGAAAGTGATTGCCTGACAAGTCATTAGAGATGGGCAAATGTGTCAGTTCCGTATTCTCTAAGTTTCTAATTTTTCCAGCCATAAGTTCAGTTCCCCAAATTTCCTCATCTGTTTGTTTTTGAGAGGCAGAACCAACTAACCTAGTTTGGACTCCATCCTTCTTACTGCTGAGTTCTACCAGGGCAACAACGAGATTAAGGAGGAGGACGCTGACAGGCACCCTCCCACCCAAAAAAGGGAGAAGAGGAGAAAGAGAGGGAGAGGGAGAGGGAGAGAAAGAGATATGACTCCACCTCTTCTGGCTCTGGCCCCACCCACCAATAGCTTTGACCCTGCCCACCACATGTTGTCCCTGACATATTAGCCAGCATGGCCAACAGTCTCAAGGATAAACATTCAGAGAGAGGGCCAGAGCTTCTCCAACTCTCTAAATGGTGTGCAAAAGGAGAAGGACAGGGGGAGTGCGATCCTGTTACCCTTATTTGATCTCTCAGCAGCTTTGATACCATTGACCATGGTATCCTTCTGGGCCGACTTAGTGAGAGGGGTATTGAAGGCACTGTTTTAGAGTGGTTCCAATCCTATCTCCAAGGTCATTTTCAGAGAATAGCATTGGGTGATTGTCTTTCGGCCCCCTGGCCACAGGGTACCATCTTGTCCCCCATGCTGTTTAACATCTATATGAAGCCCATAGAAGTGGTCATCAGGAGATTTGGGGCAAGGTGTCAGCAGTATGCTGATGATACCCAGTTCTATTTCTCTGTAACATCTGAATTGGGAGAGGCCATGCAAGCCCTGGACTGCTGCCTGGACTCAATGGTGGGCTGGATGAGGGCCAATAAACTGAGTCTGAATCCTAGCAAGGTGGAGGAGCTATGGGTTGGTCATTCCTGAGTTTAGGTAATTGGTCAGTTACCTGCTTTGTATGGGGTTGTACTTCCTCTGAAAGAGCATGTCCATAGTTTGGGGGTGCTCCTGGATCCATCTTTGTCACTAGAGGCTCAGGCGACCTCAATGGCTAGGAGTGCCTTTTACCAACTTCGGCTGGTAAGACAGCTGGGGCTGGTTCTGGATGCGGATAGCCTGACCACTGTTGTCCATGCACGGGTAACTTCTAGGCTCGATTACTGTAATGTGCTCTATGTGGGGCTGCCCTTGAGGTTGGTCCGGAAGGTGTAGCTGGTGCAAAATGCGGCGGCGAGACTGCTGATTGGGGCAGGGTACGGCCAACATGTCACTCCACTGCTGAAAGAATTGCACTGGCTGCCATTTGCTACCGTGCCAAGTTTAAGGTTCTAGTCTTGGTGTACAAAGCCCTATAAAGCTTGGGACCAGGACACCTGAAAGACCGTCTTATCCCTATATACCCAGTTGATCCCTGCACTCTGCAGGTGAGGGCCTCCTGCAGATACCATCTTATCAGAAGGTCCATTCCGCACAACATAGGAAGCGGACCTTTAGTGTGGAGGCACCTATCCTGTGGAATTTTCTCTCCTTAAATATTAGACAGGCGCCATCTCTGTTATCTTTTTGGCGCCTATTGAAGACCTTCCTCTTTCAACAAGACTTTTAAGTAGAGACCTTATCCCAGTCTGCGTCTGTGTTGGAATTGCTTTTTAATATGTTTTTAAACCTTTTTTTTTAATAAAAAAAACCCATTACGTTTTTAACCTTTTTTTAAAGATGTCTTGAAACCCTTTTTTAAAAAAAAGTTTTTAAAGATGTTTTGTTTTAATGTATTTTAAAGCTTGTTTTTATGATGTTTTAAAGTGTTTTGTACTTTTGTTTGCTGCCCTGGGCTCCTGCTGGGAGGAAGGGCGGGATATAAATCAAATCATAATAAATAAATAAATATTACCCCTCGAGAAAATGCAGCCCTCCCTCCAGTGCCCCCACCCACCCAAACAGAAGTCCTGGATCCATTGTGGATCATCCTGGCTCTGAAGCAGGAATGTCTTCCACCAGTCATCACTGGCTGAGGATGCCCATCATCATCACAACATCCTCAGTTGGACCTTGGGATCAGAGCTTGGAAGATTACTTTTAAAAAGTAATAAATTACAGTTACAGTTATATGGCCCAAAAAGTAGTAATTACTGTTACAATTACAATTGCTTTGAAAGTAACTGATTACTTTACTTTTCCTCCAAAGTAATCACTACAATTACATTTCAGTTACTTAAAAGAAGTCTACAAGGTGCTGGCCTTGGCTGCTGCACATCTAAGTAGCCTAAAACAACATTAAAAATAAACAAACACATACAGAGGCAGTAGAATAATTATTTTTATTTATAAGATAGCAATGGTGGTCTCTCCACTGGTAAGGGTGGTGGGGAGGGAGGCTGAGGCCACTACTCAGATCTTTGCATGTAAAACCAAGTGCAACCCCCCCCACTCAGCCGGCAAGCATAATCTCTCTCACGTAACCACCTCCTGGACCCTGCCCTGCCACCAACTAAGGGATACTCACTCAAGCAAACATTTTCCTGAGATGCAAAAAAGTTAAAATACTGCAAATGCAGCACAGTAGCCAGAGAGGGTGGTGGAGGCCACTTTGTGTGCCAAAACATGTTGTCATCTTTCACCTCCACAGTTTTTTATCTCCATTCTGCTGTTGCCTCCTTCTCCTCCTTTATCCATGTTCTTGACCTCTGGACCCTTTTTCCCTCCACTCCGTTCTTCACCACCACTATCCGTTTTTTTAAATAATTGTTTTCTCCACTCCACCCCATCTCACTCTCCACCTCCTCCCTCATTGCCTCCTGCCCACCCACACAGCATGAGGGAAGAGCGACGCTGCACAGAAGCCCAGTTTGAGGCACATGATTTTCATCTACAAATCAGAGGAGCAGAAGACTTCCCCTGCTCCCCCCCAAGTAATGCCCAAAAGTAATTCTGGAAACGTTACAATTACTCCACAAATGTAGTAAAATTACTCCTAGTTCTATTACAATCAAAATGTAAAGGAATTACCCACTTGTTACTCAAAAAGTAATGAATTACAAGTAATTTGTTACTTGTAACTAGTTACTTCCAAGCTCTGCTTGGGATTGTGTGCAAAACTTGGGAATGATTTCTTGAATAGATTGCAGAGGTGGCCTGGTGAAGATGCAAGCAAAAACAGCTGATATCAAAGGCAAGCAGACAGCTCCTTCTCTGCTTCTGTTGCAAACATGCATAGTGATACGAGCAGTAATTGTGTCACAGAGGCTGAAGCAACAGCTGCAGATAGATGCTTGACAGCTGGCATAACTGATCAGAGCCCATTGCTCGACGCAGTCAAGTGGTATTAGCAACTGTTCCCTGCACACAGGGGATGCAGAAGTGCACAGAGTGAAAGATTGCTGTTGTGATACAGAGTAAGTCTGGGGAAAAGACTTTTGTGTGAGCAGCATACTCCTGGCACTGTGTGTTGTACAGATGTTTGAAGTGTGCTGGAAAAACAGAGTGTGTGCAAAATGATGTTTCCTTACAGTGATTTTGCACAAATCGGGGGGGGGGGAATAGACTGTGGAAGTGTAGTGAGGCTGTGTTTGTGCAGTTTGTTTTAAAAGTAGAGGGTGGACAGTTGGATGAACACCTGTTCACACTAGGGATGAAACGATCTGCTAATTTCAGTTCTTTCAGATTCTCATTTTTCCAATCTTAAATTCGATTCTCCACATTTCTGCAGCAATTTGAGAGTTTTTTTTAAATCATTAAAATTCTCCAGCATTTAGTGCAAATTTCTCTTAATAAACACATTTGTGTAGGCAATTTTGACTAATGCACACATATTTGCAAGTATTTTCTCATCATATAATGCATTTTTATGTGTTATTTTCATTCATATATTCCTTTTTGTGCAGACTTTCCGCTTACGTATGCATTTTTGTTAACATTTGTTGGTTGGTGAACTGCCTTGCAATATTTTTTTATAAGTGCAAATTTCAAAGGGTGGCTGTGTTCCAGTTCTTGTATTGTTTCCAAACGTGCACATTTGCTAGATTCGGCTTGAAATGTGAACTGAATCGAATTTCTCCCCCATCCCTCTTTCGCACACCATCAACGATGTGTGGAGTGGAACCTGTGCTATGTGTGTGGAAATAAACAGCACTGCTAGTGAGACCTGCAACAAAATGTTGCAATGTGGAACTCTCCTGTTCAGTATTCCAGGAAACTAATTAGCTGTGCCTTCTTTCAGCATACTCCATTCCATTTTCCCTTCCCATGTTTTTCCTTTCCTCCCGACAAGAGACACTCAGCAATCTGTGGCATACTCAGTCCTCGCTGGCCTGTTTGTTCTGTTCTGTTGTTCCCTTAGGCCTCCTCCCCCACTGAAGTTGTTTTCTACTTCCTCAGGCCTTGGACATGCTGATCACTCCCCTTTGCTTTTCAGTAGTCCTGTTGTAGCTACTTAACCATCAGTACCAGTAGTGGTTGATGCCCGTTGGGATTGGTAGGGAGGACGGCAGGGAGACCAGCAGTAAATGGAGCCAGAGCCAATGATAGGCAGAGCCATCCCCTGGACTGGTTGTAAGTAGTATAGAAGGCAGGTGGAGTCTGAGAGAAGACTGAGATTGGTGGGGCACTGCCCCCTTGGCCCACTGCAGTAGTCTGCACAGCTGGCCCATCCACAAGGCTGAGTGGGGTGGCTACCAGAGGCATCAGACGTTGGGAGATGGGCAGTGGAGGTGAGATGTTAAGAGGATAGAGCACTGTGCATGTGCTGTGCACAGCCTGCCTTGTACAACATGAGCTAACATGCTGCCCATGAATGCACTGGATAACATTGCCCTGCTGCCAGTATTGAAGTAAGATTCAAATGCTAGTCTGGCTGACTTCAATATTTGAATTGGGAGGAGGGTGCCATCTGTCCTTCGCCTCAGGCAGCGAAGTGCCTCTAGGCCAGCTCTGATGCTTCTGGGCTTCCTGCTTATATTAGCTGGCATGCCATGCATAGTCATAGGAATAAGATGAGCTATACACCCCAATTGAGTAACTGCATTCTATATGACAATGCAGGTGTTTGTGTGTGTGCACGTGTGTGTGTGCATGGTTTACAGAAAAGGAAAATCTGCTGCACCAGGTTCACTAGAACCCAAGTATAATTAAGTAAATTTGATTTTTACTCTGGGTGAAAATGGATTTCATCTTTGTTCTTTCCATAACTAGTAATTCAGGTGGCCTCTGATTCCTTTGATCTTGACCGCATGCGCCACACACGGCTATAGGTATTTATAGAAATAGCAGTGGTAGCGAGCAACTCCCTTGCGAGGTGACAAGAAACTTTTGACTCATGAGCCAGCCAGTTTTATCGAATGTTTCCGTGCAATCAGGTGCACATTCATAATAGCGATGGTGTGAATTCAGACCAAATCCATATCTGCCCATTTGGCATTTTCAGGGATGAAAAACATTCCCCTCCCCAGTCCCACTCTGGAATCCCCATAAAAGCTCCAAAATGGGGCTAACAGGACTAAAAAAGCTCCCTACAACCAGCATTCTTCTTGTCATGAATGGGATTATACCTATCATCTCTCTCTCCCCACCTATCCCCACCCACTGCCTTTTGCTACTTACAGCAGTGGAAAAAGACCCTTCCATGCTGGAGAGGCATTGGCACTATTGGATAGCCTTAGGGCCCCTCCAGACTGGTCCTTTTAATTGACATATTCTGCAACATGACACTGACACAATCATAGTGCATTAATGGTGGATATATACTGGACTGTTCACGCATCATTCCACTTTATTTGTTGATCTGCCATGCTTCCCCAGTGTAGCCACATTAATGCTCTCTGGCATTGAAAAATGACACAAGATGGAGATAGAGGGAATCTAGCAATTGCCCCTTTAATACCCTATATGTAAGGGCCTGAATCTGCTTAATAATATGTCTTTATATGTAGCTGTATCCTGTAAAGAGTTAGTTCTATGTAAGAATTAGTGATGTCACCTGATGTCATAAGAGAGTGTGGCTAAAGACAGCCTAATTAGAATAGACTGGGAGGGGCTGGAGGCATCCGATCATAACGTCATGGAAATCAGGTTTGGTAGAGTGCCCAGGATAGCAGCCTGCCAAGCCTTTGATCTATAGGAAAGGAATGCTGATCTCCTTTGGGGGTCTGACCTGAAATTACTCATTATGATTGACAGGACACAGGAATTGGTAGGGTCAATGACATATGAATGGGCGTACTTAATCCAGCAATCAGATGCCTCATCCCAATTCAGCCAAATCCCAGGTTGGCCCAGATCTGCCCAATCTGGTTCAGAATCTGGGATTTGGCTGGCTCCAGGACATAGCCATAGTGCCCAACATTATGAACCAGGGTAAGGAATGAGTGAATCTGTCAATTTCAGCTTCTCTCTGTTTTTCATTTTTCCAATCTTAAATTTAGTTCTCCACATTTCCATATCAATGTGTGTGAAAAAACTCCCCATGAAAATCCATCAGCATTGCAGTGTCAATTTTTCCTAATATACACATTTTTGTATTCAAGTTTTTGTTTTCCTAGTATACACATTTTTGTGAAAATGTTCCCAATATAATGCATTTGTTTATGATATTTTTCACTAATATATGCATTTATATGCACACTTTCCCCTAATATATGCATTTATGTACATATTACTTGGCTGCAGAGCATTGCAAAACTCAGGGAAGTGTAAATGTTGAAGGATGGCTGTATTTCAGTCTGTGTACTGTTTCAAAAAGTGTAAATTTGGTATGTTTACATTTAAATGTGAACTGAATTGAATATCTCCCCCATCCCTGCCTGCAGCCAGGATTGGAGTGCGATATTTCTGTGACCGAACACCAAGAAAAACACATGCTACATTTGTATCAGTATCAATGCCTTATTCACTATCCTCTCTTTTAAGGGCTGCTGAAGCCAAGATAATTTCCAGCTGCCTGGAACAATTTGATGTAGGGCTTCACCTCCTCATCCACAGCAGTGTTCAAAGCAGTGTGAGTCATTTCTCCTGGGACATAATGGGAGATTGGCAACATCAAGCCAAACGGAGTTGGAAAATGTGACATGAAGATGATATACCTTGTCGTATTGATGTGCCCACAAATAATCAGATCCCAGGTATCACGGGAAGTGTTGGTGAAGCCCTGAAGAGATCTAAGGAGCCAGTGTATGCTAGTCCTTGAGGATGAATGGGGCTCTGTCTCACCAACCCCAGTCTGTCCTCAGCCAGCCCCCCATCTTCCTTTTTATGTACACTTAGTCCAGGGGGTGGCACTGATGGCCAGCTTTCTTCTTAGTCTCAGTGTTGCACTTGTAGAACTCAGCAGGGAGAAGGATGGGGACAAAACTAACATTAGTCAGCCCTGCCTGTCATTGATTGGCTCTGGCTTCACCATCACGGTCTCCTTGCCTCCCACCTTACCAGTCCCAGTGGGCACCAGCCATCACCGACCCAATAGTCTGACTCAGTATAAGACAGCTTCCTATGTTCTCCCTATCTCACCCGATGAGCTTCAAGGCTGAGTGGGGATTTGAACCACAGCTTTATGCAAATAGACACTCAGATTTCTCCACCTTATTTATGGGCAGAGAAATTAGGCAGAACCACTTCAACAGATTTCTGCAAGGGGAGGAACAAATTCTCCAACATTTTCTTAGGGGTGGTGCTCACCATTACCTGTGGCAGTTGTTCTGTCAGAGGCAGAGATTATTTTAGAAATTGAACGAGTCAATGGAGCACACCAGGTTGGTTCCTTTCCCAGATTTTATTTAGAGGGAGAGTCAAAATATTAACAGTACAGGAAAAAAAACAGAAAAC